>NW_020173671.1:701643-818041 GCF_003031525.2 Neophocaena asiaeorientalis asiaeorientalis | reverse complement strand
TGTGGGGGGGGGGAACCCCCCCCCCCCCCCCCCCCCCAAAAAAAAAAAAAAAAAAAATCAAGTCACAACAGGCCATAGGCTGGAATCTTTAGAAGGTGGAGACATGGCTCCACTCCCCCTAGTTCAGGCAGGCCTGGGTGAAGCCCGTGGCTGAGACCCGAGGCGAGTCCCCATCCACAGAAGCTTCCCAGTGGCTCCAGGAGGGAAAAGATCTTCACCAAGAGCTTTCCCAAAGGCTGAGCATTTGCAAGAATGCTACGTCCTGTGCACGGTCAGGACCAACCAGGCAGTCTACTTCCTCGTGTAGCCACCTGTCATTTGGAAATCTAGCAAATCGTACAGTTCTTTTCAGAAATCTAACATGAAACACTATAAAGACATAATGACACGACGCCAGTTCCCAGAGACAACGTTAACTAATTACAGTGCCTGTGTACCATATGCACGAAGTGTGAACACGTCCTTCACCCCGAACACCAAGACTACAAATCCTATTTGATGCATGACCCCAGTGAGGTCTGTTTATTTTTCTCAAAGTCGCCCAATAATGGAATCCGTCCCGGCTAACTGGATGTCACGAAGGCTTATTCAAGACGTAACGTGACATAATCAGACTATTAAACACTGGGTCTGACTGAGACATCCAAGCAGAGCGCTGGCTCCTTCACAGGACCATGCTGCACAGAAGCTAAGATGCTCCTGTTCTCACGTGTACGCTCATGCATCTCATAATCACCTTCAGGAGGTGGCAGCTGTCATGTGGTTGTCATTGCCTGACTCCTGGTAAGGTCAATAAAGCCCAGCGTCAGATCTTGTAGAATGAGTGTCAGCAGCTTAGAGCGTAATTCTGGAGCCAGCAGTAGAATACGCTTTTCAGAAGTACTGCATCACCAGTGCTCACCGCAGCGCAGAGGATGACACTGCTTGGGAAAACACGGACAAGGACAACTCTGGGTCAAAATGTAGTTCAGAACGTTGGAATCACAATGAAGTTTTAGGAGTATCTCTCACATTTTCCTTTTTGTGTATGAGTTAAGTGTGATATGATGAAAATCTGCATAAAGAAGTCTCTCAGACTTTCAATAAACACAAAGTCTAAACGACAGGCGTTTTCATAGTTCCAGCTGGCACATTTTTCATACTGGTTTACAAAAGAAAGGTGTGTCTTATAATTGCTAACGTCTGAGAGTCCATGAAATACAGAACTCTCCTCCCTAGGCTGCTGCTGGGGTGGAACCTGGGGGAATCTGCATTTTAAAATTTCCCCAAGTATGACTCAGCCCGGTCATCTGGCAGGTCAGGGAGCCCCCTGCTTTGTGCTACTTGGTCAACTCTCAGAACTACTCAGCACAATTCTTCAGACCAACTGGGGCAGTGAAAGAAAATCAGTCTCGTTACTTCAATTTTTTAAAAATTTGAGCAACTTTACAGGAAAATTTAGAACCCTTGACGAATAGTAAACTATTTTCATCTTTTCATTTCACCTCTGATTTTTTTTATAAAGCTGCAATTGCATGCTCATCTATTTTGTGTCCTCATCATTTCCATTCCCACAGATCAGCACAACTGCACACTTACATTTCAGTGGCTCTGGGGTCTTTTGTTCAGCTGACAAGTCATCCCAACCATTCCATTCCCCTGCCATCAGACATCTATATTAGTACTGTTGAGACCGAGTTTGTTTGTTCTTACTACCATAGATGAAGAGCTGTTACAGCTTATCACACTGTTAGACTGAGTCAAGACTTACAGAGGCTAATTTAGTGACACCAATATGTAAAAGTGTACCTAGTCCCCTAAATTCTAGGTGACAGCAGGATTTGCTGGGGAGGGTGGGCAGTTAAAGCACTCACTTTTTTTAGAAGCAAAAAACTGCTTCACAGCTCCATCTGCTGACAAGGCTCTGAGCCTCACACAGACGTCGCTGTTGGTCCACTGCACAGAAAACTTGCCCGGTCCCGCCAGCCCAGCACCTCATTCCCAGGCCTCCACCTGCACGTCATGACCCAAGCAGAAGGCCCATATTTCAATGGCGGCAGCAAACTTGATACCGGAGTAGAACACACCCCACAGGTAAACAAGTGAAACATCTGTTCCGTCTCCAAACACTAACATAACTCCTGTGGGTGCAGGTGGGCAGCAGGATAAAGCATGACTCCAAATCATAACCCCACATGGCACAAACACCAGCACCATAAGCTTCGCTCTGTTTTCCAATTGGCCTCTTCGCATGCACTATCTCATAAAAGAAGTCTGTTACGTTAATATTTACTAGAGATTGTTTTTCCTTAAAATTAAAAAAGGGCTACTGTATTCCCATATATCGTATTTTTAAGTCATGGGACCAGTTGTTAGATAAGATGCTCTAAGTCACAGGAAGATGATTTACAAAGATGCCTCCTGCCCCCGCTCCCATTTTTAGAAAAGAATTCAGTAAACACATTCAAATTTTAAAGGCCAAGCTAGTGCTCTCAATTTGTTTCAAACTTTGAGGCAAATAGAGAAAAACAACCGATGAAGTAAAAGTCAGAATGTAGAAAAGGCTTATCTTAGCATCCTCTAGGCAAACAGTGTGGACAACTGACAGCCTGGACCCAACCCCCCTCAGGCCCTGTTCCCACCACCGGCCAGGCAGGAGAGACCTGGCTACAGGCTGCCCCCTAAAGCCACTGCCGCACCCCAGGTCATGTCCCCTTCCCCAGAGGTGCCAGCTTCCACCTTGGCTCGCAGGAGATGCTAATGGCGTCTCCAAGACAGCTTCTGAGAGAAAGAGTCCACACACAACAGACAAGATTGGGAGAGGAGGAGGGTGGATGAGCCGCATTCCTCCCGCTGCAAAGGCTGTGTCACCTTCGTGCGCATCACTTCCAAGCGTTCAGAATCAGCTCACCTCCTGAGGCATGAGACAGAGTCAAAGCCAGCGAGGCCTCGAGTTTGACAAGGTGGTGAAGACAGCAGAAAAACACTGGGCTCCTTTCCAAGCCTGGCTCTTCCGGTGAGCTTAGGCCAGTCACCTAAACCCTGGGCCCGCCTTTCCATCTGTAGACGGAGGCAAAACCAGCTCATCCTGCGCCCAGGTCACTGTATCTAGTTGCCACTTGCCTACTTGTGACTCAACACCCCGGCTGTGGCTTCTGGCTCCTCACTGAGTTGGTGGGGTATCACTTCCGGCCACTCAGCTGGCTCCTATTTTATGCAGGAAGATGTTTCAGGAGCAAGGGATGGGAATGGGTGGTGAGATGAAAATATCTGGAGACAAGAAGCTGTCCTTTGCCACCTGGAAAATCAGCCCCCTCCACGCAGGGGAGACCATGTGGACCCAGCCCAGGGGCAGCTCATTCCTGAAGGTTTCAGTGTGAGCCACGCAAACCTGGCAATCGAGCAGCCCTAGGAAGAGAACCCACTCAGAGGATCTTTAGCTATACAGGCAAGCAGTCAGTAGAACTTTCATACCAGGAAGCAAATGCTCTATTTGAGCAAGTACAGAGCAGCATCTTGAACCAGATACAGAGGGTCACTGACTTACAATGGTTTAAGATTTTTTTTGATTCTAGCATGATGCAAAAGCGATACGCTCAATAGAAACCATGCTTTGAATTTTAGATTTTAATCTTCTCCCAGGCTAACAATATGCAACCCAATCCTCTCTCACAATGCTGGACAGGGCAGTTCCCGGTCAGCCACACAATCACGAGAGTCAACAACCAATACAGTTACAACCATTCTGCACCCAGACGACCGTTTGGTTTTTCACTTTCAGTACACTATTCAATCAATTAGATGAGATAGTCAACACTTCATTATCAAATAGGCTTTGTGTTAGATGATTTTGCCCAACTGTTGGCTAATGTCTAAGCGTTCTGAGCATGTTTAAGGTAGGCGAGGCTAAGCTATGATGTTCAGTAGGTTAAGTGTATTCAACGCATTTTCAATTTACAATGAGTGGGTTTACTGGGACATAATCCCACTGTAAGTGGAGGAAGGTCTGGAATCCACGGAGAAAGCTAAAAGAGGCTTGGGGAATCAACCAGCTTCCTCAGGGGGTCATATGCCAAGGGCTGCTGCAGCTATCAAAAACCAAAACTATGTGGGAGTCCTGAAGGGGCCAGAAATAAGCCTAGCAGCACACTCCGTACCTTCACAGACCTGGCCTGTGCTCTCCTGGACCCAAAGCAGTGGTGACATCAGTGAATAACACGTGGGCCCCTGCAGCCAGGGCCCTACTCCCAGCCACTGCCTGAATAACCACCGGTGAGATGATCCCAGGGGTGTGCAGCTGGAGAGGAAGTGAGAAATCGCTGGGGAGCCAAGGAAAAGGACCGAAGCTCCAGAACTCATCCTTACTTTAACCAGAGTAGCTCTGTTTGTTATGTTTTAGATTTAGGGTTCCTGCATAAACAAAGAGGTCTGCTAAACGCTGAAACCTCTGATCTAATCCAACCCTTCCAATGATGGCTGGGAAAGAAGCTGGGAGTCTGCCCATCAGTAAGAGACCTGGAGTTTCCTTTTCAACTGTTCGGCCAGCAGAGCTGGGCACAGCACACACACACCAGGACAAGCGTGTCTCGTGAGTCAACTTATGATGAAATCTCCAGGAACAACTAATAGAAGCTATTCCTGCCTGCATGCTGACAGAAGAAAAATGTTTAATGTATCCTACCTTAATGTTTCTTATTCACTTAGGAACTGGATTCACTTACTTTTCATTTACATGTAGTCTTCAAACTACAAACTACTCCGTTTATGCTCTTTGTTATAAGCAGTGCTCAGAATCTGACACATTAGTACAGATGCCCCAGTTAACTTGCTCAAGTCCAGTCACCCTGTCTCTTGCTACTAAACATCTGGCACCTTCTCTCAAGGGACGAGGAGAGAAGCCCGGATCCAAGTAACCTCTAATCCCAGAACACCAGCACGTGTCATGAACAGCAACCCAGCAGGAGGACCAGCTCCTGGATCCATCGCGGTTACTCCAAGACTTAGCAAGCTGCCTCCCTCAAAGTGCAGGTCCTTCCTCCCAGATTTCCACACGGGACCAGGGCTATTCTCAGGCTGCTCCTGGAAATCACAGCTAAGAGCAGAAACCAGCATCAAGAATCAGCACGAGGAATACATAAGCCACAAGGATGTACTGTACAACACGGGGTACACAGCCGGTACTCTGTAGTAACTATTAATGGGATATAACCTTTAAAGATTGTGAATCTCTATATTGTATACCTGTAACTTGTGTAAAATTGGACATCAACTATACTTCAATTTTTAAAAAAATAAATAAAAACAGTCAGCATGAGAATGCCTGTTCACACCTCCTGAGGCCGCCTGAATTTTCTTTGCCCTATTCCACAGCTGCTGTCCATCCCCGTGTCCCATGTCACAACAGAAGTGACATTTGAACCTGGCTTTGCAACTCCAGCTCTTCTCTCCCAGGATGGCAGAAACCCAATAAAGCAACCTCAATCCTTTTTCTTTTTTTCTGTGAAATTTATTGTTTCCACATTAAAAGATTTTTTGAGGGGGAGTATTTTTTAACCACGTGATGATCCTACACAGCTGCCCAGAGTAGGACACATCATAAGTCTTCAACATGCCATATGAGTTCTGAATAAATAAAAGCTACAAAGCCCAAGTTATATACAAATATCTTAGGCAATAATGTTTACAAACCTATGTACAATAAAACAAATGTAAACAGTAAATGCAGCATGAGAGTAATCAAAGGATGCACAGGGACAACCACTTACGGTCAGTCTGCCCCCAGGAGCTGGCACCAGCCAGCCCCTGGAATCAGGCCACTCAACCCTTCCTAACACAACTGGACAGGCCCTCTGAAAACAAAACAAAAACACTCTGAAGGTGTCGTTTAACTAAAGGACCAGAGAGCTGGCGAGGAGGTTGCCACCACCCCCTGCTCCGAGTCTCAGGCACATGGAGGAGGAGCAGACGGCAGGGGCACAGCCCTGCGCGTGCCCAGGTCCCAGAAGCTCCTGCCACCTGGGCTCAGACAGGCATTCTGCTGCTCTGGGAGGCTAGTCTATGGAATGATAACTGCTAAAGTAAAACCAGAAGGTGCAGAAAATGTTCCCTAATTCAGTGACCTTCCTGACTCTTTGCCAGCAACAGGCCCAAACCGTGGGGGTGGAGGTGGGGGACACATGATCCATGAGCACTGGAGATGCTTGGGTGGGAGCTCAGGAGGAGAGCACACGTCGACCTGATTTGGGGGAGAACCTCTAGAAGATCTGCAATGTCCTAAACATAACTAAATCCTATCAGTACAGCAGGGAGGGGGCTATGAGGCAGGTGTGATGAATGGGTACTTCTGCATCCAGTGACCAAGTAATACGTGTATGTATCACCTTGTGACCCACAAAAGTGCAATCATGTGAAACCAACGGCACTACGGCGAGAAGAGAAAATAGCCAGTATTGATGTCGCGCAGAGTCCTGGGGCTGGGCAGGGCCCAGCAGCCGCCACTGCATGCAGCCTGCCCTCTGCCAGCCGTGGGGAGGCAGACGGAGGGGCACGAGCTGGGCCCGGGCACCGAGGGGTGAGGCGTGGGTGTCCTGGGTTGTTGCAGGAGGGCGGGAGCCCCGACCTGGAGGCCAGGCACTCACACGCTGAGAGGCAGCATACCCGGTGCCGACGACGGGCGCGAGGAGCCCAGACCGGGAGGAGGAGAAGCCGGGTCAAAGCCGTTTACTGCCCTGTGGGGGTGGCCAGAGCAGAGAAGGAAGGGAAGAGAAAGAGAGACTGTCATTTAAAATCACTCGACACACAGCGAAATTCATTTGCTCTCTACAACTATTCCTCTTCCCGGCCTAGAGCAGAATCCTGATGCCCAGGGGAGAGAGCTGCCTGGAGAGCATGAGCTGGTGAGAGACTTGAGAAGCCCGTGGTCCTGGGGGTGATGACACTACTGCTCCCTTCTCG
Organism: Neophocaena asiaeorientalis asiaeorientalis; assembly: GCF_003031525.2. NCBI lineage: Eukaryota > Metazoa > Chordata > Mammalia > Artiodactyla > Phocoenidae > Neophocaena > Neophocaena asiaeorientalis. The sequence goes on along the minus strand of NW_020173671.1, from coordinate 811,108 downwards.
GCAACTTCATCACACTGGCCGTGGCAGCCACAGCCCTGACTGATTTCCCAACAGAGCAGGTTAAACGTCTACCAGTAGGGAACTACCTAAATAAATAAGGGTACAAACCAACAATGAAATATCATACCGCCATTAAAAACACATTCCAGGGTTCTTAACAGCACGGAAAATATTCCGAATGTAATTAACGCTAGGTGGAAAAAGCATCAGGTTACCAAACTGGATATGCTCCATAATATGAAGGCAAAAAAGTGAGTAGTATATATTCTGGACTACAGCCCCTTATACAGCTAGACAGTACCACCCAGAGCTAAATCTAGAACGTGTGGACACACACACGCACCCCCACATATACTACAGAAGGAAAATGGAACAATAGTTACGCTTCTTCCCTCTGAGTTGTGGGTAAATTTTATTTACTACTTTATACTTTTCTGTTGTTTTCCAAATCTCCTACAATGTACAGGAACATCTTAAATAAGGGGGAGAAAAATAATTTTTAAATTGTTCAGCAAGCAAAGCCAGATGGGTAGGCTTCTCTGCCACCTTGTGAGACACCAGCCCCGCCCAGCGCAAGCACCGGCAGCCAGGACCCAGCCCTGCCCCAGCCCCAGTGCCCAGCAGCACAGCCTCAGGAAGCAATGAGGGAATGAGTGCAAGGCCTGCAGCCCCTCCCAGGACACCACCGCAGTCCTTCCATACTGACAAACTTCCTAGGAAAATGTGTCCCACTCACAACTTGGGAGATGCCACCGAGTGCAAGGGGCCGGACTGCCCCCCACATACCCACCACTGTCCCCACCGGCCTACTCATCAGAGGGGCCCAGGGAGTTGAATACAGACTCATGGACAGAGGTTCTCTTAAAAAAACGAAACACAGACACATTCCCCACCAAGATCAAGATGACAGTTTCATACACTGAAGAGGGGAGGGCAACCTCCTGGAAAAACAGGCATGCAAAGAGACTTGACTAATGACCCTTGAATACTTTGAAGAACAGTTAACATCTGAAGAAACTAACCTGCGTATGGATTTTGAGTTGGAAATCATGCTACCCACACAGGCCAAGAGCAACAGAAGGGGCTCTGACCAGTGCAATCTCTCCCTGTTGTCCATTTTTCCACCTCAGTGATGCACACTCAAGATTTTCTCTTTTCTCTTTGGGCTGGGGAGGTCTGATATTTGAGCTTCATCACATTTGAAAACTTTAAATCATCCCTCTCCATCCTCCAAGGCTGTATGCCTTCGCCTCTTCTGGGGACAGAGCCCACATCCTACATGCCATTGTAGCCCTCACATAATAAGCCATTTGTCTGTCATTTGTCTGCCTGGTCCCAGAGCCCTGATGCCGGCCTCTCCTAGAACCTCAGGGAGAACTAACTAGGCAGGCCTCACAAACAGCTTCAGCTTTACACGTGTGGACATCAGATTCCCAGCTGCACAGAGCACGGCAGAAGGCAGGGCTACAGACAGTCCCCAAAACTCGTCAGAAAGGGAGCACTGCTGGGTGCCAAGAAGAACCTGGCACCTGTTCCACAGGCGTGCAAAAGCAGCAAATGTGAGGATGGCTCCACATGCAGGTTTAGGACCGAGATTCCTGCATTTTCAGGAATGGACCTTTAAGGAATGTTAAGTTCATCCCCATTGTTATACTGCCAAGGAAACAAAAGCAGGAGAAGGTCCAGCCATTCACCTGAGTGCACCCTGTGAGCTTGTCAATGGGGAGCTGGGCCCACAACCTGCCTCCAGATGCCCAGGCCATTATCCTTTCTCAGTTTCCTCCTGGCCCAGGGACACCTGACAGGCTCCAGTGAACAAGCACGTTGGTGCTCCCACTGCAGGTTGCTCTAATGGGAAAAATAAGCAGTGCGATCCAAAATATAAAGGGAAAACAAGAAACTAGATAAAGTAGCTTCTCTGTGTGGACAGAAATGGGAATTCTGGATTTGAAAGTTCTATGGGAGAGAGAGAGAATAACAATCCACCAGGGTCTTACCTAGCACCCTTCTTGGAGTCAAGAATTAGTAAGTAAAAGACCAGGAGGAAGGAGAAAGCTGAACCGAGACGCAGAATTATCAGTCTGGTGAGGTCCCTTGAGGGAACCGCAAAGCTGTGCAATGAGGAAAGGTTTCCAAGAAAAGAAACATCTCCATACTCACCACATTTGGTTTTAGGGAGCAGCAAAAGAGCCGAAGGGCAATGTCCCAGTGGACAACACAGGACTGAATGGAGAAAAAAATGGGCAGGGATAGAGATACAGATCTGGGAATCATCTAAGTAAAAAAGGTTCCAAAAGCTATAAAATTTCCTGATCATACCACAAAAATCTAGTTTAAGAGTCTGAAAAATAGAGAATCCAGCTAAGATAAGGAACTAAGGTCAGCTGTAAATGGCAACAGAAGACGTTAAAGAGGGAAAAGAACCAATGCATGTTTAGAAGCTGGTCAGGAGGATAATAATTTAACACCATATAGATAAAGCATGGGGACTAAATCTGTCAAAGCAAGGACAGGTACAACTGAGAGGGCAGGACAGAAAAGGAAGAGATTGGGCTAGAGCTAATTCAGGAGAGCAGGCAGACACACTCCAGACCCGAGTCTTCCAGCTATATGGATAAATGGAAGCTCAGCACAGCGCCAGTCCTCGGCACAGGCGCTGCAAACTGAAATTTACATTCCTCAAAAGGAAGGCAGCCCTTATACACGTCCCCATCTACCATTCCAGTGTCCTGAGGGAACACAAGCGTGAGCACAGAGGAAAGTCCCCACACAGCAAGAATCCAATATCATTAGTGCTGCTTTGAGAAAACAGAAGACACTGGGTAACAGGAAGCACCCCAGGCCCGTGGAGGCAGTCATATGCGGGCCCCAGGGCCTGGCAGTGACCCCCAACCCCCCGCCCCAAGACGGCTGGCGTCACCTCTACCACACTCCCACCTGTAACAGGAGTACCATCAGAGCACTTCACAACCGCCCCAGGACCACTACAGCTAACTTGTTTCTGTTTTGCACAGCTGAACCAATAATAATGGCGCACAGTCAAATCAAACAGGAACTCGAAAGCTCACTCATGGGCTGGAAGTTGGATAAAGCAGTCAGCCCCATGCAGTTAGTAAAACCAGTTTGTTAATGTTAACTTGTCTTCCACCACACACCATGATTAAGAATGAAAGAGCACAGCAAACAAGTTCAGTTACCCATGAACAACGTGGGAAATATAACTTTTTCTTGCCTAGTAAAAGAAAGGAAAAAATATTAAACAGTAATACAAATACTATTTTCACACCATGCCCTAAAATTAGTTTACGTTCACCTACACCCAACCCAAAAGAAATCAGACCGGCTTACAAAATTAGGACAAGTGATACGTAAGAAGCTAAACAAAAGCTATGGAGAAAACAAGAACATTTTTGAGAGAACTCAAATGACTGCACTGCATGTGAACTGGTGTCCTTTTGGATGAGTGATATGAACGGCTGGTAGCAGTTGGAGGAAACAGCAACAAAAGGGAAGTAGGCCCAGCAACCCGCATTTTAGGGACTGAAGTGATCAGACTAGATAAAATCCTGACTCCAAGAAGCCCTCAACTAATCAGAACTTACAAACTATTTTCAGATCCCATAAAGCAATACATAACAATAAGGCTTTATGTTTACGTGGTAAGGCGTTGCTTCATCTCAAGATTGAGGGAAGCAGGAGCGCACAGTGTATACACACACATTCAATACGTGCACACGCACGCAAACCAACTTCGGCAAACTCTCCCAAACAGTAACAGTGCTACAGACAGACTCCTTAGGAGTGAGAGGCAGCAGGCAAGTTCTAGAGCCAAAGGCTTTTTTTAAATGGAAAGCTTCTTCTCATGCTGAAACTACAAGCTACACTTCTACAAGAACTGTCATTTATGCTTTTAACCAGCCAGGTCTAATAATGGAGCTGGGAGTGGGGATATTTACCCCTTCCTTTTGCAGCAGGTATATGCCATCATGGTTTTTATCTAGTCACCAGGTGAGCAGGAAGGAAGGCCAGAGGTAAAAAGCCAGGCAGGCCAAAAGGAAGCCAGAATCAAAGCAAAGCAGCAAGGAAGTAAGAACATAGCAAAACCCACACGAGAGTTATCCTCAGGAAGATGGCAACTACAAACGTAACTCGAGCAAGAATAGGTTAATATTTGAGTGTGCATATACAATCCATTTACCATGTAAACTAAACACGTGAGAAAAAGCCAACCCACAAAACCATATTTCATTCTTAACAGAAAGAATACAATTAAAAATTTGTTCTGGGCTTCCCTGGTGGCGCAGTGGTTGAGAGTCCGCCTGCCGATAAAAAAAAAAAAAAAAAAAAAAAAAAAAACAGAACAAAAAAATGACACTCCTCAACGGTTAGAATAAAGTTCTGATTTATATGTTGATATTTTAGAATGTGCTTTTAATGAAATGTGTATAAAGAAAGCCCTGATTTATATATTATTTTAGAATGTGCTCCTTAATGAAATACATATACTTCAAGGTAGAATTCTCTTAAGGGAGAGAGAAAAACCAGAACACTCCACTCCACAAGGATGAACACAAAAAGCTTTTTAGAGTGGACTATGTATCATATCAAGGCCTCCACAAATGTGCCACTGAGGAAAGCAGAAAATACAAGTTCCTTTAAGAAGTTGTGAAAATTTCTATATTGCTTTCACAGAACAAGGACAAGCTGCCTCTATGACTCAAAGCAGAGACAGTGTGGCAAGGGACCACTGGTGCCTCCGTTGCTGCTCCACTACCAGCTACCTTAAGTCACACGGTCAGCATCTCAGACCATAGGTCCTAACCAGTTACCTAGACCAAGGCACACCCATACAAGAGTATATGCATGTAGCATTTTGTTGGTTTGTTTTTTTTTAATTGAGTAGAACAATATGTACTGACACGGAAAGATAATGGCAATATAAGTCACCACAGGCATATTGTAGAGCAGTATTTAAAGTATCCCAGGGATTTCCCTGGTGGCACAGTGGTTAAGAATCCGTCTGCTTGGCTTCCCTGGTGGCGCAGTGGTTAAGAATCCACCTGCCAATGCAGGGGACATGGGTTCGAGACCTGGTCCGGGAAGATCCCACGTGCCGTGGAGCAACTAAGCCCACGCGCCACAACTACTGAGCCTGCGCTCTAGAGCCCGCAAGCCACAACTACTGGAGCCCGCGTGCCTAGAGCTTGTGCTCCGCAACAAGAGAAGCCACCGCAATGAGGAGCCCGCGCACCAATAGCCCCCGCTCGCCGCAACTAGAGAAAGCCCGTGTGCAGCAACGAAGACCCAATGCAGCCAAAAAAAAAAAGAATCCATCTGCCAATGCAGGGGACACAGGTTCGATCCCTGGTCCGGGAAGGTCCCACACACCGTGGAGCAACTAAGCCCGTGCTCCACAACTACTGAGCCTGTGCTCTAGAGCCCACGAGCCACAACTACTGAGCCCACATGCCACAACTACTGAAGCTCATGTGCCTAGAGCCTGTGCTCCGCAACAAGAGAAGCCACCGCAGCAAGAAGCCTGCGCACCGCAACAAAGAGTAGCCCCCGCTCGCCGCAACTAGAGAAAGCCCGCGCGCAGCAACGAAGACCCAACACAGCCAAAAATAAATTAAATAAATAAAATAAAGTAGCCCGTAAGTTTTTAAAAGTGTATAGCAGATGCATAAAAATATGATTTTACATGCCTAGGAATAACCATAAGGATGCAAAAACTGTGAAAACGGAAAACACTTTTTACTTTATATACTCTGTACCAACTGACATATTTTTTGTATTAAGGATGTACCACCGCTTTAATCTTACAACAATTTTTTTTTAATTCTCAATTCCCCAAAAAACATCTTCACATTATACAAAACTTGTATCTCCTAAACTGTACTTGATCCAGTGGTTTTATATTTTTCTAAAATCTTCAGACAGAAGGTTTGTTGAAGAGTTCACACATACATGACCATCACGTTCTCTTCTACTCTTAACAAATATTTGCCAAGAAAGTCTACTAGCCTGTAAGCACCTTGAGCACAAGGACTGTATCATAGTCATCTTTAAATCCCCAGAGTCTAACACAGCTGCCTTTCAAGAGTCTGCTTCCCAGGACAGAAGCTTCAGAGTCAGGGTTCCCAGGGCAACAGACTCCATGGGGACTAGAAGACAACAGACTTCATGTCCCCTAAGATCTCAATGATAACGCTTCAGGTAGGTTTATCAAACTGAGTTTATCTTTTCAAAGTTCAACAAGCTCAATTAATAATGGGCAACTTCACTACCCAAAAAATTAACGTTTAGAATTTCCAAGACTTACCCTTTGTCGAAGAAAGACGTGTGCCCTGATCGAGAGAACTTCGTGCCGTTGCTATTCATCACCCCACAGTTAACATTCCCTGAAATATAGGATTTTCGTGATGCTTGGTCCTTTGCAAAATTCCTGCAAGCTGCTAATTTGGATTCTAAAGCCTACAAAAGGAAGAAGGAATGATTTGGTTGTCAAAACAGTAGCTGCACATAAAAATTTGCATTTCAAACCATTTCTATTTCAAGACTCAAATCTTATTCTCTCAGTTGATAATGGTGGCTGTTTAAGCCATATCAATCACCTTTCTAATAGAAAGAGGGAATATTTATGCTGACTCCCTTTCTAATGAACTCAGAATATACACTTCTCTCAGTGTTACTGAGGGATACAGATATAATCCTCACCTTACAACTAAGAAAAATGTGGCACAGTATACAGAGATGTATCCCAGGTCTCTTGGCCCTATCCACTGTTTCTTTCTAAGTTGTGGACTGTTAGTTGGCTAGTTGGGTGTGTGCGTGTGTGTGTTTTGGGAGCAAGCATTTTAAAGAATGCAAAAACATCACTTGAAAAATTTTTAAAGCGGCCAATTCTTTCTTTAGGGCTTCAGGTTAGTCATTTCTACTGTATCAGAATGGGTAAGTTCATTTACAACACCTCACATGAAGTTAAATGCTATTCTACTTCTGAGAGCACACTATAAAACGTCTAATACCCTTCGTCTATAATTAAATAATTCACCTGAAAATGACACCAGCCCATTAGCATTTACCTCTAAACTGAGTGCCTGCTTAGCACCTGTCACCACAACACCTGGTCAGTGCCAGGCTCTACAAACCAACAGATAACATGAAGAGAACAGAAGTTTCTCATCAATTTCCACTGCTCACAAATATCACCAACTCCCCCTTTACCAAATCAAACCCCTCCCCCTTTACCAAATCAAACCCCTCTCCCCGAAAAAAAAAAAAAAAAAGACAAAAAATAGTCCAATCCTATTATCCATGACACTAAGGAATGTGGAATACATAGATAAATTAAACCCACAGGGACTTCCCTGGTGGCACAGTGGTTAAGAATCTGCCTGCCAATGCAGGGGACGTGGGTTTGAGCCCTAGTCAGGGAAGATCCCACATGCTGAGGAGCAACTGAGCCCGTGCACCACAACTATTGAGCCCACGTGCCACAACTACTGAAGCCCATGTGCCTAGAGCCTGTGCTCCACAAAAAGAGAAGCCACCGCAACGAGAAGCCCGCACGCCGCAACGAGAAGCCCGCACGCCGCAACGAGAAGCCCACGCACCGCAATGAAGAGTAGCCCCCCGTCACCGCAACTAGAGAAAGCCCACACGCAGCAACAAAGACCCAACACAGCCAAAATAAATGCATAAAATAAAATTAAAAAAAATTAAATCCACAGATAACATATTCCACTCTGAGAACCCTCCCCCCATCATTTCAACAACAGCTATTAAGACAGAGCAACAGAAACAGACTGAAACTTCTTTCTCTTCTCCTTTCTTAAAACAAAAGTACCATAACCTAGTAAAATAACAACGAAAGAAGGAAGAGAGGTGGTGACCTTGTAGGACAAGCTCTGAATAAGCATTTTTTCAGCATCTTCTTAAATAGACACATACACAATAAAAATTGAGAGCCATTAATTTCCTATATTCAAGACACTCATTTATTTGTCCTGATATTTGCTGAGAATCTGTCATACAACAGGCACAACTTGTATCTGAGGTGTCGGTGAGACAGCCTAACGCAAGCACTGGGTCTGGCAGTCAAACACAGTGGCCTAGAAATCAAGATTTAGACCATATCCACACCAAGTAGGAGATGAAACTGTGGTTGTGAAGAAGATCAGAAAGGTAAGGACAGAACTCTGAGCAAAATCAACACCGAAAGGGTGGGCAGATGAAGACCCAACAAGGTGACCAACAGGAACAGGCAGGAAGGCAAGCAGACGTGACACAGTGACACAGCATCAGAAAAGCAGAGAAAAGAAGGCCATTTCAAAAAAATAAGTCAGTGTTGAATGTTTCAAGTAAAATTAGGACAGAACAGCATCCCTTGGATTTGACAGCACTGAGATCATCAGTGAGCAATTTGAGTGGAGTGAGCAGGAAACATAGCCCAGACTAGGCTATCTGGGGAGTGTGTATGCCATCAAAAATGCTAACAATAAATGGAGACATGCTTTCAAAAACTTGGCTGGGAAGGGAAAAGAGAAACAGAATGACAGCTAAAGAGAGACGCAGGGTAAAAGGAAAGAATAGCTGCTTTTATTTTTGCTCTTAAGGTTTAAAAAGTGTATAATATGTAATATATAAATATTAGATATAAAGTAGAAATAGTAAATATAAAGTATATATATGTAATACGTTATATATAAATATTGCATATAAATATTAAAACATATAGTAAAAGTCTGAAGATACAGGAGACATAAAGATGAGAAGGCTGGAAGGAATGAGATCCAAAGCACAGAGGGACAAAATTAGCCATGGGAGGAATGTGATACTTTTACCACTGAGATAAAAAGGAAGAACAGCCACAGAGGTAATAATAGGAGAGTACTAAAAGAAGGTTAAGAGAGGAAAACAAAGTTTAAATAGATGGCCTTGATTTCTCAGTGGAAGAGGATGCAAGAGTGGGAATGGGGCTTCCAGGTGAAGTCAGTGGACAAAGTAGTGTGAAGAAGTAGAAAATGAAATATTCATAAAAGTATGCAGGGGCTGGAGGATAACAGCAGACCAAAAATTCTAACGACACCTTAAAAGACAAACTGTCAGCTGAATGTGTAAACAATGCAAGGACTCTAAGTTCAACTTTCATGCACCATTTCTAAATAAACTACTTAAGGTACTAAAGCAAAACAGGGAACGAAGATGACAACATGGGGTCCAGGAACAGGCAGAACTAACCCAGGAGTATAATGAAAAGAAATTCAAGGCTGACAGCAGTGCAGCAGCCCTAGAAGCATATCAGAGCACTCAGTAAATAAGAAACTGGAAGATACAAGATATAGCAAAGAAAGTGTATGTTTCTTCCCTCCACAAGAAAACAAAGGTAATCAGAAATGCTAAGTAAGACCCATGATAACAAAAATATCCAATGATATACAAATTATATATGCATACAAAGGCTGAATGTAATTTTAAAAAATAAAAATGGGGGCTTCCCTGGTGGCGCAGTGGTTGAGAGTCCACCTGCCGATGCAGGGGACTCGGGTTCGTGCCCCCGTCTGCGAAGATCCCACATGCCGCGGAGCGGCTGGGCCCGTGAGCCATGGCCGCTGAGCCTGCGCGTCTGGAGCCTGTGCTCCGCAACGGGAGAGGCCACAACAGTGAGAGGCCCATGTACCACAAAAAATAAAAAAATAAATAAAAATGGTTGAATTCGTTGAAATGACAGGATTTTAGCATTTTTCTTTTTATTTATTTTATTGTGATCTTGTAAAAATTGTTTTGCAGTGAAAATAATAAAAAAGATGGCCAATTTAAAAAAATGTTAAGAAAAAGACATACATGTCAACTGTGATACAAATATGAAAAAACCTAATATGGTTTTGAGTAAATAATAGGTAAAGAACAAAATGCTTGAAACACCTGTTGAGCAGCACAAGTAAAACAGCCCTAGAGCCCAGCTCCTCCTCTATGATTATTCAGTAAATAATACACATGTAGGCATGATATTTTAGGTGCTGTTGACTCATTTTCAGAACCAATCAATGGAGAGCTCAAGAAGGGACAGAGACACACACACACAACAGGGAGCTGAGATACAGTCTAATAAATTCATAAACATAGGTTTAAGCATGTTATTTAAAGTTATAAAAATAACCAACAGAAGAACAAAAAATAAAAAATTAGGAGGATGTAAGTTAAATTCCTCATCTTTATGCTTAAAGTTGCTAAGATACTGAAAAGCAAGCACATTACTTCAAGTTAGGTTACAAAAAAATAGGTTACACTGTTACAACGCAACTCTTACGACAGCTAGGTTAAAGAAATTATGTTAGGAGTAAGGGAAGATTACTCTATGTATGAATGATTTGTACACGTTACTTTTTATAGTAACTTTAAAATGCAGATTTAGAGTTAATCTGACGGTCAGACAATAATTTTACGAGCCAGAAAAGGTAACAATAGGACCTTCTATCTTGGCCTCCCATTTCTTCTTTATGTAAAGTATAATGCAATTTCTGCTTTTTTCAGTCACACACACACACAAATAAGTGAATGGGCGGTGGAAAGTGGGAAGTTTCAGGGGTAGATTATTGAAAAGAGAAAAGTCACTGAGGGAAACAGGAAAGAAAACTGACTAATGCTAGAAATGCTAACTTTATAGTGGCTTAAAAATCCACAAGGTCATATAACTGTTTCCTGTGATCTGGATGCAGGAAAGAAATCCAGTTCCTTGACTGATCCAGGCTGCAGGTCTCTTCCATGGCCAAAGAGCCCATGAGTCAACAATGGCAGAGTAAGCGATCCGTGGATCACAGATGAGTAGGAACAAAGTGAAAGCAAGAGATAAGCGAAAAATCAAAACAAGAGTACTGCTCTCGATAAAGTCAAAGAGTAGGTATTACACAGAGTAAAAAACTGAATAAGCACAAAACCAAGTTTAATATTCCAAAAGCTGAAATGTTCTGGAATGCAAGGTTAGAGCCAAGGAGACAGCACAGGAGTTGAGGGGGCCAAGCAGCAGTAAGACGTGTATGACTAAGAGAAGAAATTCATGTCATGAGCCAATGCGGAAGTCCTATGAAGAGAAAGCCCAGGGATGACCAGGAGGACAGCAGACAGAGCAAAGAAAAGGATCAGAGGGCGGTATAAGACACACAGCCTTAGAGGAAGAAGGAGGAATCACGATGTTTTAGTAACAGCCATGGGGAACATGAAGAAGGCCCAGCGGGAACCTGGGAGCTAAGCGCAGGTACCCTCTGCAGAGGCACTGGCAAGGCTGAGCCCTGGAGGTGTTCAGTCTCAGCTGGTCACTGGATGCTCTTGCTTCTCAGCTTAATTACAGACTTTACCACAGGAAGGTATCCTTTTTTCTTCCCTCGCTGCAAATTAAGAAATAATTCATTACCTTGGCAGCTGAAACACCTAGTGATAAATAATTAAAGGCTTACCCCTACTTTCCGTAAGAGGTCCCCCACGATGTTTAGTGCTGATATCCTAGCTGAAGGAGTCAGTGGACTGGTACCAAAGCCGTTTGGTATAGCTAGAGAAAAATAAAAGGTGAGTGATTACTCTTGCAGTTCCCTTTACATTTGGGTTTTGATATTACAAAGCAGTATACACTCAATGAAAAATCAGTATAGTATTCCAAACTGTGGATAAAGTGGAGATACCACAAATATCTCCGCTGGATGTTTAGATTATATCCAATTTTTCATCATTATAAACAATGCTAAAAGGACATATACCCTTAAAACATCTAGACAAGTATTTCTGGATTTCCTGCCAATTTGACAGTCACTTCGTTTTAATTTTTGTTTCCCTAATCAAAGAGTCATTTGAATCTTTTTTTCTGGAAGTCATCTATTTAATCTCTGCACTTTTTTCTACTGGGTTGTCTTTAATCAATTTGCAAGGGCACTATACACTATAGATATTCACCTTTTCTCTTATATATGTTGTACTTCCCAGTGTGACATTATCTCTTCAACTTTGTGGTTTGGGGGGAGCCTTGGGCTTCCTCACTGCAACATAATAAAAATGTTCCCCACATTTTCTCCTAATGTTTTTCTAAAAAACTTTTCACCAAGTTTAGATTAGTAAACTCATCAAATATCTAAAATTTTCCCCTCCAAATGGACATCTAATTGTCATAACACCATTTAGTGAAAAAGACTTTTCTCATCTGAAATGGCACTAAAACCACACTGAATTCTCTATACATTTCAAGTTCCATTAAATTATTTGTCTATTCTACTAGAAATATGCTGCTTTAGTTATTATAGTGTTAAAATATATTTCCTAAAGGGCAAAGCCTCTTCTTGTTACTAACCTATTTCAAACTTTTATTGACTATTCTTGCACATTTACTCTTCCAGAGTAACTTTATTAAAAATAAAGTTACTCTGCCCCGGTCTGGGAAGATCCCATGTGCCGCGGAGCAGCTGGGCCCATGAGCCATGGCTGCTGAGCCTGCGCGTCCGGAGCCTGTGCTCCGCAACGGGAGAGGCCAGAACAGTGAGAGGCCCATGTACCGCAAAAAAATAAAAAAGAAAGAAAGAAAGAAAGTTTTATTTTTATTTTATATTTGGCTGCATTGGATCTTTGTTGCTGCACGTGGGCTTTTCTCTGGTTGAGGGGAGTGGGGGCTACTCTTTGTTGCGGTGCGCGGGCTTCTCATTGCGGTGGCTTCTCTTGTTGTGGAGCACGGGCTCTAGGCACACGGGCTCAGTAGTTGTGGCTCGTGGGTTCTAGAGCGCAGGCTCAGTCGTGGCGCACTGGCTTAGCTGCTCCACGGCATGTGGGATCTTCCCGGACCAGGGCTCGAACCCGTGTCCCCTGCACTGGCAGGCGGATTCTTAACCACTGCACCACCAGGGAAGCCCCAGAGTAACTTTAAAATGAACTTCACAACTTTAAAAATCCTATTAGGATTTTTATGAGAAATTTAAACTATTGAATGATTTGGGGAAAATGGATATTGCAACTAAATTAAGTCTTCCTATTCTGAATCATGGTATTTAACATGAAAATTATTCACATCTTCTTTCATGCACCTCAGCAAAGGTTTTCAGTCGTGCACATTTCTTCAATTTATTTTTGAGATATTAAAGCATGGCGGTTAAGAGCTCTGGAGCTAAACTGCTAGATACACATCCATCTCTGCCATTAACTGTGTGACCTTAAGTAACCAAATGTGAAAGGGGGCTAATAATAGCACTTAAATCATAAAGTTGTTAAGTTTAAATTCATTAATAAATTTTTAAAATGCAGAGCACACAGTAAGTGCTCAATAAATGTTACTATTATTTTTATCTGCTTTCTACAGAGTTGTAATCAGCAGGTAAAATGCTTTTGTTGCTGCTGCTGCTACTATCCTTGTCCTCTAGAATATAATCACAATGAAGGTAGCAACTTAGTCTTATTAGACCACTATCCTCCCCACATCCTGAGTAATACTTGACACATAACAGGTGCTCAATGTGATACAAATAAACTGCTATACTTCTCTTGGCAGGAATTTCTGGATCTTGTTTTTCCCTATTCCCCTCGAATTTTATATTTTAGGTATTATTAAATCTGTACTTTTATGGTAAGTTGTCTTGAATGCTTTTTGGAAACAGGCATTTTATCAATAAAACACAATTAGAGTTAGACCACTTCGTAGAGATCAGCTGTTCAATCTTGCCACTGATTTCTCTAACCTCTGGCTTCTCACTGTGTCTGTGCAGACTTTCTTGTCATGAAACGGCAGCTTTTAGGTCAGTGAAAGCTCATGCTATCAGTTCCAATTGAAAAACCTGTCTGTCTGGACAAATATTACTGCCTTAGGGCTGACATTATCGTAACTGTGCCAGAGCAAAGCTCTATGTCCTACTAACATCCCCTTGAGGTTCCAGACTATTCTGATTAGTGCTCAACTAAAGAATTTTCAGAATTTATCTGCGTAATTCTAATTAGTAACGTAAAAGCAAAGCTTTGTTAATTCTCAAATGCAAGTAATTCTAAGGTCCTCAAATACACAAGCAGCCATTCCGAAAAACGAGAGCTTCTGATGACTGCTGTAATCTATATACTGCCTGCTCTGTATTCTCAGCAGCAGAGTCAGCACGTACCAGTACAATCAATAACTAACTATACAGAATTTTCACATACCTTACCTCAGCTCATAAAAAGACGAAAATAGGGTGAATTATCTATTCAAGGGCTACTGAGCACTTGAAATGTGGCCAACGCAATCAGAAACACAATTTTAAATTTTAATTCATTTAAATCAATAAAAATTTTAAATTTAAATAGTCACACTGGAGTAGCTACTCTATTGGGCAGCACAAACATGGAGTGCACTAACTACCCAGACAGAAACCTTCTCATATCACTCTGAAAGATAAAGTCCTATATTTTTAAAAAAAGTGTGAAGAAAGACAGCTTCCATTGGGGGAGAAGAAAGTATAGGGGGGCTGTGGAAGTAGCTGAAATATGATCTCCAAGCTGCAAAAACTAAATAAATCTCAATTGAGAGCTTCAGGGTTCCATTCTTAACGTTCTATCTAGTGGCTACTAAATCGTTTTTCAGCTTACCTGGATTTAAAAAAACACCCTGACTTATGGCAAAAGGCATATTCTTTCTGTACTATTCATCAGTTACTCTGAACATCACCTATGAAAATGGCAGCTACTGAGGCATGTTATAGAATGGACATGTCCACCCAAGCCAATCTTAAGACAAGTCTGAATGGTAACTCAGTGAGTCTCTGTACTTCCTGTGTATAAAGCCTTCTAGTCTCCCATGATATGTCAAGTGACAAAAGAAATAAAACTACATTTAAATACAATCCCAAACACAACACCATAAAGCAACTATACTCAAATAAAAATTAATTAAAAAAAAAATACGATCCCAAAACTTGTGTGTAACAAGGTGGCACAAACACAAAAAAGCACACACAATAGAAAAAAATTCAAAGTGTTAATAAGAGTTGACTTTGAGCCCTAAGATTGCAGATGGATTTTATTTTTTCTCTTGTTTTTAATTTTTTCTACATGAACATGTATTACTGCTATAGTCAAAAAATAAATTTCCCTTAAAAACCTTTATTAAAATTTCAATTTATTAAGCTGCTCTTGTCTTAAATGTAGCCCTCATCTCACTGTTTCCTACTAATGAGTTGGCCTAGGAGAACAATGCCTTCTGCTTCACTCAGTGCTAGATTTAACCAACTTTTAAACTAAAATGATTGCTTAGGGACTTCCCTGGTGGTCCAGTGGTTAAGACTCCGTGCTTCCAATGCAGGGGGCATGGGTTCGATCCCTGGCTGGGGAACTAAGATCCCACAGGCCACACAGCATGGCCAAAAAAAAAAAAAAAATTAAAATGATTGCTTAAACCTTAGCAACCCCTGCTTCACCAGCAAAGCCTCTTAAGTGGATAATCAACCACAGGTTCAAAAAGAAAAGACACTACAAACCTTTTGGTGAAGGAAAGCTGTTCTCTGTTCCTTTGCCAACAGGAGTAGCTGGCAAAGAAAGTGATGCTTGGACAGCAGAATCCATCTTTTCACAGTCTAGAGTTGGAGAACTGGGAGCCGACTTTCTAGTTACTTCCTGCTGTCTCTCCCGAACAGCTAGTTCTTGTCTTAAATCTGTAAAATGTTGCAAAAGTAGTAATATTCACTAGAGGAAGCAAATACATCAAGCAAAGTCACATCTGAAATGGCATAAAGACACTCTTCCTAAATTATTACTTCTCAAAAATGAATTTCCTATTTAACAATTTTTATTTCCAGGGGAATAAAAATGACAACAACCCTACTGTCTACATGATCATTTAGACTTTAAAAATGCTATAAAGTTAACAGAACAATTATTTATGCCTATATGAAAAAAGAAATAGGGCAGAGTCCAAAGTAGAACTCACAGTGAACATATATGACACAAAAATAAATATTCTTTACCAACTCATTTGCATTTATTTTGAAATGATGACGTAGTTTGGGGATTATTACAAAATCAATGAAGTGTATTTTTGTCATTTTAAATGGGTTGGCTTTTTTTTTTTTTTTACTAACTATCCTATGAAATACTTTGTTTTAGAAAGGAAGTAGTCAAAATAGTTGCAAATTGTTTTCTTGTTTTGAAATATTCAATTTTTAACCCAAAATTAATGTTTTCTTTTCCAGTTATACAACTGACCTACAGAATACTTGCTTATATTAAAAAAAAAGATACAAAGTTACCATACTCCTGGGTATATATCAAAAAGAATTCAAAGTAGGACACCGAGATATTTGCACATCCATGTTCATTATGGACACATGATAAGTGAAATAAGCCAGTCACAAAAAGATAAATACTGTATGATTTCACTTATATAAGGTATCTAGGGTGCAGTAGTCCCTCCTTTATCTGAGGAACATATGTTCTAAGACCCTCAGTGGATGATTTACGTCCACTGAGCGTGATGGTGCAAAATTTCATCCTGCTACTCAGAACAGTACACAATTTAAAACTTATGAATTGTTGATTTCTGGAATTCTCCACTTAATATTTTCAGACTGCAGCTGACCATGGGTTACTGAAACCATGGAAAGCTAAACCTCGGCTAAGGAGGGACTACTGTAGTCATACCTAACAACAGTAAGTAGAACTGCAAGGCTTCCCTGGTGGCACAGTGGTTAAGAATCTGCCTGCCAATGCAGGGGACACGGGTTCAAGCCCTGGCCCAGGAAGATCCCACATGCCACAGAGCAACTAAGCCTGTGTGCCACAACTACTGAGCCTGTGCTCTAGAGCCCGTGAGCCACAACTACTGAAGCCCGCACACCTAGAGCCCATGCTCCACAACAAGAAGCCACCGCAATGAGAAGCCCGCGCACCACATGGAAGAGTAGCGCCCGCTCGCCGCAACTAGAGAAAGCCCGCGCACAGCAACGAAGATCCAAGGCAGCCAAAAATAAAAATAAATAAATTTATTTTTAAAAAAAGAGAGAGAGAAAGTAAAACTGCAGTTGCCAGGGGCTGGGGAAGGGAGAAATGGGAATTTGTTGTTCAATAGGCAAAGAGCTTCAATTCTGCAACATAAAAAAGTTCTAGAGATCTACAAAACAATGTGAACATAGTTTAACATTACTGAACTGTACCCTTAGAAATGGGTAAGATGGTAAATTTTATGTTATGTGGTTTTTTTTAACCAGAATTGTAAACTTAAAAATAGGATAGAGTTAATATTTTATACATTATATAAATTATGAGTTCTTCAGATGAATAAACCCTCCCCCAAAAAAGGAAAAGTCATGAAAAAAACAATTTTTAGAAGAGCCAATAAACATTAGCAAAAAGTTCTCACAAGTAGTAACCAAAGAACTACAAATTAAAAACAACATGATATCAATTTACAACTTTCAAATAGATTTTTAAATAATTTTAAAATCTGTTTTTGGGGCTTCCCTGGTGGCACAGTGGTTGAGAGTCCGCCTGTCGATGCAGGGGACACGGGTTTGTGCCCCGGTCTGGGAAGATCACACATGCCGCAGAGCGGCTTGGGCCCATGAGCCATGGCCGCTGAGCCTGCACGTCTGGAGCCTGTGCTCCGCAATGGAAGAGACCACAACAGTGAGAGACCCCCGTACCGCAAAAAAAAAAAAAAGAAAGAAAGAACGAAAATCTGTTTTTATTATTCACAATACTAGTAAACATTGTGAGAAGGACACTCAGTCACTGCCAGAGTGTAAAGTTACCAACTTTCTAAAAAGTAATTTAGCAGCATCCATTACAACCATTAAAGATACTTGTATCCTTTGCCACTTCTAAGAATCTAAGAAAATCAAAGATACTCCCCAATATTATGTACAAGGACACTATTTACAGCAAAAAATTAACCACCAATAATAAAGGACCCATCAAAAAAAATCATATATAATAGAATATTATACATTTTTAAAAACCTGTTTCAAAAGATTTTTTTTAATGGCATGGATTACATTCACTATATTAAAGGAGGATAGAAAAAAATATATATGTATATATAATGTGGTTCCAATTATATAAAGGAAAAAAATATACAGGTATGTTTATGTATAGTCACAGGGAAGAGTGGAAAGAAACACACCAAACTCTTAGTGGGTTCTTTCAAGATAAAGGGATTGACAGAGACTTTGTTTCTTCTTTACAACATTCTGCATTCTAACGTGCATGAAAGAAAAACAGAGGGAGGGAATGAGAATTTTAAAAGAAAGTATATATTCTCTATATGTATAATATGTATACAGCAATATGTACACATATGTAATGCTAATATGTGCATGACAAAATTACTTAGGACAAGCAAAAAGGAAAAACTCCAAACAAACCAAGCAGTATATACACACAGTGGTAATGGTTAAGGCTTTAGGAAATAGACCAGGGTTTGAATCCCTACTGACAACTCAAACTCTCTGTGCCTCAGTTTTCTGACCTACAAAATGGAGATAATAGTACCTGCCTCCTAGAGTTGATGATGTAGATATTGAATAAACAGATTCAAAGTACTTAGCATTGTGTTTGACAAAAGCATACAAACGTGTAGCTTTAAAAAGCTGATCCTGAAGCTAGCTTAGCACTCTGGCTCAGGGACAGTAAGGTAATAAATATTCTTTAAGTATAAATTTTACCTCTTGCTTCATCCTTTAACCTCTGTACAGAGACCAACAAAGATTCCTTTTCATCAAGTTCACTTTCTAAAAATGCATTTCGTTCAATGGCTTGATTTAGCCTTTGTTCAAAGTCTTCCAGCGAAACTATCGTTGCCCTAAAAAAAAAAAAAAAAAATGAAAGTCCATGAATTAAATAAATAATGTGCAAATAGCTACTACAAAAGGAAACTGTCAGTTTATCTCATGCCATTTCCTGACCTAGAAAGCCTGGCCCAGTTAAAAGAGAATGATCTCGCCCCCTTCTGACCTCTGGTGCATTTAGTGTCTCTACCACCATTCGTGGCCATTCAATGTATTCTTTTCTCTTAAATTCCCATCTAAATTCCTTCAAGTTTCTTAAAGGAAGCCTACTTATCATACAATTTATATCTCCCCATTGGACTTTAAACATGAGTCAATGAAGTTTACATATTTTCAGGAAGAAAACTTTTCAATAGTTTTAGAGTATGTTAAGAATTAACTAAGAATTAGTTTAAAATGCGGTCCCAGCTCCCACTCTATTTACTTTCTTCCTACCAAGGTTTTTTCTTCCCACATTTCTCATCTTATTCAGCAAACATTCACAAGTACCTGCTATGTGCCCTCTACCCACTATGTGCTACAGAAATAAAATTTCCTAACCTCAAGTTAGAACTCTCAATGCCAGGGGTCCCCAGCAGGAGGTGAGCGGCATGAGTGAGCAAAGCTCCATCTGCCACTCCCCATCGCTCGCATTACCTCCTGAAAACCCCCTCCACTCCACCCCCACCCACCCCCGTCCCTGTCTGTGGAAAAACTGCCTTCCACGAAAGCAGTCCCTGGTGCCAGAAAGGTTGGGGACCGCTGCTCAATGCCATGTCCAATTTTACCACCTCCCGTCAACTGTCAAAATGCCTCTCAATTCCACTTGCTCTCCTCCAACCTTCTGCCCTTGGCTTAATTCTTCATACATCACCTGGATTACTCCTCAATGGTCTTCACATCTCCTCCTACATCTCCTCCTCCTTACTTTCAATTCCTCAGTATTATCTTCCCAAATCACAATCTGATAATACTCCTTTGCTTAAAAATTCTTAAGGAGCACCTCTTTGCCTACAGAATGACTTTCAAACATAGCTGAGCACAAGATTCTCCACAACCTGGCCCCAAACATCTTCCAGTCTCATCTTGTTCAGCCATATTGTCTTTACACACTTCAGTCAAAGTGAAATATTAATACCTCATGCACTTTCCTGCCTCTCTGCCTTCGCATCTCTCTCTTCACTGGTTAACATCTACTCCTCCTTGCAGACTCAGCTCCCCAGTTACCACAGAGTACTTTAGCTGTGCCCTTCTCTATGCCCTGGAGCAGTCTGTACATTCCTCTGTACCAGTGTTTACCACGTGGATTGTCCCTATCTGTCACGCCTAAGGGCAGTGGCTAGCTTATCTTTGTATCCTCAACTCTAGCATCATGCCAAGCATTTAAGTGTCACTCAGATACTAAGGAAAGGAATATCAGACAATCATTGTAAAGTAATAGGAATTAAGTTTGGAATGGTTAAGAAACAACTAATTATAGATATATGCAATCTTGGCAAAGTAACGGCAAGCCACTATAGGCTGTTCAGCAAAATCATAATAAAAGCATTATTTTGAGACAATTCATTGGTCAGTATTAAAACAGAAGAGAATAAAAAGCAGTGAAAATTTAAAGACAGATCAGCTAGGAATTAACTGCAGGATTCAGGTATAAGATGTGAGGACCTTCAAGAAGTGTGGTAGTACTGAGAACATACAGGGAAGATGGAGGAATGAATGAGACATGTTTTAAAGAAAAACCAACAGGATCAACAATGGTACCTGAAAGGAGGAGGAAAAAGGAAAACCAGAAAGAAAAGCCTGGAAGGGCATTACCTGGGGAGATCAGGATTTTTGGTAAGTTTCAATGTGACGAGTTACAGGTGACATGAAATACCAAAAGGAAATGTTCTGGAACTAAGATCTAGGTGATAGGTTGAGCCTAAAACCAAATTCTAATCACTGACTGCCAACTTCTGTCATTGCAACAGAAGGCACACCGCTCACGTACCGCTTCGCCCGCTCCAGGTCGTCGTTGGCCTGCTCCAGCTCCCTCACGTACTTATGTAGCTGCTCCTTAATGGCCCGGGTCTGACTTAGATCATCTTCTAATACTGAGACCTGCTTGTAGCTCTGTGCATACTGATGCTCCAGTTTCTCCTGAAGGTGTGGGTATAGGAAGGAAAGCATGTGTCATCAACATATAGTTTTCTTTAATAAAGGATGTAACCCAAGTAAGGGGTGGGACGGGGGCGGGTGGGATCCAAGAGATTCACCCACAATCTGAGTTGGTGGTACCCCTCTCTCCTTTTTACACTATTTAAAAACAATGACACATTCATTCCAAGTGCCTTAACTCATATAAAATTAGTCAATCATTCTCCTCTCAAAGAAATTTAATAATGATCTCTTTGAAAAGAGGTAAAATAGTGAAACCGTTGCCTTAAAAACCTCAGTCTTGGTGGGGGAACCTCCGGGTTCTTAGGCTGAATGCAGCCCAGGGTAAGCACAAAGAAGCTGACTGACAAGAGTTCAAATTCCCTATACCTCACCTTCCCCAAATCTACCCCACTGCCCAGACACAGGAACACCCCAAGCATCTGGCTTAGGCATGTGAGGAAGAGCAGCAAAAAGGGGTTAATCTTTCACTCCTGAAAATTCCTTGTTAGAAGGGAATTTTTAAAAACTAAACTCCAAAACTAAAGGGACTGCAAACCATAATGAAATAAATGTGTATTTCATACAAATATAATTTTAAAGTGCCACACAATAAGGTACTGTGTCAAAACAAATAATCAGGCAGCTTTTGAAAATATAGGAACTACAACGTAATATTATAGCTAGGAACATTACAGCTAAAAAACTGACAGCTACAGTTTCCAAGTGAACTCCTGAACTCTAAACCACCTTTCCCTTGGTTCCATGAAAGCAAACAGTTTTTGTCAAAAATTCACTTTAGGCCTTTTTACATTTTTATGTTGCCTGCTGCTCTTAAGCTCCACCTAAAAGAATGTATTTCTCATTTTAATAAAACCCAGCAAATGAGACACCAGCTTTTACTGCCACAATTACCTTTAATGCTTCCACTTCATACTTCAGTCTTTGGTTATCAGCTTGCAAGTCTCTATTTCTTTGTTCAGCCTGTACTAACTGTGCCTCCAACTCTGCTTCTAATTCTCTGCTTCCTTCCTGGAATTCAACTAGCTCATCCCGAGCTTCCTGGAAGCTAATCAGAAACAAAGCGGGAAAGATCAGTTATAGTAGGAAGCATAAGGATCATCCTGAAGATGATTATATATCAATTCAATAATTTTTGCCTGAACGTTATGCTACCATAAAATATACTAAACAATAAAGGCCATCTATTTTGCATCTCTTACTCTATATTCAGGATTCAATGAAAATAAATTATAAGCCTCAGAAGGATTCATTTTTTATACACTTCACCCCTTTCTTATTTAACATATTGATAAAGAAGCACATATTACTATCCACAAATTAGTTTAACATTTAGATTTGTTTTTTCAACGTAATTGGCTTCCTCTGTAATTCTATTATTTAATTTTATGCGTTTAAAAATGTTATTCTGAGAAGGGGTCCATAGGCTTTCCCCAGCCTATGAAGGCACCTATGGCACAAAAAGACTAAGAACCCCTGCCATAGACGCACACTTCCCATATCCACTAGCACAGTACAGTAACTGGCTTCAGCAACAACAGTGAAATAGCAATAAAAGGTTTGACAGGACTTCCCTGGTGGCGCAGTGGTTAAGAATCCGCCTGCCAATGCAGGGGACAAGGGTTCAAGCCCTGGTCTGGGAAGATCCCACGTGCCGCGGAGCAACTAAGCCCACGAGCCACAACTACTGAAGCCCATGAGCCACAACTACGGAAGACAGCGAGCCTAGAGCCTGTGCTCCGCAACAAGACAAGCCACCGCAATGAGAAGCCCATGCACAGCAATGAAGACCCAATGCAGCCCCCCAAAAAAAAAAGTCTGATGAGTCTTACTAAACTGTTAACCAAAGTTGGAAGATGTATATATATTTTAGAAAGATTTCATTTTAAAAAGAAATTTAAGTTTTGGTACTTAAAAGGTTATCTACAAGTTTTCCCAACTAAGTGAAATGATTGAGATTTTATAAAATGCTCCATATACCCCTGAAGCTCTTGCCCCTCCCTCAAAGCTTTGCTGGCTCCAGACACTGATAACACCTGCCTGAAGAAAGTCTACCCTATGAAGCCCTAGAGAGCTTATCAGAATCTCCAAAACACCAAAATGAGGCAGAATCTGTACACCGAGCAGGCCAAAGATGGCCAAGAGCAGTAATAAGCTTTATAAAAGGAGGTAAACTACCAGGAGAAATCACAAATGACAGCTTTCTTACTATTTTAATAATTCGAGTAATATAAGGATTTATGTCATTTTTATATTATTTAAATACAAGCAATGCTATGACTATTTCTAGAATCCCAATCCTATATCAGAAACTCTAAATTTAGCTTTGCTAAAAAAAAAAAAAAAAAAAAAAGCACAAACTAGAGATTATGTATTCCAAAGCCCTCTCCTATTTTTAGGATGCTTTTCAACATTACCTTTGTTTATACTTCAAGGAAAGTTCCTTCCAATAAGCAGTTTCCTCCTTTAAACTTGAAAAATCTGGTATATCTTCACCATCCATGATCAAGAAAGCCTGTGAAATATTAAAGATGAAAATAAATTAATAGAGAACATAGGAATCTTAGTAAAAGTATAAAGTCTGGGACAACACTAAATCTGCAGCATTTTGGAGGGAGTCAAACATGAAAGATTCTAAGAGCAGTTAGCTCTTTATTACAATAAGCTCAGGCACCTAAATCACTTCACTGCCCCACTCACAGGGACCACCAGCATTGTGGGAAGCCACGTGAAGCGCTTCTAGTGGCGGCACTAGGTTCTGGGGAGTTGACCCCACAGAATCATCCTGCAGCTGGTTCGCAGCGAACTGATCTTCTGGGAATCAGGTAACAGAAAACAAGCTTACTGTTAAGAGTTGCTACTGCTGCGTGCCCTTCTCTGTTGTACAATTGCTTCAAAACACCTGCTTGAAACATTTTATACCAGGTAGCCTTTCGAGGAGATCAGGGACCACATTCCCAATAATTTACTATCATTACATTTCTAAAAATGTCCTGTTAATTATCTTTTAAGTCCCAAGCTTCCTCCATAAGTCCACTAATTCTCCAACTTCAATGTTCTTTCACCTTGGTTCTTCTCCCAAGGCTTTCAGAGTGGGTTAAAAAATATCTATTTAGGGCTTCCTTGGTGGCGCAGTGGTTGAGAGTCCACCTGCTGAGGCAGGGGACACGGGTTTGTGCCCCGGTCTGGGAAGATCCCACATGCCGCAGAGCGGCTGGGCCCGTGAGCCATGGCCGCTGAGCCTGCGCGTCCGGAGCCTGTGCTCCACAACAGGAGAGGCCACAACTCCTGGCTACCTAAAATTCCCAACTAACTGTCAGGCCCAATGGAATACCAAAGACGTTGGGGCTTGTCCTAGATTCACACCTAAGTGTTTCAGTCTTACCTCCTACAACCCTGTCCCCAAGCATCCTACTTTATATTCCAGCAATACTGTTCAAAATTGTCCTAATGCACCATTCTGCTTCAGGTCTGGATATTTTCCCTACCTGGAATAGCTCTCCTTCCTTGTGCATTTAGAAAGCTCCTATTTATCCTTTAAAACCTAGCTGTCACCTTTTCCAGAAATCATTTCCTGTCCTCACCCAGACAGCACTAAAATCTCCCAAACTCTTGGCCCCCATGAATATGCTTTCATGCATATATTTACCACATAATAATTCATTTGCTTACACCTCCCCCTATTAGGCTGTGTATCATTCTTACTGATTTCAACCCCAGCACATTGCCTGCACCATAGCAGATATTCAATAATATTTATTAAATTAAACCAAAATTGATTCAACCTAATCCATACTGGGTAGCAAGAATTCAAGCCCAGCTTTAAAAGTAAATTAATAGGGACTCCTCTGGGGTGAGAAGCCCATGCACAGCAATGAAGACCCAATGCAGCCCCCCATCTTTGCTAAAACCAATCCCACATGCTGTGGAGCAACGAAGCCCATGTGCCACAACTACTGAGCCTGCGCTCTAGAGCCCGTGCGCCACAACTACTGAGCCCGCGTGCCACAACTACTGAAGCCCACACGCCTAGAGCCTGTGCTCTGCAACAAGAGAAGCCATCTCACCGCGTCGAGGAGTAGCCCCCTTTCGCCACAACTAGAGAAAGCCCGCACACAGCAATGAAGACCCAAAGCAGCCAAAAATAAATTTTAAAAGTAAATTAAAACTTGAAGTTGTAGAGAATACGGAATTCATCCAGCAGGACTCACTACTCACGAATGTTTGGAAAAGACATGGACAAGAACAAATACAGTACAAATTCAACTTGAGGGTAGGTATACCAAAGAGACACAAGAATGGCTTCTAGTTGAATAAAATTAAAATGTAACTATCAATATATACATTTAGTGTGATGCTTTTGCGGCCTACTGTGACTTCTTCCGGGTTTAGTCAAGTCTTTCCTGACCACATCGTCTACTATTACTTTTGGCATATTAGTCAATCTTCTAATTAACTTAAATTACCAATCAGCCTAAGAGTTCTCTGAAAAGAGATGGTCCTTGACATACATGGCATCTCTTCCTGGCACTAAGCACAGCACTTTGCTCAGAGAAAGTACATAGTGCTTACAGACGTTTACTGAGCACCTACAATGTGTCAGACATTGTTAAGTGCTGGATAAACATTCAGTGGACCAAATGCACCCTCCTCTTATCTTATTACCCCTACACTGGCACACTTTTGTCTGTTTTTCTACTCTTGAAGATACCGTTATAGCATGACAGCATACTAAAATGTAAAACCCACAGTTAGGAGTCCTGCTGAGACTGGGTTCTAGGGTTTCCACTCTGCCATTAAATTCCTTAATGGCAATTAAGCAATCTGCTTAATCTCTTAAAGTCTCAGTTTTTCCATCTAATAAGGGTTTGGACTATACTAGCTGACTTGTTTCTTCAAATATGTATACTGGTTAGTAAATAATACTGATTAATTTTATAATCCTAACTCTTCATCAAAGTTCCCAATTCCTATTCAATTTCCCCAGATGTAGGGATAATCTTATTTGTAACTGTAATTTAATTTGTAGTAAGGTGTGAATGAAGATGAGGCTAATCCAGTAGCAAGAGGTTTATTTGGATCTCAGAAGAGTATCCAGAGCAGTTAAGGGCATCACCACATGGTATCAAAAACCCCTCAGACTCATTGCCTAAGTCTCCTTGACAACCCAGCTGAAGATATAATTACAGAACACATGAGAGAAGCGCCTCAGGGTGAGGCAACAATCATTGTGTCCCTTGAATGCTCTACATAAGGTCTTTTCCCAAAATGCAAAAAAAAAAAAAAAAAGTTAATTACATTTGAAATCTATGAGTCCAGCCGTAAAGAAGCTCCTGGGTGCTGGTCCTCAAACCTGGAGAGACACATCTGCCACTAGAACACTGGCAACCATGTATCAATGTGCAGCTCAAACATTCAGTTTCTCATACACAATCAATAAATTATGGTATTACAAAACGTTATGAAGATCTAAGGGACACAAGAAGCAAAGTTCTGCTGCTACTTTATTTTAAACAAGGAATATTTGGGGCTTCCCTGGTGGCGCAGTGGTTGAGAGTCCGCCTGCCAACGCAGGGGACACGGGTTCGTGCTCCAGTCCAGGAAGACCCCACATGCCGCAGAGCGGCTGGGCCCGTGAGCCATGGCCGCTGAGCCTGCGCATCCGGAGCCTCTGCTCCGCAATGGGAGAGGCCCGCGTACCACAAAAAAAAAGAAAAAAAAGAAATATTTGAAGAGCGATGAAAGGTTGTGTCTCTCCAGGTAGTTTCCAAGGGCAGGACCTGTGTCTTATAAATCCCTTCTGCCTCACCAGGAACATGGAATGCCGTAGAAGTCTAATATTTGAATCTGACTTATAATTTTTTTTCCTATTATTCCCTCTTTGCTTTCAAAGTACTGCTTTCCTTTATTAATATCGAAATTCCTATTTCAGAAATGGTGTAAGCCAAAAGATGTGTGGGCAGTTTATTTCTACCTCACAACACACCACCATGTATTAAAACAAAATTATAAAACCTATCATTCTCGGCTAGACAAAATTATCAGTCTGAGGCAGGCCAAGCCACATTCACAGACACTTATAAAGCTCAGCATAGGCTCCACATCACAGAATAGGGAGCTGCTGGGACTTACGGGGGAGAGCCTTGGCGATAACTACTGCACACTAGCTACCTAAAATAATCACTGTCCAGCCCTCAATTCTTAAATATAAATGGACAACCAAGAACCACCAGACAAATGAGAAAAGCCAGCAGCATGAGTAAGAAAATCCTAGGACCTACTGAACCTAGAGGAAACTGGTAATTCAGGAAATGAGAGAACTCTTCTCATACAAGAACTCAGGAGGATTACCTCCTACACATCTCCTGAGACAGCTACAAAAGAGAGAACAACAAGACCTGGATGGCACAGGCTATAGGAAATAGTGGCTCCAACCCAGGATTGCAAAGAAGAAACATCCCAAGATGAAGCCTAGTCCATCACGCCCCGAGAGTCACTCAGTCCAGATGGATGGCTCCAGGAAAAAGGAGGAACCCCATAACAGACACCATGACTGGGAAGCTGGATAAATCTGAGGTTATGATAAAAGGACATCACTCTTGTGTCAACAAGAAAAAAAAGCAAGTTGGAAACTCCAGAGAAATCAAAACACAGTATATTTGGTCTTAAATTTACATTTAGTGTGTTGCTCCCTTTAAAGATTCTAGGATTTGGTAAACAAGTCTGTATTCTTTTTTAGGCCCTAGTTCTGTAGACTTTGATGATAATACCTCTCAGCCTTGGTCCTCTCAAAGTGAATATTTCTTGTCCTTTTAGCTTTGTATTCACTTGGCAGCCATCTGGATCCCTTAAATATTTTTGTTGTCTTGCTCTGGAACTTCTCTAGATTACAAACGTGCCTTTCTGGAGTTCAGTGACTGATGCTACTTCAGCATGTCAACATTCTATTCGCAGGTAAGATACTTTTACAGTTTCCAGTACTCCTTCTGTTACTATGCAGTATTTGATGATTCTGGCGATTGGTCCATGGGCCAAAGTCCTTATAGAAGTTCATAATGACTACTAGATGCCTCCCTTGGCATCTAACATTTATTTGAATGTATTTGAATTGTGGAGCCAACCCTTCTACAAATAGGGTTAGGGTTGTTTTCATCTACAAATGTTATCGTTCACATGCCCAGTTTGAAACTCTTCTGTGTGAGGCTGTTTTTCATTGTTGTTGACCCATTTATACAGTATCAGAGGACCTACAGCTGTTATTACTTTGAAGAGTGCTTAGCTAAGTAGTGTTCCCTGAGGAATCTCACTGTTTACACCTCTGGGTATACTATAAAGTGTCCATTTGTCCCTGTTTTTTGGTTCTTGAATAGGGCCGTATTCTTAATACAACTACCAATTTTTCCATCAGTGTCCCCTGGCGACTCAGGTTTTAAATAGCCTTCCGTGTGAAACTTCTTGAGAATCTAGTTCTATTTCTTGTATTTTCCTTGTCCAACTACTTAGCTCAGTGTCAAGTAATTCTAGCCAAATTATTTTAATACGTGTTTTTATTTCACACTCGCTTCTGTTTTCTTGCTGAATCTTATGTGAGTTGAACATAGACTACAATTTTTCTAATTAACAGGCTACTTTTACAAGTCACTTATTGGTCCCTCAAACAGTAATCTCTGCCAGAAGCCTTTTACTAAAATGACCATCAGCTTTTCCAAACAAACCAATTAAAAACACTTAAGAGGGTATCAAGTGGTAGGAGCAGCACAGCATAGCAGTTAAGAGCCCTGACCCTGGAGCCAAACTGCCCAGGTTGGAATCAGAGTCCTCTACTCACTAGTTGACCTTGGGCAAGTTACTTAACCACTCAGTGACCCACTTCCTCACCTGTAAAATGGGGATAATAATTAAAATAGGGTTGTTATGAAGATCAAGTGTGTTAACATTGGAAAGTACTTAGTACGGAGTCTGGCACAGTAAACGCAGCATAAATTTCATTTTTTTATTTGGTTGCGCCGGGTCTTAGTTGCGTCGTTAAATTATTTTTAAAAACTGGTCGTTCAGTTGCAGACCTTTGAAGTATAACCACAAAATAAATGTGCTTCAGAATTTAGAACATACAAATGATTCCTTAAAATTAATCACTTCTGGAAGCTATGTGCATATTTCAGTGATACCACCATTACTGAAAACATTTCTAAAACCTCTTCTGGAATAGCCTTGAAGAACCAGATTAAAAAATAAACAAAAAGCTCTTTCTTTGTGGTCATACTTCATTTCTACTGCCTAATTGGTATTATCCAGCTTTATCACTCTAATTTTATTCACGAGACTCAGCCTTTACAGAAATTGGATTTTTTTACAAATAACAAAAATTTGCTACCTTCTCAGGGGCTATAAAGACAATCTGTTCATTTTGCTTCAAGTTACAGCAGGAGGATGTGTCCACTGTGTTATATGAAACTATGTAACTGGAGATATTAGACTACAGAAAGTCAATACAGAAAACTATACTGCTACCAAAAAAGAGAAAAAGCTTTAATGACACATCTACAATCTTCTGAAGCTGAAATGAAAGTAGATAATCATATACTCTTCCCTACTACCCAAATCTTCCCTCAATACCTTGTCCCATACAGACGGAGAGTGAACCCCAGAAGTATGACAGCTTCTACATGGGGCATTACGATACTGTATGTGACCTTTAGATATCTAGCAACTGACAAATCAACTCATTTGGGTATAAAACTGCCTGTCCCAAATGCTCTATTTACAAAGAAACTATTCTTTGTGCAATGCTAAGAAAATCCATTTTATATGATATTGTCTCCTTGTTAATAGTTGTAGAATGGACTAGTAAGACTGAAAGAGTTCTTCTGGAACTCACAATAGATAATAGATACCTTTTTACCAAAATTCTTCTACTCCCAAAGGTGACACATACAGAATTTTAAACTTTTCAAAGTCAATCATAAATATGGTCTCCCCTTTGGTCCTATCAAACTTTCTTCTACCTTATGAAGTGCTCAGAAACTTACGTCAGAAGTAATTTTAAGCTTTAGTAACCAAATGTATCCCAGTATGACTTAAAATGAGAATAAAAGTAAGTTTTGGAGATGTCACAAAAGCAATCTAGGTTTTTACTGAGGTTTCTACTTAAGTGTTCCTCATCCAATTTCAATTTACTTAACTTAAAAAGCTGAAACAGAACAAAAAACAACTGCTTCATAAGATTTCTATCTGGACCCAGTCAACTTCAACCAGAGCTAACCAAAGGTTTTTGTTGTTGTTGTTCCTTCTGATCTCTGATTTTAAATAATAACTTTAATAAAGATTCAGAGGAGATATTTTAGTTCCCCTTTATTCTCTTCAACACATGACTTAATGCTGCATTTTACCCCCACCAACTTCATAACTTAGCAAAGCCATTACCCTGTTTCATAAATGGATTAAAAGCAGCACAATTTATCAGACAAAATAATTAGCCAGCAACCATGACCAAGTACCAGCGTAGGATTTCTCTCACAAATGAGTAGCAGTTCTTATCCTAGGTAGGTCTGCTCAAAAACATTTGAACACATCTCCTACTAGCTTCTGGTATATTTTTGGCAAATTTTCTACTTTGCTTTCTAGCTGAGAAGGGTATAAAAATCCCACAAAAAGAAACGAGAACTCCAAGCCGGGAGATGTAAATCCTGGACCAAGCGAAGCCACTCACCGGCTGGTAGAATCCACAGCAGAAATCACTTAAGCCCCCACCCCATGGTCTCAATTTCCCCATCCGTCAAATGGCGAGAAGAGAATCAGGCACAGCCACTAACCAGGTGATGAGGTTCAAAGGAGATAGCGAGAGTGTTCTGAAACGAGTAAAGGCGCTACAGAAATGTAACAAAATTATCAGGAGTAAAAGAACCCTCAGTTCTTGGCAAAACGTAAAGGGTTACTTCGTTGCTTACCAACAACAAAAAAGAAAGAAAGGCCAGCACAAGCAACCCGAACCCGTTTGGTGACACTCTTCTGAACTCCAAGAGGGGTGATGAGCAGTTCGGGACAGGCAGTCACGGGAATGCCACCGGAGCCCAAGGTGGGCTGCTTCCGCTCTGGCCCCTCGCTTCTCTCCCGCGGGGAGTTCTAAATCCAACCCGGCTCCGAACTACCCCCCCAGCTGAAGGGATGGGGGAGGGGCGGTGGAGGAGGATGGCTAAGCTGCCGCCACCACCTCCAACGGAGCCGCTCCTTGCGCCACCAGCGCCCGGGCCCATGGTGCCACGTCCCGGCCTTCGTCCGTGCCATCCCTCACCCCACCCGCGAACAGGGGCACATCCTAGGGAGACCGCCCGGCTCGCTCCATTCCAGGCGCCCCGGTGGGCCACACCTCGGACCAGAGCGGGAGGGGGCAGTTAGAGCGGTTGGAACAGTTACCGCCGGACTGGTCGCCCCGGAACCCGGGCCCGGCCCGGCGGGGCCTCGGACACTTCCCCCGGGCTGGCAGGCTCCCCGGGGACAGGCCTCGGCGCCGCCGGCTCGGCGCGGCACCCTCGGGAGCGGCCCCGCACCACAGGCTCACCTCCAATATGTCAAAAGCGCATATTCGCCGCCGCTCGACCGCAGTCTCCTCTCCGCTGGCCTGGCCAGGCCCGCCCAGCCGCTCAGCTCCTCTCCCCTCCGCAGCCTAGAGCTCCACTCCGCGCACCTCCGCGCCCGGCTCCTCCCTGACACGTCAGAGGCTGCCTGGGTATCCGAGGCCATACTGTGACGCACGGGGGCGGGGCTCTGAGCATGCGCGCGGGGGCGGCCTGGGCGGAGCTGTGGCGGGAATGGTGTCACGGGGGGCGGGGCCGCGCCGGACCCGGCGCGCTGACGTCAAGCTGGCGGCGGCCTTCGGCGGCGGCCTTCTGCGCCGGTGTTCTGGGCCCCACTGCGTGTCGTTTGCGACCTTCGTGGTTCCTCAAAAAGGCCCTACGTTCGGGAAGGTGGCATCACCGTGGATGACAACTGCCTCCCGGTTTTCAGCCATCAAGTCCTCCAAGTGTCTGTTTCAGTGTTCCAGTTTATAAGAAGAACCTCGGCTCAGATTTCACCTCCGAGTCCACCTCGACCACCCAATTCAGGCGTATTCTAGCCCCCTCGTCACTCCCTCTCACAAAGGCCTCTGTTGTTTCTACGGCATTCCCACTAGCTGAAATTTTATACTACTTCTTGTCTTCCTCTAGTAAAAATGTCAGTTCCATGAGAACCGGAGCCTCATTCCTTTTTTATCCCAGCAGATAGCTTGGTCCCAGGCACAAAGTGGGAGCTCACATATTTGCTGAATGAATGATTGGACTCGTTGAGGGGACAGAGGGAATATAAATATTTCCACATGTGTATTTTATATATCTAAGCGTATATTTATTCATGTAAATATGCGTATGTGTTTTCATTCCCCCTTGGGCCCCCAACTAATGGAATCCATTTTATTTATACATATTCCCGTACAGAAGACTTGGAGAAGGGGGGGCGGGGTGAACTGGCTGAGATAGAGGAGGATGGGCAACTGCTTAGGGAGTGAAAACTTGAATAGAGCTGTTTTTAAAACAATTTTCGGAACTTTTGCTGTGTAATGTATAACGTAATTCTCTGATGTCAGTGCTCTTGGGATTGGGTTTGTGAGGACACAGTGATGTGTAAGGTCTCAAGGTGAGAACAAGGTGAGCCTGGGAGGTCCAGTTATATTTTTGAGGGCATGGACATAAACAGGAGCAGTGCAAGATAGATTCTAAGAGGTGTCCAAATCAATGAAAGTCAAAGAAGTAATTAATGGGATTGTGGGAAGGATGGCACCTCGAACTAGACTCTGAAAAGATCATGATAGTAATAATGAGTAGTTCACTTTTGTTGTTCCATTTGTATGTACTGGCAATTGTGCTTGGTTTGCATAATTTAATTCTCACAATGACCCCATGAGATAGGTGCTGGTATTATTCCCAGTCTACCAAAGAGGAGACCAAGACCCAGTAAGATGAGGTTGCCCAAGGTCACTTAACTAGAAAAAAGAGGACTCAAGGTTCAAACCCACCTAGTCTGGATTATCTAACTCGAGAAACCACACTATTAACCACTACTCTACTGCCACTCAAGAAAGGGGATGGGCTTCCCTGGTGGCGCAGTGGTTGAGAGTCCCCCTGCCAATGCAGGGGACACGAGTTCGTGCCCCGGTGCGGGAAGATCCCACATGCCGCGGAGCGGCTGGGCCCGTGAGCCATGGCTGCTGAGCCTGCGCGTCTGGAGCCTGTGCTCCGCAACGGGAGAGGCCACAA
This sequence comes from Neophocaena asiaeorientalis asiaeorientalis, assembly GCF_003031525.2. NCBI lineage: Eukaryota > Metazoa > Chordata > Mammalia > Artiodactyla > Phocoenidae > Neophocaena > Neophocaena asiaeorientalis. The sequence goes on along the minus strand of NW_020173671.1, from coordinate 777,906 downwards.
CAGTGAGAGGCCACTTATTAATAACGACTACTTATTGGGCTAGAGCCCTGTGCTAAGAGCTTTACATACATTTCCTCACAAGCAGCTTGGGGGGCTAAAATTATTACATGCATTTTATATACTGGAAAACTGAGGCTCAGGGAGCTGAGGTTTAAACCCAAGCAGGTCTTAGTGCAAGCCCAGTGACCTGGGACATCATGGAAGCCTGTGACCTCATCCATCAGGGCACAGCTTCAGCCAGGAAAGCAGAGCCCCAGAGGTGATGAGCAGGGAGGCCTTCCTGTGCATCTGGTGCCAAGAAGGAACAGTCCCACCCCAAGAGCAAATAAAGGCTGCAGCTCTGGTCCCTGCCAAGTCCTGGGAAACACACTGAGTCACCTAATGGCAGGCCAGGCCCTGCAGAAAATGTGGGCATCATCTTCCAGGCCACCACCCCTCCCACCCAGCCTGGACTAGAACTGGTATTTGTCAGGACTAGTGTGTTGGCCCCATCTTAATGAATGGCCTTTGCTTGGCAGGGCTCTCAGAGGTATCAAAGCCCTGTACTGATCTCCCTCCTCTGTGTCGGTTGAGTTTTCTCCAAAGTAACAGCAACCTTTGCCCCACTCCCTGCTTCCAGTTTGTCCATCCCGGAAAAATAAAGTGGAGGTAAAGACGGAAGGCAGCCTCTAAGGGGAACAGAAGTTACAATCAGCTTTGTGAAGGTAGAAAGGTGAGTGAAGGTTGCCCCACCCTCTGCCTTCATAAACCATTAGGAAGGGGTTTGCTGAGGCATGGGTCCCAATCCAAGGTGTTTCTTGGATCAAGCCAAGGTGGGCAAATGTCACAGTCCCTGAGAGCATCCTATCTTCCCTACCACAAACTCCAAGACCCGGGAAACAGAGGCCAGGTTCCAACGCTGGAAGAGGAGGGGTTGACCAGCTGCCTTAGGAGAGGTCTGGACACTAACACAGACTCCAGCCAATGAGAATGTGGACTCCAGCCACTTCACACACTCACAAAAGGTGATACGGTGCACACAGGCCTGCCGTGAAAACTCTGAGGAGATGGGGCATGTGAAGAAGCTAGTGAATCAGGGGAGCAGACACCTCAAACTCAAAGGTCTGATTCAGTCTGATCTCCGTATCTCTTTGGCCAACTGTTTTCTGCTAAGCTATAGGGGCATCAATCAAGCTGGGCAAGGGACTCCCAAAGGCCCACTAGTTACTAATGGCCTGCTGGATGCGTCCACGAGATTCCCATCACCACCTCCCTCTCTTTGTGTCTAAACCTCAAAGAGATTCTCCACTTGCCACAGCTGAAATTTCCAGAAAGGGTTTCACGTTTCTGCCAATGGTGTCATTACTCCCCTAGTCAGGAAGGCACAAAAGCCTCGTCAACTCACCCTTCATCATCCCCTTCCCCAGCTTTCACTTCACTCACGTGAAATGAAATCTGAAAGACTTTCCCTTCATAAATTCTCAAATACATTTCCAGTCTTCTGCCCCTGAATCTCCCCAGTCCAAAGTATCCCTTCCTGAACTTCTCTCCCTCAAATTTCTTGTTCCAGCCCTGCAGTGCACACCGCCATCAGAATAACCTTTCTAAAATCCCACTGTGTACAGAGCATCACGGGCAACAAAACTTGTTTTGGCGTCCTACTGCCTTTGTGATAAAATACACACTATGAAGTCTGGCCTTCAAGGGCCTCCCAAAGCAACTCCAACCCACTTCTCCTGTCTCCGTCCTGCAGTTTACCTAGCTGGGTCTAATCAGACCCTCCACTGTGTACCCCAAATGGACAATTCCCTTCCTCTCTGGGCCTTTTATTGACTTCTACTGCCCGATGCGCTACAGCTGCTCCCTAGGGCCAGCCTGCATTCTTCTCTGCCTTTTGAAGTCTCACTCATTGCTACCTCTTCCAGGAAGCCTTCCCTGATACCTAAAGCCCCAAAGTGAGTGTTCCTTCCTCTCAGGAAGAAGGAACTATGTAGAACCCTGCATAGTTCACAGGAGACTTACTGAACACAGCCTTTTGGTCATGGAGGTGTCTGACCTCCCCCAAGGAACCAAAGCTCACTGAACATAGGAATAATGTTGATTGTCCTAGTATCTGCCAGCAACAGGCACTTGGCAAACACTCATTTAACATGCTTCAGTGAAAGTCAGAGAGGGAATTCCCTGGCAGTCCAATGGTTAGGACTCGGCGCTTTCACTGCCAGAGCCTGGGTTCGATCCCTGATTGGGGAACTAAGATCCTGCAAGCCACACAGTGCAGCAGGTGAGAGAACGAATCAATGGTTTGGTGGCAATAACTCCAAATGCAAGACTGACAGCACTTTCTGGAAAATGCCCCACATTCTGAGCAAAACTACCATATAGAGAGAAGATTTTCACTGGTCTGAAAGGCTGAACTTAGGGGATGCTTGGTTACAAAGGAACTGGGATTTAGATCATGAGCAATTATGACTTTTCTCTAGCCCCAAACTTAAAACTCAGTCTATAGGGACTTCCCTGGTGGCGAAGTGGTTAAGAATCCGCCTGCCATCGCAGGGGACACGGGTTGGAGCCCTGGTCCAGGAAGATCCCACAGGCCACGGAGCAACTAAGCCTGTGCGCCACAACTACTAAGCCCATGTGCCACAACTACTGAGCTCGCATGCCACAACTACTGAAGCCCGCGCGCCTAGAGCCCACGCTCCGCAACAAGAGAAGCCACTGCAATGAGAAGCCCGCACACTGCAATGAAGAGTAGCCCCCTCTTGCCGCAACTAGAGAAAGCCTGTGCACAGCAACAAAAACCCAATGCAGGCATAAATAAATAAATAAATAAATACTAAAAAACCTCAGTCTATAGCATCCACAATCTCCAATGCAACATCTTTTGCTTTTGTAATTTACAATAACTACTAGTTGTTTTTTTTTTAATTTAAAAAAACTATACACTTGGACCTTGAGGTGAGAAGTGATTTGATAAAGCCTTTCACTCATCAGCTATGGGTTTATAGTGCTTGTTCTGTTCTAGGCCCTGGAGCTTCAACCATATAACTATAAAAAGCACACCCCACCCCCACGGAGCTCATATTCTAATGGAGAAGACAGTAAGCAAATAGACAAATTTATTTCTGTCAGGTCATGACAAGTACTATAAAGAAACACACCAGGATAAGAGGATAAGGTGTGGCAGGGGCTGCTGCCTGAGGGAAAATAGGGCTTAATGCTCAGGGGATTCTTCTCTGTAAAACTGTCAAGGCCCTTAAAATAAAGGGCAACAGAGATGTGAAATTAAGAACGTAAAAATATGTGCAGGTGCCTTAAATTTCGAAGTTTATCTTACTTTCCATCCTAGTGCCTGGCAGAGAGTGGCCACTCAGTAAGTACTGGTTGAATGAATGACTTGCTAGGTGGTCTACAGAATGCCAGAGCCTTCAACCAGATGGTAAATTTCCCCTTCCAAGATAAGGAATGATAACCAGGTCATGGCTGATTCAAAAATGCCCACTCCTGTGCACCCCTGTGTCCACAGCAGCACTACTCACACTAGCCAAGACATGGAAACCTAAATGTCCATCAGCAGATGAAAGGATAAAGAGGAAGTATATATATATCTATACATATACAATGGAATATTACTCAGCCATAAAAAGAAGGAAATAATGCCATCTGCAGCAACATGGATGGACCTAGAGGTTGTCATACTAAGTGAAGTAAGTCAGAAAGAGAAAGACAAATATCATATGATATCACTTATATGTGGAATCTAAAATATGACACAAATGAATTTATCTACGAAACAGAAACAGACTCACAGACAGAGAAGAGACTTGTGGTTGCCAAGGGGGAGGGGAGGTGGGGGAGGGAGGATTGCGTGTTTGGGATTAGCAGATGCTAGCTATTACACATAGAATGGATTAACAACAAGGTCCTACTGTATAGCACAGGGAACTGTAGTCAATATCCTGTGATAAACCATATGGTTTCAAGAAGAATATGAAAAAGAATGTGTGTGTGTATCTATACACAACTGAATCACTTTTCTGTACCGCAGAAATTAACACAACACTGTAAATCAACTATACTTCAATAAAATAAATTTTTTTTAAATGCCCACTTCTGGTGGGTCCCTAACCCTTGACCCAGCCAGCCATCAAGAGCTCAGCCTAGGGCATCCCTGTACCGAAGGGAAAAGGAACTTCCATTTGTTGCCTTTATCGCATCTTCGGTAGCTTCTTGAGCAAACAGTGCTCACCAACTACCCAAAGCAACTCAGGCTCCCAAACCTCAGCTCTTCCATAGAATTTGTCCCCTAAATTTCAAACTCCAGTTGGCTGTAAGTCAACAGAAAGGCAGGAAGTGGGTACGATGACTTTGTTATGAGGGGTTTTAGGTTCCAAATCTCCTTGCTCTTCCTTCCCTTTCTGTGGTGTCTGAAAATGCGGCCTGCTTCTGGCCCTGGCAGGATGCTTCGCCCTCTGAGGGCCTCCAGGTGTAGCTCGCTGACAAGTGGCTCTTGCAGGTGAGAAAAATGAGGACAATTTAGGTAAAGCCTGCAACAACAGGCCTTCCTGCCAGGGTCCTGCCCTGGTTACTGGTAGCAGGAAAGAAAGGGCCCTTGTCCTCATCTGGGGGGCAAACTGAGGTTGCCAGAGTCTCTTTCCCCTATCAATGGACCCGGATATCCTGCCGTGCCCCAAGGAATCTCTTGGAGCTTCCCCATTTCTTCCCCAGAAACCTACCTGAACTGTGGACTTCCTCCTGTTCTGGAGCTGTCTGCAGCCTCGTGGGCTTCCTGGCTTCAGAGCCTCCACTCCCCCAAGCTTCGGTCTTCACTGTCAGCCCTGGCCCCCACCCCAGCCCCTTCATGGTCACTACCCACACCCCAGAGTGACAGCCACATCCACAGAATAGGATGGCACAACACTGCTAATTTGGTTAACACCTGGCAACCCCAAGGGCTGCTGACATCACACCTACATAAACAGTGTAACTGTCCCCAGACAAAAGCGGTATCTGCTCATTCACCTTTGCACAGACAAGGTGGCACCAGTTTCGCCTACTCCCAAACCATCCTAATGAAATGACAGGGCTTAGAAGAAATGGAATGTTTCTTACCAACCTAAGCTGACTGTCACCAGGCAATTTCAGCCAAACTCCCATTACCAGTAAACCAATGAGTCAAAGTTACCAGGAATGAAAGATCATGAATTCAACCATCAAACAAACATAATTGAGTGCCTGGCACTGTTCTAGGCCCCAGAGATAGGGCAGGCAGCAAAACAAGCTTACAGAAAAGAAGGGAAAGAATGGAAACCGAAAACAGGTAAAGAAACGTTAGCATGTCAGACAGTTATAAGTACTGAGGAGGAAAGGAGCCAGGACTTTTCAATATTTTATACTTAGGGTGGCATTTAAGGCAGCACCTGGCGTGTGGTAGGCCCTTAACATTTGTTGAGTGAATAAAAAACTTGCAGAGAATGTTAGGTTCTGAGTTATTTTCGTTGCTCTCTTCTGCTGCTCCGTCTTTCTCCTTTTTCTTTCTTTCATCAAAGCACTTTTATCATTTAGAACTCTACTAAAAAACTCCCCTATTAAAAAATGAGCAATTGACAAAATTGAGAAACACAGGGGGCTAACAAACATATCACATTCCACCTTGCTCCAAATCAAAACCATTCAAAGTAGCACAGCAAAGAAGGGATTCTATATTTCATCCAACAAACATATGAGATTTTTAAAACATCAGACTACAAAGTGGAGACAAGAACACAGAGAAACCAGCACTCTCGTGTACGGTGCGAAGGGGATGCCCCATGTGTGAGTTTTCCTGGCAGACAGTTTAGTGGCGTGAGCCAGAAACTTACAAATATGCAGCCCTTGCGATCTAGCCTCTCCTAGGAATTTACCTGAAGAGAAGTTATCAAGGATGTGTGCAAAGATTTATCCATGAGGATGTTCATCAAAGCACTGTTTGGCAAAAAAAATTAGAAATAACCTACACGAAAAGATCAGTTAAGTGGAATTATGTGATAGCCACACAATATAATAGTAGATAGTTGGTAACAATGATGGTATGAAAGAATATTAACAATGAAACAGATGAATAAAGCAGTTAACTCAACAATATGTATAATAGGATCCCACTTTTGTAAAACAAATACATACATACGTTCTACATAGAAAATGTCTGGAAAGATAGATACCAAAATGATGTTAACAGTGGTCATCTATGGAAGGTGAGATCACAGGTAATTTTCTCTCATCTGTCCTTCCTTTTTTGTTTCTTTTCTGTATTTTTAACCAGAATTAAATATTTTTTTGTTTCTTTTCTGTATAATTTTTTAAGTTTTTTTAAAAAAAGAATGCATCCAAACTTAACAAAGCAAGATCATTTCCTCAAAATTCTTTCCAAATGATTTTCCTAAGTTTGTGGCTTTAGGCCCATTTTAAAATCCAGCCTTTCAGCCAAGTCACTCTAGCAGATACAAGAGTGACATGGCACTCAGGTGTCGGTAAGCTTCAGTAGGAGGGCTCCTAATTCTATAGCACAGATCATAAGAATTAATTCCCTTCCCTGGTGGTCCAGTGGTTAGGACTCTGCACTTTCACTGCCAGGGGCGCAGGTTCAATCCCTGGTCAGGGAACTAAGATCCCGCGAGCCACGTGGCGTGACCAAAAAAAAACCAAAGAATTAATTCCCCCTGCTATGACTCCCTAGTTAGCCCAATCTGATGTTATTCTCTCCGGTAAACATACATGTGCTGGTTCCACAGGCGTAAAGTTTCCACCCCACAATCTTTTAAATGTCATATCTTCTACACATCCATTAACTGATGACATAATGGTATTTGGGACTTTGATAGAACCATCTGGGATGTCAACTCTAGGTAATCTGGAATGTAAGGATTGCTTCTCCAGGGGTCACTTGTCTGGTGACCATTGTATAAATAAGGGGATCAATACCCTGACCATTTATAATTATAACCTAATATGGTAAAATGACAGTCCATGGGACCTCAGAGGCAATTTCACGCTAGTTTTCATCTATTCCTGTACAAAAACAACACAGGCCTTGATGCCCACTTTGAAAATTTCAACAAGGGGGTTTTGGGGGCCTCTACATGGAAAATATCTTCTGCTCAAAATTAGGAGAAAGGGCTTTACTCAGGAGAGTCCTGGCCACAGAAGCCAATTTTGATTCATAAATGCTGAAATGCAGAATAAATGCTGAAATGCAGAAATAAAACATCATCCTAGGTTTGCTGTTAATCACAGTAGAAATGTCCCTTCTATAAAAAGAAAAGAAGCATCCCTTTGGAGGGATGCAGCCCAGGCAGAAGACAAGACATTAATTAAAGTGCTGAGGGCAGGATAAGCGGGGAGCAGAGGAGCCCTTTCTTCAAGCATGTTGCTGTTTCAACAATTTTCGAAAATCTTCTGTTGACAGGATGGTTGTTAAAACCCTGATAAAAAGATATTCGAGGAAGCACAGGACTTCCCTGATGGCGCAGTGGTTAAGAATCCGCCTGCCAATGCGAGGAACACGGGTTTGAGCTCTGGTCCGGGAAGATCCCACATGCCTCGGAGCAACTAAGCCTGTGCGCCACAACTACTGAGCCTGCGCTCTAGAGCCCGCGAGCCACAACTACTGAAGCCCACGCGCCTAGAGCCCATGCTCCGCAACAAGAGAAGCCATCGCCATGAGAAGCCCGCGCATGGCAACGAAGAGTAGCCCCTGCTCACCGCAATTACAAAAAGCCCCTGCGCAGCAACGAAGACCCAAGACAGCCAAAAAAAAATTAAAAAAAAAAAAAAAAGATATAAAGCAAGAGGCCCAGACACACAGAGGAGGTGATCAAAGGGTGGCAAGATCCACCCTCCACCTCAAGCCAAAGGTGCAGGCACCACCCCTTCTCAGGGCTCCCCACCCTGGTGTGAGAGCCCAGTCCCGCCTGCTCGTCTTCCCTAACCTCCACCTTAGGAATTCAGGTGCTTGCTCCTCTCTGGAGAATCAGCTCCATCATTGGTGATTTTGCTTCCCTTCTCTGAGCCTCAGTTTCTTTATCTGTAAACTGTGCAGGTTGGACCAGATGATAACAGTTCCCGCACCCTCCTGGGGCGCTTAGACCCTGCTTCTCCTTGGCCAGTTTGCCCAATGTGATGGCAGGGTCAGCGCCGTCCTAGATGGGTGGGGGTAGGTGACCAAGAACAGTCTCATTCCTGCCAGCGTTCCTTTGCTATGCCTCAGGATCGCTGAACTTGCAGAATAAACCGCCTTCAAGTGCATCTAACATCTGGTGTATTCATTTCCTGAAGCTGCTGGAACAAATTACCACAAGCTTAGCGCTTAAAAACAACCCAAATTGATTCTCTTACGGTTCTGGAGGTCAGATTCCAAAATGAGACTTATGGGACTAAAATCAAGGTATTGGCAGGCCTGGTTCCTTCTGGAGTTTCCAGGGAGAACCAGTTCCTTGCCACTTGCAGCTTCTAGGGGCCACAGCGTTCCTGAGCTCATGACCGCATCACTCCAGTGGCTGTTTCTGTTATCACATTGCCTTCTCTGACTCCCGCCTCCCTCTTATAAGGACGTTTTTGATTACGTTGGGCCCACCCAGATAATCCAGCCCAGCAGGGGGAAGAGGAGGAAGTTTATTCTCTGGGGAAACTAAACCAGAGAAGCTCCAGACCTGGGACACTGAGCATACGGGAGAGCAAGGCTGAATCAATACAATATAAAGGGAAGCGGGGGACTTCCCTGGTGGTCCAGTGGTTAAGACTCCGTGCTCCTAATGCAGGGGGCCTGGGTGTGATCCCTGGTCAGGGACCTAAAGATCCCGCACACGAAAACAAAGATCCCACGCGAAGATCTCGCATGCCACGCTCAACTAAGACCTGGCACAGCCAAATATTATAAATAATAAATGTTTTTTAAAAAGTGGGGGGGAAGCCGGAGAGGGAGGAGGAATACTTCAAAGGCTGAATATCAAATGAGACCCCAGCCTCCTTCCCTGATGGTCTCCCAGAATGCCAACAGCCTGTACCCTCCAAGCAGGAGATCAGAGAGCTCTTCTTAACAGGATAATCCCCCCATCGCAAAATCCTTAACTTACAACCGCAAAGTCCTTTTTGCCATAAAAGGTAACATACTCACAGGTTCTGGGGATTAGGACCTGGACATCTTTGGGGGCTATTATTCTGCCCACCACATCTGATGCTCCAATTTTACCACCTTCACGATATTTGCCATTTCTGCTTTCCATCTTTGAATTTTTCTTTGAATCACTTTCTAAGAAAACGAACTTAAAAAATAATCATATTGGGGACTTCCCTGGTGGTCCAGTGGGTAAGACTCCAAGCTCCCAAGGCAGGGGGCCCGGGTTCAATCCCTGGTCGGAGAACAAGATCCCACATGCCGGAACTAAGAGTCCACGTGCCGGAACTAAGAGTCCACGTGCTACAACTAAAAGATGCCACATGCCACAACTAAAAAAAGATCCCATATGCCGCAACAATTATCTCGCATGCCAGAACTAAGACCTGGTGCAGCCCAAATAAATAAATATTTTTTTAAAAAACAATCATATCTATGAAATTATAGAATTGATTGCTAGTCATATTTTCCCTACTACTTCATAAGTTAAATACATGACTATTAAGATGTCAAATGTTCAAGGACCTATGTACAGCACAGGGAGCTCTACTCAATATCCTGTAATGGCCTATATGGGAAAAGAACCTAAAAACGAGTGGATACGTGTATATGTATGACAGATCCTCTTTGCTGTATACCTGAAACTAACACAACATTGTAAATCACTATACGCCAATAAAAATTTTAAAATATATATGTATATATATATATATACACATTAGGAAAGATTTCTGTACACCTGAAAATATCACAACATTGATCAACTATACTCCAATACAAAATAAAATGTTTAAAAAAAATGTCAAATGTTCATCTCTGCACCACATAACATCACTGTGCGTGCCACCAGTAGTACACAGACTGTCCTTTGGGGGAAAAAAATAGAATCCAGCCTCCTGATTTTACAGAATAGGGTAATTTATCCAAGAAGGCACAGCAGCGAACAGCAAAACTGCAGCTACACCCTCGACTTCTTCCTCCTGTCTCCGTGCTCATTAATCACAGCTTGAAAGGATGTCAGCGTTTTCTAAATAGCATCTCGCGTTGGTGATTCATATCATTTAGGGCTCAGTTCCCCTTAGGCTACGTTCCCGGATATTTTATATTTGGAAAGTGGGGTTTCCTATTGCTTCCCCTATGGACCAACATCCACGCATCCTATTTATCTGTGTTGAGCAGAGGGTGTTTACTTGACCCATATCTGGACAGCATCCAGGTCCCAGGGAGGAACGCACTGCACAGGGAGGTCCGAGGCCAGTGGTGACTTTGTACTGTGCCCCTTGGCATGTGTCCCAGCTGCTGACTGAACCTGGAAACAGCTTTTAAGAAGACAGAGTTCCTTTCCAGTACACAGGCTGTGGGATGATATAATTGCCCTCCTTTTACATAACAACTGGCATGTAATAAAAATAGCTTCAGAAACGTTCAAGAGGGAGGGGATGTGGGGACATGCCTGCATGTGGCTGATTCGCTTTGTTGTGCAACAGAAACTAACACAGTATTGTGAAGCAATTATGCTCCAATAAAGATCTATTAAAAATTTTTTTTAAAGTTTTCATTTATTGGATACTTCATCTGGGACAGGTCCTGTGATAAGTGCTTTACACACATCCATTTACAACAGCCCTATGAAGTAGCTATTAGTGTTCCTGTTTTACAGCTGAGAACACCATGTCTCAGAGAAGTTAAGCAACTTGCCCAGAATCACACAGCTAGTGTGACAAAGTCTATATTCATAGAACCTCAGAAGATAAAAGAGAACTTAGAAATCTACCTGAGATGAGGAATGCCAATGAGGAAACCAGAGAGGTTAAGCAACCTGCCCAAGGACACACAGTTTAATGACAGACTCAGGGACAAAATTCAGGTCTTCAACTCTCAGACCAGTTTATTCTTTCAGGTTTTCTCTCTCTTAAGCTATTATCTCTTGGATGATTTTTTTCAGATGCCTGCCTGGTCAGCTTCTTTTTTCTCATTATTGCATACATCTCTCCTCCCTGGTACTTTTGCCCCTCATCATTTTCTCTCTAATTGAAAGCTGTGGAGGAATCTAATGAGAATCCCAGAGTGACCCTTCCCCATCTCTCCCTCTGACCCACAGAAAAAAAAAGTGCTAGAAAAATCTCCCTGAGTCTGTATAATTTGGAATGAGTAATAATTTAACCAGAAAAGGATTAACGTTTACCTTCATCCTTTCCCCCCCAAAAAGAAATTGCTAAGCAGGTACACAGTGGAAAACAAGGTTATATGAGGACATGACCAAAAGAGGAAATTGTTAATGAAAATTTTAACCCAGTAAGACCCTAAATGTCCATCAAAGGGAATTGACTGAATCAATGATCATATATCCACACAATGGAATACCAGGTAGCCACGAATGATAATGTAATAGAACACTGTGTAATAATATGAGAACAAATTATGATTAGTAAGTCGAAAGCATGAATACAAAATAAAATGACTCCACTTTTATTTTTATAAGTATATACCCACAGGAAAAAAAAGACTGGAAGGATATATTTATAACTGGTGGCTATCTCTAGGCAATTTATATTTTCTTTTTTGTGTTTATCTGTATTTTCCAAATTTCCTACAGTGAACACAGATTACTTTTATAATCCAACGGAGAAAAACATTCATCAAATTCTTGACATAGTCATTAAGAACTGCTGTTTTCTGAAGCCTATGCTCTGAGAACGCATATACAAGAAAATAAGGGATCGACCACAAACCTCTTTCCTGAGCTGGCCATGTGTTAACAATTTAACAATTATTCTACTCCAGTAGAAAGATGAGCAATGAACATAAATAAATGGTTCACTGAAGAAATACGAATGGCCAATAAACACATGAGAAGATCCTCAATCGTTTCATTAATAACTTTTAAAATGTAAATTAAAATGACAATGAGATATTTTTACTTATCAAATTAGCAGAGATTAAAACAAATGATAGGGACTTCCCTGGCGGTCCAGTGGTTAAGACTTTGCCTTCCAATGCAGGTGGTGCAGGTTCGATCCCTGCTCGGGAGCTAAGATCCCACATGCCTTGTAGCCAAAAAAAAAAACAAAAAAAACATAGAGCAGAAGCAATGTTGTAACAAATTAAATAAAGACTTTAAAAAAATAGTCCATCAAAAAGCATCTTTAGGGGCTTCCCTGGTGGCGCAGTGGTTGAGAGTCCGCCTGCCGATGCAGGGGACACGGGTTCGTGCCCCGGTCTGGGAAGATCCCACATGCCGCGGAGCGGCTGGGCCCGTGAGCCATGGCCGCTGAGCCTGCGCGTCCGGATCCTGTGCTCCGCAACGGGAGAGGCCACAACAGTGAGAGGCCCACGTACCGCAAAAAAAAAAAAAAAAAAACTTTAAAAAATAAAACAAATGATAATACCCAGTTCTGGTAATAGTGTGAGGAAGCCAACACTCTCAGACAACACTGGTCCAAGTGAAAACGCTACAACTATAGCAGTTACCACAATGGATTGAATACAAGTATATCTACTTCCTCCTGAAACATCACAAAAAAGACAGGACAAATTTTTTTTTTTTTTTTTTGCGGTACGCAGGTCTCTCACTCTTGTGGCTCCAGACGCACAGGCTCAGCGGCCATGGCTCACATGCCCAGCCGCTCTGCAGCATGTGGGATCTTCCTGGACCAGGGCACGAACCCGTGTCTCCTGCATTGGCAGGCGGACTCTCAACCACTGCGCCACCAGGGAAGCCCAGGACAAGCTCCAAAAGGTAGAAACCCATCAGGACAGAGTACGGGAGAGCAGACGTCAACAGGCTTGGAAGACAGAAAGCAGAATGATGACTGGCAGCTGATGGACTGCATCAGAGAAGGCTGGAAACTGAATGCCAACCAGAAGCAAGCAGGGTGTGCCTCTGAACTGCAGAAAGGCCCAGGAATTGGAAGTACCAGCTATGTCAGAAGACGGGGTGGGGTGGAGCCAAAAACAGGAAGGCTGTTGAAAGCACAGTGTGTTTACAAAGCACTCAGACTTCACAGCCCAGGTAACTGACCAGCCAAGGCATTTAGCTCTCCCTCTGCCCAGCAGGAGGAGAAGGCTTCTCCTCTGGAGAAACTAAACCAGAGAAGCTCCAGAACTAGGGACACTGGGCACACCAGAGGGCAAGGCTGTCACTACACTAGAAAGGGAAGTGGGATAAAGGGAGGGAGGATTCTTCAAAGGCTTCATATCAAACGATGAGACCCCCAAATTCCCTCCCCTACTGACCCTCCAAGAATGCTGGCAGCCTGGATTCTACCCTCCAGGCAGGAGATCAGAGAATCTTTCTCAACAGAACGAGATGGCTTGGGACTTCCCTGGTGGCGCAGTGGTTAAGAGTCTGCCTGCTAACGCAGGTGACACGGGTTCGAGCCATGGTCAGGGAAGATCCCACATGCCACAGAGCAACTAAGCCCATACTCCACAACTACTGAGCCTGCGCGCCTAGAACCCGTGCTCCGCAACAAGAGAAGCCACAGCAATGAGAAGCCCACGCACCGCAACGAAGAGTAGCCCCCACTCGCCGCAACTAGAGAAAGCCCATACAGCAACGAAGACCCAACACAGCCAAAAATAAATAAATAAATTTATTTTTAAAAACAAAGAAAATGAAATAAAAGCAACCTCAAACCCTGAGAATGCCGTCTTATAGTTTACAAAACACTTTCACAATCATTGTCCTGCTAAAGCATCACAAACATCCCACAAAGCAGAGACATTTTACAACTGTGTAGACCAGAAAACAGGTTCAGAGGAAAGTGACTTGCCCATAAGTAAGGCAAGAAGCCAAGACTTAATCACAAGCCCCAACTTGGTCAGCTTGGCAAAACTGCAAGCAGCACACCAGCAGTGTCTCAGTCAACCTCAGATAAACCTCTCTGCAACCCAGAAAAATGCTACCTGGGCAGCTCAGGTAATACGCAACCAAATCAAGGTGATGGGATTTCAGGAAACCACCAAACCACCAAAGCCAACCCCTGGTATCACCCCCACACACAGGGACACAGCCAACTTCACAAACTGACCTCAGCCTCTGACAGTCCCCCGACCACATGGACAGAGAGGGTCCACCAGGAGCCCCCCACCCCAACTCTGGCGTGTTGCCAGCTGGCCCTCACCTGGCCCAGACCTTGTCCAAGCTGACCCCCCAACTCCCCACCATCCCAACGTACCTGGTCCCGTGTCCCAGCCCTCGCTGATGAGATCCACAGCAGCACAAAGCAGCCGGAGCTGAAGCCGCTGAAACAAAATAGAAATCAACAGGAAGTGTGAGAATCACCTTCTGACAAAAGAGGCACAAGGACAGGAAGTGGGTTCAGGCCAGGAAGGCTGGGGCCGGCCTTCTAGAAGTGAGGCAACCCTGCCAGCCTCATCGCTCAGCTGTTGTTGAACAAGACTTCAGGGCTGGAGAAGGGAAAAAAAGAAATTCAAGCCCTAACTCTTTAGCCAGAACTTCAAGCTTCCCCATGTCCACTATATGTATGTATGTCTCCGGCCCTGTATTTGAGGGGAAAGGCGAGGGGAAGAAGAGATGCACAGAGCCTGGCAGAGCACACATGTGGTACTTAAAAGAAAGAACTTGAAGTCAGATAGCCTCCACTTACCACTTTTAGCGGCGAGACCTTGAACGGGTTGCCGTGCGTCTCTGCATCTTCCCAAAATGAAATGCCGTACTGACCTCACACTATTGTTTGGGCTTAAATGAGATAACGTGTGTAATTGGCTTCATATACATCCAATTAGTCCCTTTAGTGGGCTGTGGCGTCCCCCCTCCTTTCTGCCTCTCCAAATCTGACCCACTCCTTAAGTCTTTGTCAGGTCAGACCATCCTGGTCTGAAGAGTCACCCCAAGCACCTCTCACCACCACAGCGGCTGCAGGTCCCGTGTGTCATTAAGTCCCACCACGTAGGACAAGCACCATTGCTAAGAACTGCTACTGAGGCCCTTCACTGATCATTCCTTCCCATGGTGATGTTTATCTCCCCAAGGTCACCCAGAGAGGGAAAGGGCTGCATGGATTTGTCTCTGTATCCCCAGGAGCATCCAGCAGAGCACTGGAAGTTAGTCCATAAATATTCATGGACCTTTAAGATGCTATGGGGCTTTCAGACTGACTGCGGGCAGCTGGGGAGCATGCCGACTGGCCCTGGAGGAGGCTTATGCGGGATTTCAAGTGATTGCCAGAGGACCCACCTGTGGGTGTCAGTGGCGCACCATCTGAAAGCAACATCATGCACTGGGATGCAGTTATATTCGGACCAGAAGGGACATCCTTTGAAGATGGTACTTTTAAACCAGTAACAGAATTTTCTGAAGAGTATCCAAATATACTGCCAGCTGTTAGGTTTTTATCCAAAATGCTTCATCCGAATGTGTATGCTGATGGTAGCATATGTTTAGAGATCCTTCAGGATCAATGGAGTCCAATACATGAAGTAGCTTCTCTCTTAACATCAATTCAGTCCCTGCTGGATGAACCGAATCCAAATAGTCTAGCCAATAGGCAGGCAGCACAGCTTTATCAGGAAAACAAACGAGGAGATGAGAAAAGGGCTTCGGCCGTTATTGAACAAAGCTGGAATGATTCACAATACACAACTGGTCTGTTCATCTTTTTCATCATTGTTGTGTGTAATTTACCTCGCAGTAGAAAGGCTAACAAATTTTAAGTGCCACAGGTTTTCAGGATTCTGCAGGAAAAAAAAGTCCTTCAGTTTAGAATCTACAAAAGCTAGTTAGTGTATCTTGATTAATGTACTTTTTATTTCATGGTGTGAACTAAGTTGTTGCTTACATAAAGGTGTAATATATCCTGCTTGTATTTTTTCCAAGTGTATAATGTTAATGTGGAGTTTTCAAGACAGAATCTGCACATTTTGTAAATCTGTACTTTTTTCAAATATTGAATGCCTTATTTTTGAATTCTTTAGATTTTTTAATTGGAGGAAAGCACTTAAAAGTTTTTTATATATGAACATTACACGTAAAGCTGTTAAAATACATAACTTCAGGGCAAAAAAAAAAAAAGATGCTATGGGGCTTCCCAGGTGGCACAGTGGTTAAGAATCCGCCTGCCAATGCAGGTGACCTGGGTTCAAGCCCTGGTCCAGGAAGATCCCACATGCTGTGTAGCAACTAAGCCCTTGCACCACAGCTACTGAGCCCACGTGCCACGACTACTGAAGCTAATGAGGCTGGAGCCTGTGCTCCGCAACGAGAGGCCACTGCAATGAGAAGCCCATGCACCGCAACGAAGAGTAGCCTCCGCTCGCTGCAACTAGATAAAGATGCGCACAGCAACGAAGACCCAGTGCAGCCAAAAATAAATAAATAAATTTATAAAAAGAAAAAAAGATGCTATGGAAACACCACCCTATTTAAAGCGTTTTGGTAAACTCCGGCATCTGGGCTGAGGTCGCCATAGCAATGGTTTTGCAGGCTGTAGCAGAGCCTTGCAGGAGGGCAGGACCAGGGCGATCCCTGGCTCCTCTTAGCTCTCTCTTCTCACAACCCCTAAAGCCCCTAGAGATGTGAAATGGGGGAGTGTGATGAAAGCTGCAGCTCAAGCTGCCTGGAACTACTGCTTCGCATCCCGCCCCCATCTCCCGAAGGAAGCCCGCGTAGCCTGCAGCCTACTTAAATCTCCCTCAAAAGCAGCCTTACGTTTACAACCTGATCAGGAGACCTGCTCTCCTCCTGGCTCTCTGTCCTTAGCCAGATGACAAAAAGGTCCCCTTTTTTTCAGATGACAGATATCTTGATAGCTAAGATGGCACCTTCTTAAGGATTGCCCCTCACCTCTTGCTCCCTCCAAGGTACCACCCCACCAGGGCTGCCCGTCTCAATACTTCTCATAGTGTAACCCCAAGCCTTGTTGAGGCTTACTAGGCGCCAGGCACTGTGGTGTTTTACATACAATATCCTGCTTTAACCTTCAAATAACTCTCTAAGTAAAGCCGTCACCATTCCCATTTTACAGATGAGGAAACTGAGACCCCAAGAGGTCACGCAACTGGTCCAACTTTAACTTGTAGACATTTCAGATTTTACTCCAGGGATTTTACTCCAGGAAGCTGCAAACTCTCCCACCTCCCACATCGCAGAGAAGGGACCTTAGAGTCAGCATGTTCTAAGTTTCGGAACTACTGAGTGTGAGTCATCACCAGGGAGCTAGTTAGAAACGCGGAACCTCAGGCCCCACCCCAGTCCGACTGAATTAGAATTTGCATTTTCACAAGAGAACCAGGTGATCGGTTTGCTCATCAAGGTTTGAGCCACTGAATTGAAGAGATGATGGAATTCAGGCGCCCACAGGCAAAGCAAGCATAGAAAAAGAACCCCACAGGGTTGGGCTTCCCTGGTGGCGCAGTGGTTGAGTCCGCCTGACAATGCAGGGGACACGGGTTCGTGCGGGCGAGCCCGCGAAGCTTCATCTGCTGCTCCTCATGGCTCCCCGTGGCTCGCATTACCGCCTGAACCACACCCCCACCCCCGTCCGTGGAAAAATTGTCTTCCACAGAAACCCACCCCCGGTGCCAAGGTTGGGGACCGCTGCTCTAGAGGAATCACAGAGCCAAAAATTAGGGGTCCGAAGCTCCCGGGGCCTCAGTTTCCACTTTCTAGGTGCTCAAGCAAAATCTCAACTCTGGAAGTCTGGAGAGCAATCGGACGGCTTTAGAGCGCCACCTGCTGGTCTTAGCTATGCAGCTATGCGGCAGCTACTTGTGTGCGGCGACTGAGCTTTCTCTTGGGGATTTTTGTAGTTTTTCCCAGCCCGGTTTATTTCTCTTCCTTATTTAGACTTCAACATTCACCATTCGTTATTCCTATCACTGGTTCAGATAACTCCATACTCTCTAAACGACAAGAATGCAGCACCTCAGGTTTGCTTGCTCCCTTGAGCTCAGTTCAGTTCAATTGATTAGGGGTGTAAAGCCTAAGACCTGACCATTTCTCTTTTCACTAACATCAAAGCAAGTGGTGAAACCACGCCCTTAGTGTTACAACCAAGGCATAAAGATTTAAAACTGATCCCTATAAGAAAGTATTTGCAACATTCACATGGACATATTTCTACTTACCTATATTTAAATCCATCTAAAATCAATAGCAAAAGGAAAGCATCCGAAGAGTATACAGGGCAAAAGATACAGGTAAGCTCACAGCAGAAGAAATATAATTAGTCAAAGACATTTTTAAGAAATGTCCCTATTTTAAACCTTGCTTACCTTCTTTTTTTTTTTTTGCGGTACGCGGGCCTCTCACTGTTGTGGCCTCTCCCGTTGCGGAGCACGGGCTCCGGACGCGCAGGCTCAGCGGCCATGGTTCATGGGCCCAGCCGCTCTGCGGCATGTGGGATCTTCCCGGACCGGGGAACAAACCCGTGTCCCCTGCATCGGCAGGCGGACTCTCAACCACTGCGCCACCAGGGAAGCCCTTTCACTATTATTTTAATGGTTATCAAGCAATCCCACTCCCCAGCTAATGCAAGAATCTTAGGATTGATTTAACTCCATATATCCTCCTCCTGCTTTTTGGCTATTATTGTCAAGTATTTTAATTTTTCATGCATTTTTAAACTTAAGATATTATCAATATTATTATTCTATACAGTCAATATTCGTGTATTTTTCCCACACATTTCCCTCTTGTCATTCATTCATTCCTGCATGTCTTTGCTTCCATTGGGTTCACTTTCATTCTGCCTAAAGAATGTTCTTTAGTAGTACTTTTAGTTCAGCTCTCTCGGCAATGAAGTCTCTATTTTCGTTTGTAAACCTCTTTGTTCCACCTTCATTTTTTTTTAATTAATTAAGGTCTTTTTTTAATTTTTTTTTTTTTTTTGGCTGCTTTGGGTCTTCGTTGCTGTACACGGGCTTTCTCTAGTTGCAGCGAGCAGGGGCCACTCTTCAATGTGGTTCGTGGGCTTCTCATTGCCGTGGCTTCTCTTGTTGCGGAGCACAGGCTCTAGGCACATGGGCTTCAGTAGTTGTGGCTCACAGGCTCTAGAGTGCAGGCTCAGTAGTTGTGGCGCATGGGCTTAGGTGCTCAGCAGCATGTGGGGTCTTCCTGGACCAGGGCTCAAACCCGTGTCCCCTGCATTGGCAGGTAGATTCTTAACCACTGCGCCACCAGGGAAGCCCTCAGTCAATTTTTTAAAATAATCTTTGACTTTGGTTTTCAGAAGTTTTACTAGTTTGCCCAGGTAGGGATTTTTTGTATTTATTTTGCTTCAGATTTGTAGTTTCTTGAATCTGTGTTTTAATGTCTTTCACTAATACTGTAAAATTTGTAATCAGTAACTCTTCACCTATTGCTTCAGAACAACTCACTCACTCTCCCTGAATCCAATTAAATGTATTTAGACCTTTACATCACATTCCATACTCTCTTATGCTCTTTTCTGTATTTTCCATCTTTTTTTTCCCACTCCCGTGCTTCAGACTGAATATTTTCTACCCACCTGTCTTTCAGTTTACTAATCCTGTCTTCTGTTATATCTAACCAACTGTTGGGAATTCCCTGGCAGTCGGTCCGGTGGTTAGGACTCAGCACTTTCATTGCTGTGGCCTGGGTTCAGTCCCTGGTCAGGGAACTAAGATCCCACAAGCCTCCCAGTGTGGCCCAAAAACAAACAAACAAAAAACTGCTGTTAAACCCATCTATAGAGTTTTTTTGTTTTGGTTTGGGTTGGTTTTTTTTTTTTTCTGTTTTTAAGTAATTGTATTTTTCAATTCTAGAGTTTCCACTTGGTTCTTTTTAAAAAATTGTTTCTAGTTCTCCATCTACTTTCTTGAATGTATTAGAGTCCATGTACAATAATACCAATATCTTTTTCTCCTTCAGGTCTACTATTTATTTTTTTCTCTTGGTTTTTGTTCGTTTGGTCTTGTCTCTTAGTATATCTGTTAACTTTTGTTAAATGTTGGATGCTGTGTAGAACGAAAAACCATAGAGGCTCTGTATTATGTTATTTCTCCAGAAGAGATGGCAATTTCTGGGGTTTTTCTTTTGTTTTGGGGGGCGGTTTTGTTGTTGTTGTTGTTTCCAGGCAGTTAGAGTAGGGTTAAGTCATTTAATACAATCAGGAACTGAGATGTCCCTGGCTTTGTATGGGCTGGTATGTTTCTGGATTGCCCTTGCTCCTAGATCATAGCCCTTCAGGGGTCTCAGCTGAAACCCTAAAGTGTTTCTCAGGTCCCTCTTTCTTGTCAGCTCCTGAACTCCTGAGCCTTGTGATAATGCCAAAACTTTAGGCCACCATTTTCTGCTCAGCCTCAATGCCTCCCAAGCAAATCAGCAAATTACTGTGAGGAATTTCCTTAAGGAAAGCAGTGGAGATGATCCCCCTCACTTCAAAGGGTTTTCCTTCTGTACAGGATCCTGGTTACTTAAGTTCTGCCCACTTTGGCTACTCTCTAAAGCCTTAAAACAGCTGTGAGTGTGTGGCGGGGGTGGGGGGGAATCTAATTTTTACATTGTTCTCTAAAGGAATCCTAGCCTGATACAAGCCACTCTGTCATGACCACAAGCAAAACTCAACTAATGTACATTTTTAAAAAAGATAACTCTGGGGACTTCCCTGGTGGCGCAGGGGTTAAGAATCTGCCTGCTAACTAACGCAGGGGACACGGGTTCGATCCCTGGTCCAGGAAGATCCCACATGCTGCAAAGTAACTAGGCCCATGTGCCACAACTGCTGAGCTTGCGCTCTAGAACCCACAAGGCACAACTACCGAGCCCACGCACCACAACTACTGGAGTCACGGGCCTAGAGCCCATGCTCCGCAGCAAGAGAAGCCACCACAATGAGAAACCCACACAACGCAACGGAGAGCAGCCACCACTCGCCGCAGCTAGAGAAAGCCCATGCGCAGCAACGAAGACCCGACACAGCCAAAAATAAATAAATAAAATGAATAAATTTTTTTTAAAAATGAGAGTGTATGGGAGTACCCTGGTAGTCCAATGGTTAGGACCCTGAGCTTCCCTTCCACTGCAGGGGGCACAGATTCAATCCCTGGTGGGGGAGCTGGGATACGCAAGCTGCAGGGCGTGGCCAAAAATTAATAATAATAAAATAAATAAAAATAAAAATGAGGGTGTAAAAGAAAATTTATTGGGGATCACAAGATAACAATTGAAAAAAATCAGATCCTGAAAGTATTTATTCAGTGTGATCCCACTTATTTTTAAGTCATCACATATTATAATTATATATTATATAATATATAATTATCTTTAGCATAATCATATATATATATAATAATATATATAGGGGCTGGAAGAATAAACACCAAAATAGTTATAATAGCTATGTGTTGAGGTGGTATAGAGCTTATGTTTTTCCTTTTCACGTGTGCTTGTATGAAATTTCCACTTTTTTTCAACACTAATGCTATTTTTATAATCAGAAAAAATACAAAAAATTTTTTTCACTCCTGACTCTGTCCCTGACCCTGGTCTTACCTGTCGCAAGCATTGAGGCCTCTCGGCTGTCAGGGAGGCTTTCAGTTCTGGGATGAAGAGTGAAGACTCAGAAAATCCTCCAACAAAGACTGATTTCAAGCAGTCTTTCTTCTGCAGCTGCCACCACGCCCAGGAAGTGGGGAGAGGTTTCCCTTCCACATACCGCCCAGCGAGCAAATCTCTGGGCTTCCCCGCTCTTTAGCTTCCCTTCCCCCACCTGTCTCAGAGCATCTCGGCCCCCTGCAGTTGGCGATTTGGGGTCTGTGTGTTTTACGACGGTGGGAGGGCGTGGGGCGGGGCGCACGCAGACCAGGTGAGTTGCAGGACGCAGCCCAAGGCGGCTCGTGCGCGGCTGCGGCGTGACTCAGCCTTCCTGCTCTCCCAGTACCCCACCCCTGCTGCCCTCTGTCTCCTCCCGCAGCCCTCACCCTCGGGTGACCGTCCGTCCTTGCCAGTTTCATTCGCAAGTCGAAGCTATTTTTCTCCTTTTCTCAGGATTCCTTCGGTTGACCCCACTCTGTGGCTTCCCGTCCAATGGGCTCTCAAACATTGAAAGCCAGCCTCGGGCTCAGCCTTGAAAAATCCTGAAGTGGCTTCTTTCGGCTCTGAGATCGGCTCCGGACCTTGGGGGTCGTCATCCCCCAATCGTACGTCTCAGATCAGCGTGCGCCAAGGCCCGTGCGCGCCACGACTTCCGGTGGTACACAAGAGAAACTTTTTTTTTTTTACTTAACAGTATGTATTCATTTTGCTGTTTATTAAGAATATAATTAGAGCATCAGACCTGTGATTTCACAGAATGGATGCTCAGAATGAGAGAGGGTAGGTTTTTGTTGCTGTTGTTTAAAGAAAAATCAAGTAAACAATCGTACTTAGATGTGGCAAAAATTACCAAGACAAACCACTAAATTAAGATTTCCCTGGGGGGATTCCTCCTTTAATAACCCCAGATTCCGCCACAAGTCCCTCCCTCTTCCCCAGCCCATCTTCCCTCCTCTCCCCAGACTCACCTCCTGGAGAACCTGTCCAAGATCATGCTTTTTCAGGAACAACATTGGTGTACAGTGGCTGAGTAAGGCTCTACCCCGGTGGTGGGCGCATCCTCCTGTCTCCAGCCAGACCTGAGGTTTTCAGTCCACTATGACTTTGAGGGGGGAAACTTGGTATGGATTGCAAAGGCGTCTAGAATAGAAAGGAGAATAACTTTGAGAGAATGCATTGTCCAAACTTCTCTTGTGTGCCACCCCTCCACACACACACCCCGTACACGTGAGCTAGGCTTCAGAGGTTACCTTTATTCATTTAACAAACATTGATAGGGACTTCCCTGGCGGTCCAGTGGTTAGGACCCCAAGCTTTCACTGAGGAGAGCCTGGGGTCAGTCCCTGGTCGGGGAACTAAGATCCCGCGTGCTGCCTGATGCGGCCCAAAGGAAAAAAACAAAACAAAACAAAAAAAACCACATTGATTTATTGAGCACTATTGATAGACACCAGGCCCACAAAAATGGGCAGAGATGAGTTAGGATCCCCTCCTACAAGGTCTTAAAAGTTAAAGATGCCAGAGGGGAGGTGATGAGGTAGAAAGACATTCCAGCCAGGAAAAAAAAAATTTTTTTAAAGGCATTAAAAAAAAAAATCACAGAGCCCCAAAAGCCTGAGGCCTTCAAGGTATCTAAACTAAAGGCCAGCACTTTGGCCACGCTGTGTGGCATGAGACAGCCAAGGGCAATGAGATGTCCAGAGACAGTCTGGGAAAGGCAGTGAGGCCTTCATGTGCCGGCTGAGGAGGGTGGGCTTTGTACTGAGGGCAGTGGGGAGCCATGGAAGTCTTCAGAGGGAGGAGAGGGATGCAGGGTAACATCTGTGAAGATGCTCTTTGGCTGCTGTGTGCTGGGCTGCAGGTTGGACTGAGGGGGCTGAGGGCCAAGGGGGGCGAGTTGGGAATGAGAGCAGCCCTTGTCCGCCTACCAAGCCAGGTGCCCTGGCAGGGCCTGCGTTCTGTTCAAAGGCCCCAGGTCTCCCCTGTGCTACCAGCAGCCCCAGGCTATGTAATAAGGGTGGGGGAGAGCCCAGGGGACAAAGGGAACAGGTAAGACAGAGTGAGATTTTTCAGGGGTGTGAATGAACTGAAATCCCAAAACAGCCTCTGAGCTGGCTGGAACCAAGCAGGGCCCCCTGCAACTGGATGCAGGGGTGGGCACTTGACATTTGATTTGCATTTCCCTGATTGAGGCAGGAGATAGATGGGCTCCAGGTTAGACATTTACAACTAGCCTCCTGTTTACACTTCCTGGGGTGAGAAGAAGAAGGGCTCCAGGCGGGACATTCATTACCAGCCCGGACATTCACTACCAGCCCCGACATTCACTACCAGCCCCCAGCCCCGTTTACATTTCCTGAAGCAAGAGACTCACGAGCTCCAGGACTACATATTTATGACCAGACTCCTGTGTATATTTCGAGATCTGCACCTCGATATAAAAACCAGCAACAGAAATAGGGTAAATAACCATACATTGGACATTTTTATGGCAGGGACGGAGTGGGACTGAACTCTGTTAAAAGATCAAGAGATCATACATTTCCTATCCTTGGAGCAAGGGAAACATTGCACATGTGCAGAAAGGCTCATTGGGGGTCAAAAATGAGGGGGCACCACCCCATAATATGTGATGCTAAGGCTATCCCATAGGCAACTAAGAAGCCCGCATGCCACAACTAAGAAGTCTGCATGCCACAACTAAGACCCAGCACAGACAAAATAAATAATAAATAAATATATATTTTTAAAAACTGTCCTACGTCCTACTCTGTTAGGACCTTGCTAGATGGCTAGAGGCAACCTGATAAATAAATTCAAGCTAAGCTTTC
Organism: Neophocaena asiaeorientalis asiaeorientalis; assembly: GCF_003031525.2. Classification (NCBI taxonomy): domain Eukaryota; kingdom Metazoa; phylum Chordata; class Mammalia; order Artiodactyla; family Phocoenidae; genus Neophocaena; species Neophocaena asiaeorientalis. The sequence continues at coordinate 753,425 of NW_020173671.1, read as the reverse complement.
CCCAGCTGATATACTTACTCTCTCAGTGGGTAAGGGGTGTTTGTGTGTGTGTGTGTGTGTGTGTGTGTGTGTACGCATACATATACATACATATGTAGCTATGATTTTTAAAGTGGAATTCTTATTTTGGAACACAAAACCATGACAGACTATGATAATAAATACTTATATATTCAAAGTCATCCTCAAAGTCAAGCTTCATGGCAGGGCAGGACCAGTGGAAAAGATTTTCCACTGTAACCACATCACATTAGACCAGGGGTCCCCAACACCCAGGCCGCGGACCAGTACCAGCCTGTTAGGAACCCGGCCACACAGCAGGAGGTGAGCGGCCCGTGAGTGAGTGAAGCTTCATCTGCCACTCCCCATTGCTGGCATTACCGCCTGAACACCCCCCCGCCCTCCTGTCCACAGAAAAACTGCCTTCCACGAAACCGGTCCCTGGTGCCAAACAGGTTGGGGACCGCTGCATTAGTCTGAGTCGAAGGACAGCCTGGCCTGGCTCAGTCCCCTCCCTGGGAGACACACACAGCCTTGATGCTGGGTATTTGGGGCTTCTTTTCAGGGACCCCCAGGAAGCCCTGGCAGAGTCAGAAGCCACACTGCTGAAGGTGCCCCTGGAGGTGCTGATAAAAGGAGAAAGATTTGGCCAGCCCTCTGGGACTAGAGTTGCAAAACGAAATATAGGATGCCTGCTGAAATTTGAGTTTTAGATAAGCAATGGATAATTTATTAGTATAAATAGAGCCTAAGTATTAATTTTTTTTGGTTTATAATGTAAGTTTCATGCACACAACATTTTATTTCTACTTCTGTATGCACTCCAGCGTGCTCACTACCATAAGTTTAGTTCCCGTCTGGGGCTTCCCTGGTGGCGCAGTGGTTAAGAATCTGCCTGCCAATGCAGGGGACACGGGTTCGAGCCCTGGTCTGGGAGGATCCCACATGCCGCGGAGCAACTAGGCCCATGAACCACAACTACTGAGCTTGCGTGTCTGGAGCCTGTGCTCCAACAAGAGAGGCCGCGATAGTGAGAGGCCCGCGCACCGCGATGAACAGTGGCCCCTGCTCTCTGCAACTAGAGAAAGCCCTCGCACAGAAACAAAGACCCAGCACAGCCATAAATGAATAAATAAATAATTTTTTTAAAAAGTTTAGTTTCCGTCTGTCACCATACAGTCGATCCCCATTACCCATGAGTAGGTCCCAAATATTGCATTGAGCACCCTTATACTAAAAATTGTTTATCTGAAATACAAATTCATCTGGGCTGTCTGCTTTTTTCGGGGGGGGGGGGGCTGAGCCACGCAGCTTGTGGGATCTTAGTTCCCCAACCAGGGATTGAACCCGGGCCCTCGGCAGTGAAAGCACGGAGTCCTAACTACTGGACCACCAGGGAAGTCCCCAGTCTGCATTTCTATTTGCTAAATTTAGGCCTGCCTGGGTCTCCTCACAGCCAGTTCCTGGGGAAAGAACGTGAGAGACCGTTGTGACAGCTGGTACAGCGTCCGTGGGCGAGGTGACCAGGTGCGATGCCCTGACCGTCCTCCCCCGCCCCAGCCTCAAGGTGGTCATGGAGCCAGGCCAGGGTTGGTTGGGTGAGGGAGGGGCCGTCATGGGGTGGTCACACTCATGCTTGGCTGTGCCTTGGATCCAGGAACCTCCTTTGTCAGAAGAAAACCAATTTCTCAAGGACTCTTGCCTTATTCTTTTTTTTTAGGCCTCACCACACGGCATGTGGGACCTTAGTTCCCTGACCAGGGATCGCACCTGTGCCCCTGCAATGGAAGCACAGTCTTAACCACTGGACCGCCATGGAAGTCCCTGCCTTATTCTTGATTATTTTTTCCTGATCTTGAAAGAAACACACATTCAAATATCACAGGAATGTATAAGTCAGAAAGTTCCTTCAGGGACTTCCCTGGTGGTCCAGTGGTTAAGACTCTGTGCTCCCAATGCAGGGGGCCCGGGTTTGATCCCTGTTCAGGGAACTAGATCCTGCATGCCAAAACTAAAGATCCTGCATGCTGCAACTAAGACCCCTAGCAGTCAAAATAAATAAATTAAGAAAAAGTTCCTCCAGAGATAAAACTATCAAGTTGGAGGTGTCTTCCAGATTTTTCCTCTATAAAAATGATAATATATCATCATCATTTCCATAAACAGAATCACAGAGACTGTCCTGAAACTTACTGTTTCATGTGATATCAGGGACTTCCTTCCAAGCAGGTGTGCATTTCTACTTTATTGGGTTTTTTTAAAAAATAAATTTATTTTATTTTTTTTGGCTGTGTTGGGTCTTTGCTGCTGCATGCAGGCTAAGCGACGAGCTGCACTGCCCATGCTTTTCATTGGTGGCTTCTCTTATTGCAGAGCAGGGGCTCTAGGCATGCAGGCTTCAGCAGTTGTGGCACTCAGGCTCAGTAGTTGTGGCGCACGGGCTTACTTGCTCCGCCGCATGTGGGATCTTCCCAGACCAGGACTCGAACCCACGTCCCCTGCATTGGCAGGCAGATTCTTAACAACTGCACCACCAGGGAAGCCCTACTTTCTTTGTTTTATTCTGCCTCCTTCTTTATCTCCATGGTGTTTGGTCTTTGGAGCTCTGAGCCCCTTTGAGTGTGAGATGAAGGACAAATGTACATAAGCACATCACCCAAATATTTGTGTATGACTCGGTGGCAAAGCATTACTGACCCCTTCACCCTATCATGGCAGGGGAGCAGGGGCCTGGGGGAGGATCGCAGAAATGGATCCAGGAGGCTGAAGGTCTGTATGACTTTTATTGTTGGGCTGAGGAGACCTATCTCTGGGGAGCCTCAGTCAAAGAGCTCCTGGATCACCGCCTCCATCGTGAGACCCTCTGCTTGTCTCCAGCACCCATCCCTGGGCTCCTCCTTAGGCAGGGGCCCCTCCTCTCCTAGCATCCTCATCGACACCACCTGACTCCAGCAGGGGCCAAACCCCTGGGCAACGCCAGGAGCCTCCCAGCCTCAAACGGGTTGGCCGACATTCACTTCCCCGTGCTGTCCTCCCGACCTGCTCAGTCACTAGGAAATGCCTTGGAGGCAGCGGCTGTCACAGTGACAGCGGCAGGAGGACGTGCCGCCCGCCCAGCACCTCTGGGTGGCTCAGACCTGCTCCATGGAGGCCCCGGGTGGAGAGGCAGATGCTGCTCGCCCTGGTCCCAGCCAAAGTGAGTCTGGGGTCCGGGCTGGGGGCAGGGAAGGAGTGGGATCCAGTCAGAGCTTGGCAGGGCTCTGCACTGACATTGGAGTGATGCCAGGGTGTGAGAGAGAGTGTGTGTGGAGTGTGTGTGTGTGTGTGGTGTCTAGGGGTGAGGAAGTGGTCAACAAAGCCTTGCCTTGGGAATCCAGGAGGAAAACCCGGTGCCCACAAGTCTCACTCTGCCTCACAGGCTCACTGTCCCAAGGTGGGGCGCGGGGATCATCTGGGCTGGTGACACCCCCCTCCAGTCCTCGAGGTGGGCTGCTGTGGGTGAAACTAGGCACTGGGGCTTCATGAGGACGGCTCCCCCTGAGCTGGCCCTCGTCCTCCCCTGCCTCCCAGAAGGCTGGAGAGGCAGCCTCATCTGTAAAATGGAAATAATATCCCCCTCCCAGAGCCGCTGTCATGATGAAATGAGGAAGGCATGCAAAATGCTAAGCACATAACTAGTGTTCAATAAATAGTCGCTGTTATAATTATTTATCACTGGTCCCATCTCACCTAGGAAGACTTTTCAGCCCTCCTTCCCCGAAATTTCCTGAAGCACCAATGGGGATGCCTTTGGTAGATAATGTCTTGCACTGTTATTTAGCTAGTTTGTGCCCAAATCAGAGCATTATTCCTTGCATTTCTTCTGCTGCCCTCTCCCCTGCCCCAGCACCCGAGACAGAGTCACGCCCGTAAGAGGAACTCAAGGATGGAGAATGAAATGGAATTAAGAGAAAGGGAGGGACGCAAGGAGGGAGGCATCAGGGAGAATGAGAAAGGGAGGTGAGAAGGTGGGGATGGAGGGCGGGTGGCATTGTCCAGACGTGAGTGACATGCCTCTCCCGAAGCACACGATGGGGAAGGGACTGCACAGAGAAGCCACCAGTGGGGACCTGGGATGTCTTTTGCATCCCCTGCATCCTTTTAATTTTTCCTCAAACTCAGTCCTCCCTGCTCCCCTTCTCATCCCAAGGAGGAAAGTGCTTCCTGATTTGGCTAATATCTACTCACCCACCCAATCTATCAACTGATTCTAATGTTTTCTATACTATCTATGAAATCTCTCTCTCTCTCTCTCCCATCTCCCTCTCCATTCTCCTTCCCAGGTGACCTCAAACAAGTCACTTCCCCATCTCTGGACCCGGGACTGCTCACCTATAAAACTAGATTTTCCTAAATGGCCTCAGAAGTCCTTTCTTCCCCCAGCATTCTCTTATCTAACTGCTTTACTTCTCCTTTTTAAAATTTATTTATTTATTTATTTTTGGCTGCATTGGGTCCTCGTTGCTGCACGTGGGCTTTCTCTCATTGTAGATGAGCGTCAGCTTCTCTTGTTGCAGAGCACGGGCTCTAGGCACGCTGGCTTCGGTAGTTGTGGCTTGCGGGCTCTAGAGCACAGGCTCACTAGGTATGGTGCACGGGCTTGGTTGCTCCGCAGCATGTGGGATCTTCCCAGACCAGGGCTCGAACCCGTGTCCCCTGCATTGGCAGGCGGATTCTTAATCACTGCGCCACCAGGGAAATCCCTGCTTTACTTCTCTTGCCTGTCTTGATAACTTACTTCTTAGTTACCCAAACAACTTAAGCGATTGATCATCCCTCCTTTTAAAAAAATTTTTTTTCAAGAAAACTTATAAATGTCCCCTAGGCTCTAGGGTTTCATGAAGGGCTTTTTTTTTTTTTTTTTTTTTTTTTTTTGCGGTACGCGGGCCTCTCACTGCTGTGGCCTCTCCCGTTGCAGAGCACAGGCTCCAGACGCGCAGGCTCAGCGGCCATGGCTCACGGGCCCAGCCGCTCTGTGGCGGGTGGGGTGGGGGATCTTCCCGGACCGGGGCACAAACCCGTGTCCCCTGCATCGGCAGGCGGACTCTCAACCACTGTGCCACCAGGGAAGCCCCAGGAAGGGCTTTCTTGATCACTGCTTATCTCCAATGCCTGGCTCAGTACCTAGCCCGCAGCAAGCGGTCAATACATATTTGTTGAATAATTGGATGGATGGAATTGCCACCATATGCCTGTGGGGAATAATGAGATGCAGGGGGACATTTTAGCAGTTGGTCGGCTTAAGAAAATCAAGGTCATTCTGAGAATAACCCCAGTTTAGACACTTGCAAGTGTGTTATGAAACAAAAAAGTAAAAAGTCTGAGAAACTCTGGAATCACCATCTTAATGATCTATTGCCCATCACTTACCTAATCTATTGTCATCCTGTTCAGTTATTCTAATTTGATGGGAGCTGCCCTCTGTCAGGGGTGTGATATTCTTTAGTCACTTATGTAATAAGGAACATCTGGGGAGGAGAGGGAAGGCCGGAAGGCAGATGCCAGGAGGGGAAAGGGCTCAGCCGGCCTTAACAATGACACCTACCGTTTATTGAGCACTTACTGCGAGCCAGACTCTTCACTCATGCTACCTCACTTAATACTCTGGACAACGCTGAGAGGAAGGTGGTACGATTATCATCAACCCCACCTTAGAGATGGGAAATCGAGGCTCAGACAGGTTATACAGATATATCCTTGGGTATATCAAGGATTTGAAGCCAGCTTCAGAGTCTGAGCACTTGAACCCTCACCCCAGCCTGGAGGCCACACTGACCACTTCAGAGACCAAAGCTTGAAAACCCCTGCAAAGGCTTTGGTGTTGCCACCAGGGTCCCCAGTCCCCTACCCCTCCCTCTACATATTTTTGCTCTTTCTTGGTTATGGGACCAAGTTTTCAACTTGGCAAAATGGACTGGGAACCAAGCCAGGAGCGGGGAGAGATTCCAAAAGATTTGTGATTGAACCAACTCTAGTTTGTCCTTCCTAGTAACTAATCTTGTTCTCACTACGTCATCTCTCAGACCTGGGGGCTGCCACACAGCTCTAGTTATCAGTGTGTCCAGGGGTCTTCTGTCTACATCACTGATGGAAGAATATATCAATAACAGGAAGAGGCTGTTCTAGAGGAGTTTAGATGACACAGCTGTGATACTGGGGACACGTTGAATAATGAGAACACTTGGACCACATCACATACCCAAAGAGGTGTTTCCCATCAAGGTTTACACCTTGGAAAACTGGACTAAATCCAACAATGTCGCCGTTGCTGACAGCATCGCTGGAGCCTCTCTTTAGCGCTCAGATAATGTTAGAAACCCACCTGTTGCATCATGGTGACTCCTTATCTTTGATTTAAAACAATCTCATGCCACTTGAGCAGTCATTTGCCTTCTCACCAGAATGGGCACCCGGTGACTTTTGGCCATTTCCAAATACCAGACGTATCCTCGAAGGATGAAAATCTGCCTTCACAGAGGTTAATCAGAAGGTTCTCTCGCAGCCTCGGGTAGGCCTCCGGGAAGAGTCTGAAGGATGAGTGAGCTGTGATGGGCAAAGGAAGGAGCCCACAGCTCCCTGACGTGACCGCGCGGCCAGCCAGCCGTCATTTGGATGTTTAAGTTTGGAGTTTCATTTTCAAATCCCTCATTGCTTTACAGCCACACGTGGCACACAGGAGTGCGGCACAGGGGCTGCACACAACCCAGTGGGTCGGCCAGCCCGAGCGGGGAAACGCAGCAGCAGCAGAGGCTGTTCTGGAAAACAGCCACTCTGGGCACACGCCCACACTGAGGCCTGGACTGAGGCCGCGGGTGCATCCGCTTAGCCACCTGCTTCCCCTGGGAAATGGGTCCTCCGGCCTCCACTTCGGGCCTGGAACCAGGAAGCGGGAGGGGGTGACCTCACAGGGAGTGCCCGTCGGGCTGGAGGTGGGAGGCTACACCTTCCCCGCCACCCACCTCCTTCCAGAGCCCAGCGTGGCTGGGAGCTCTAGCTATTTGTCTCCCAATCCCCCTTCCGGAAGCGGCCCCTCATCGCTTCCGGCGGGTCCGGGGTTACTTCCGGTAGACCCTGGAGGAGGAGCAGCGGAAGAGGACCCGGGAGGAGGGGGCGGAGGCAGCGGGGTGCCGGGAGGCCCGGAGGGGTCCGGCAGGGGAGCGAAGGAGGGAAAGGCGCTGATGCTCTGGCCCTTCTCGCCCACAGCCAGGGCCCTGCCCTCCCGTGCGGCCATGTCCGAGGGGGAGAGCAAGGAAAGTTCGGGCGGCGAGTGCCCCGTGTGCTACGAGAAGTTCCGCGAAATGGAGGGCGCCAGCCGGACGCTGAGCTGTGGCCACATGTTCTGCCATGACTGCCTGGTCAAGTACCTCCTCTCCACGCGCGTGGACGGGCAGGTCCAGAGGACCGTCGTCTGCCCCGTCTGCCGCTACGTCACCTTCCTCTGCAAGAAGAGCTCCTGCTGGCCCTCCAAGCTGGACAAGAGCGCTCAGACCCTGGCCGTGCCCATGGGCCTGCCGCCCGTGCCACCGCCGGACACCCTAGGCCACGCCAACTCCCTGGCCCTCTCCCAGCCTTTCTGGAGGCCGTCCCCGAATCAGGGCGTCCAGCTGACCTTGGACCCGCCGCCCGGCCTACTCCAGGAGCCGCAGATCTTCATCATCAGCTGCCACGGGATGCCCCTGGGGAAGCAGGACAGCATCCTGCCCGGGCGCAGCCAGGCCGAGCTCTTGGAGGCCTCCCCGGTGCCCAGCTCCACCCGGTCGTTCTGCAGCCGCTCCCAGGCCCTACTGCTCATCATCCTCATTGCCGTGGTGGCCATGGTGCCTGCCATCCTGCCCTGGGTGCTGCTGGTGAGGAAGCACGCGTGAGTGAGGCACCGGCCCGAGGGCCGCTCTGGAAGCTGCCCACTCACACAGCCAGGCTGCCTGGGGGTGGGGGCCAGCCGAGCCCTGTGGGGTGGCCAGGGGCAGAGAGGGTGTTAGGGCGGTGCTGGCTGGAGGTCCAGTGGCATCTCCCCACCCCGGGCTCCTTGCTCCCAGTGCGTCTCAGGGAAAACAGGGAGGCCAGGGCTGGGCTGAGCAGCAGGCTCTGGGCTGAATGAAATGGAAACTCCAGGCTCCAGGCCAGGGAGGAAAGCGTGATGGACACCCCTGCTCAGAAACAGCAGCAGGGGCATACCCTCCGGGGATGTTGACCCTTCCTCTAGGCTGGAGCCGAGCAAGGCAGGGAGATGGGCGGCTGCTCCGTCCTGTGGGCTCACCAACCCCGAGGGATAGTCCTCACCTGCCAGGTGACCTGCCTGAGGCCAGCTGGGGTTCTGCGTGGGGTACATCCTGGAGGGGCCCAAGGGCAGGACTCCTCCAGGTCAGAATTCCCGGCCAGGGTCCTCCAACCCGCTCCGAGCAATAAACAGAAGGGGTGCCGCAGGGGCCAAAGGCACTTGTGTTTCCTGGAGTCTCAGCCCCCATCCGTGACACCCCACAGCTGGGCAGGGGTGCCAGCCTGGAAGGTGTTCCCTGAGGGAGAAGCTGATCTCAGGGAGCTCCTGGAGGAAGGAACAGAAAAGGGGAGCGGAGGCCACATCAGGAGTCGGAAGTTTGTTGACAGAGGCTGAGGCCAGCAGAATGGCCCACAGAGCCAGAGGTCTCCCCAAGCCTCCCCGGCCCAAGAATGGTCCAAATTTTGAGTCCTGGAGTTTTCAAGGATAGTGTGGAAGGCGGGCAGTGCAGGGGAAGCCTGGTGGCCGGGACTTGAGTCAGCTGAAAACTATGTGGGCAAACGAACACCTGGGGGCTTCCTCCCAGCCCAGGTTCTCCTCTTCCTCATGACCAACCACTCATTAGAGGCCACACCAGCTGGGCCAGTTCCCGGGGTGGATTCCCAGGCTGGGCTGGGTGAGGAAGGGTGGGGAAGAAGACAGCGGTGCTTGGCAGAGACAACCCAGCTGTTGTCGGCGCTGGCCAAGGTCACATCACCTGGGGACCCCGCCTATGCTGGGGGTCCTTGATGAGGACACTAGAAAAAGCTCAGATTGGGTCTTGTCTGGGGAGCGAGCCATTCGGGGACAGCTATTTTCTGTTTACTAAGGCCCATAAGTCAGTGGGCCATCATCTTAATTTTAGGGCTAAAACCAGCAAAAACCTCAAGCTGTTTTCTGAAATGGGTGGTTCAGAGCCCAGGTGTGCCAACAGCCAAGCTCTCCACAGCCTCTGCCTCTCCCAGCGCAGTTCGCTGTCTGTGGGGAAAGAAGTAGCGCCCTCTTACCTAGTTCCTAAAAGCCTGTAATGGTGGTCATTTGGGGACCATTCGGGGATGGGATCCACCTGCAGGGGATATTGGGACACAGAGAGAGTTGATTTAATGCACTTATGGGCTTCTTTTCAAGATTAGAGAAGAGCATAGGTGCTATTGGGGGAGGTACAGGTGGATTCATGGGAAAAATGTTTATTACAGGAATTAAAATGTTAAATTTACGAAGACTCTACTGAGTCAGTTTTAACCACACCCAGGCTGCTTCAAACAGTGTCATGAATGTCTGGGGACCTGCTTTTAGCCTTTTCAGATTCTGTTGTGTTTGCCAAAAGTTAATTTCGAAATACCTATAGTGTTTCCATATTGTTCAGTCATGACTTGTAGATGGCACTCCTTTTATTTTCAAAGAATGTCAAAAGCTGTATATTTTCTCAAAGATTCCAGACACATTGTAAATGCATGTGGGAAGCGATGAGCCTGGCCTTTTAGGATAATTCACTTTAAATGAAAAAGACCATCCGAAAACACAAATGCAAATGGCTCTTAAACATTTACTCAGCCACACTTGTGAAAGGAGTGCAAATTACAATTCTGCTGGCATCCCATTTTTCACCTATTAGCTTGTCTAAACTCACCCTGCTGCCAACGCTGAGGGAAGCAAGTGAGGTTGATAGGAAGGGATACTGATAAAACCCCTAGGAGGGGAAATTTGACATTATCTATCAAATGTCCACTTTGACCAAGCAATTCCCGTTCTAGAAAGGTATGTGACAGACACACTTGCATACTGCGGCATTGACATATGTAATTGCAGTGTTGTTCCTAAAAACAAAGAATTGGGAAACCCTGCATGCCAGTCAGAAGGGGCTGGTTGTGTAACTTAAGATGCAGGAACTGTCATGCAGCTGTAAAAAGAACAAGGAAGGACCTGCAAACTGACTCCGAAAGTCTCCAAGATCCAATGGCCGATGGGCAGAGGCAAGGTGTGGAACGCTGGGTATCCGATACTACAACCTGTGTAGAAAGTGGGGGCATAAGAATTTACTTTCCGGGACTTCCCTGGTGTCCAGTGGTTAAGAGTGCGCTGAGAATGGACTTGAGGACACGGGGAAGGGGAAGGGGAAGCTAGGATGGAGTGAGAGAGTGGCATGGACTCATAAATACTACCAAATGTAAAATAGATAGCTAGTGGGAAGCAGCTGCATAGCCCAGGGAGATCAGCTCTGTGCTTTGTGACCACCTAGAGGGGTGGGATAGGGAGGGTGGGAGGGAGACGCAAGAGGGAGGAGATATGGGGATATATGTATACGTATAGCTTATTCACTTTGTTATACAGCAGAAACTAATACACCACTGAAAAGCAATTATACTCGGATAAAGATGTTAAAAAAAAAAAAAAAAAAAGGCTGTGCTTCCACTACAGGGGGCACGGGTTCGATCCCTGGTCAGGGAACTAGATCCCACATGCCGCGTGGCGTGCCCAAAAAAATGAGAAAGAATCTACTTTCTGATTTGCTTATTTGTGCATAAAGCAATTGGGAATATTCCAAAAAAACTAGTAAGAGTGGTGAACTGTGGATGGGGATGAGAAAATGAGGGGATGGAAAGGGAACTTCTCCCTTTACCTTTGGTATTTGGGGATTTTTGAACCAAGTAAATGTAGGTGTTATCTGAACATTGAATTGAAAAATTATATTAGAAGCTAAAGATATCTTCAGTGTACACACTTGTTGCCTAGTGAGGAGTCGGCCCCAAGAGCCGCCAGACTGCTTGACCCGTGGTTCCAGCGTGTCAGCTGATGTGTGTCGTTCGAGGTATGACATCTTAGGCTTAACAGGCACCCAGGAAGGAAGGTAAAATGTTTAATATTCTCAGCGTTCCTAAGTTCCTATGGATTTCTCTGGGCCCCACCATTTAATGTGCTCATTTTGATTCCCTCTTTCTCGATTTTTTTGGCTGTGCTGCGCGGCTTGTGGGATCTTAGCTCTCCAACTCCCCAGGCCCCTGGCATTGAGAGTGGGAGTCCTAACCCCTGGACTGCCAGGGAATTCCCTGTTTTGATTCCCTCTTTGATATCCTTCCTTTTCTTTCTCAAATAAAATCTTTCGCTTTAAGCAACCACCCTGGGGTCAGGGCACTACAGGAAGATAACATAGATAGGTAGACAGGCAGACGGATGCCCCGAGGTTAAACATAAACTGTCACTCCTCTCTTTCTCCCCTTGTCCAGCGGCATACCCCCGCCTTTACGCTCACACACACACTCTCACACTCACACACACTCACTCCCTTTGCCACCTCCCATTACAATAACCTTTAACTCTCATACACAGTCTAGGCCGACCCAGCGAGCCGAAGGATCCATACTTCACTGGTGGGCCCCAGGCCAGAGCTGCCAGGAGTCTGGGCAGGCACATCAGAGACCGCTCTGCCCCTCGGCCCGTGACCTCTGCCCTCAGTGAAGCCTGAGGACGCGGGCAGCTCTTCTGCAAGGCAGAAGGCAGTCTCTCTTTGACCTTCACAATCCAAATGTCCTTTTTTGATACAAAATAAACAACCTTGGCCCACCCTCACAACTTGTCCCTTTCCTTCGTCCTCCTCAAACCCAGAACAAAGGAGCACCACAACTAATTCTCAACACAACCTACTGGCAGTTCCTACAAGCAATGCTGGTGCAGGCCTCCGGGCTCTCGTTTGGGTAGCTCTCTCCACCTGGAACACGCTTCCCCCATTGTCTACCTGGAAAACTCCTACCTAGCTTTCCAGAAACAGTTCATGGGTTACCTATAAAACCTCCCCCAACCCTTACCTTGGTTAGAATTGGCCGCACCTGTGCTGTGTCCCCTGCTGCATTCCACCATCTTCCCGAGACACTTGATGATGGCGTGTTTGTTGACAAGTCCGTCTCCTCCTAGACAATGTGCTCCTTGACGAGAGGCTAGATCTTAACTGATCTTGCTAAGATCATACCAAGTGTCTGGCACAGAATTTAGGAAAGAGTCGAAGCTGGATAAAGAATGCATGAGTGAAGGAATGAATGGATGAACAAATGAACAAGTAAATGTGACGGTTTGTGGTCCAGAAAAAAAGTTTAGTCCAGGGATGTAGGCATGAAACCTGGATAATACCTACTTTGGTGTGTCTTAGGGCTACACAAAGACCACCCTCAAAATGACCCGAAGGAGCCAATTTAAAAGGACTCACTTGGGGACTTCCTCGGAGGTCCAGTGGTTAAGACTCAAAAAAGAAAAAAAAAAAAGGACTCACGTAAGAAGAATGTGGAGAGAGGACAGCCAGGCGAGGTGGCCAGAGGTTCGTGTAGGGTGGAGCCATGATGCCCAACAGACACTTGTGAAGATAAACAGACTGTATGACTAGGCTAGCAGTCATCTGCATCAGTGGGTACAATTTCCAACAGTCTTCACACTGTATAAAGTGGTTATGCTTCCACATGGTGGGTGGGCTGGAGTTTAATTTCGATGACTGTGTTGGATGGAGGGAGGGAGGCCTGAGAGGCTTGGGTGACAGTGGAGAATGATGGGGAGGCTGAAGAAACAGAGAGGACCTTTGAGAGGACCCCAGAGAGAAAGATGATGGGGAGGCCTGAAGAAGAGGCAATGAAGGAAACTAGTAAAGACAGTAAGAGGAAAGAGAAAGTGAAGACCAGAAAGGGAGGCAGGAGCCTTCAGCAGTTCCCTACGACTTTCAGCATCCAAGTCAAACTCAGCTCAACCCCAGAGCCTCATGGGCTCCTCTCTGAATCCCTCTCATGCCAGCCACAGGGACCTGGCACCTGGTGACAGTGTGTCATGGGCTTCACACCTCCACGCCTTCCCTCAAGCTATTCCCTCTCTGCCTCCTGGAGCTAATTTTAACATTCCTCAAAGGTCACTAAAGGGTGACTTCACCCCAGGTCTTCCCGGACCCCAGAGTTCTCTTCTCTTCCCGAAGCACCCAGGCACCAAGGATAGCCAGGCTCAGCGAGCACTTCTCTGGGGTCCTGTGGTTGTAAATTTTGTTGTTTATCTCATCTCTTAGACAGTGAGCTTCCTGCAGGCAGAAACTTTGACTAATTTCCTTTTGTAGCTCCAGGGTGCAACGTGGCTGGCCCATGAAAGATGTTCCATAAACATTTGTTGAAAAGAATTGCAGCAGCAGAATTCTGCTCTCACTAAAGTTTTGAATAACAAATAAAATCCGGGGCTGTATCTTCACAGCATATTTAAGAACACAACTATTTTTAAATCATGAAAACACATGTTCTTCACCGACTCCACTCTGGGCCCTCAAGGATATGGTTTCTCACTCTTTGACTTGACCCCAGTGGGTTCCTACAAATTGGGAACATATAGGGAATTATCAGAAGGGGCTGGGAAGCCAGCCTGCATGGGTTCGTCTATAACCTATGGGTTCTGTATAACCTTGCACGAGCTCCTCTCACTTCTCTGTGGCTCAGGGTCCTCATCTGTAAAACAGGACAACAATACCAGGATGGCAAGGCTATTTGGTGGATTAAAGGAGCTAAAAAGGCAGTGAGTAGAAGGGTGTCCCTAAGACTCTGCAAGCTTACTACGTCTTAAGTATCATGAAACGTGTGTCTTCCCCTAGTATGACACCTGCGTTATTCATTCAACAGAAACCGATCGCTTACTAGGTGCGCGGCCAGGCACGCGGCGGGAGTTCACCCCGCACTGCAATCCTTCAGGAGGGCGCACCCCCTTGCCCTGCTTCCATCAGATCCTGAACTGAATGTGAGCAGGCGGTAAAATTAAGAAAAGGGCACAGTGGGGGGCTTCCCTGGGGGCACAGTGGTTAAGAATCCGCCTGCCAGTACAGAGGACACGGGTTCGAGCCCTGGTCCGGGAAGATCCCACATGCAGCGGAGCAGCTAAGCCCGTGCGCCACAACTACTGAGCCTGAGCTCTAGAGCCCGTGAGCTACAACTACTGAATCCTGCGTGCCTAGAGCTTGTACTCCGCAACAAGAGAAGCCACCGCAATGAGAAGCCCGCTCACCGCACTAGAGAAAGATGGCGTGTAGCAATGAAGACCCAACGCAGACAAAAATAAATAATTTAAAAAAAAAAAAAGAAAAGGGCACAGTTCTCTACGTGGAAAAGCTTCCTCACGCCGCGCTCCTCAAAGTGTGGTCTCGGACCAGCACCCTCGGCATCACCTGGGAGCTCGTTAGAAACGCGGGTTCAGACCTACTTCCGCGGGACGGGGGCGGACCCGCGGCCCCAGTTCTCGGAAGGCCCCTCGCCGGTGGGAGCCGAACCTCGGACGGGCCCCGCGGAGCAGTCAGCACACACATTGGTGTTGGGGCGGCTGCGGGCGGCCGGCTGGAGCTGGCTGGTTACCTGTCAGGCACACTCGACAGGCCCACGCCTTTGGCCCGGGGTCCAGGTAACCGAGGTGGCCGGCCGGCCGGAGTCCCAGCGCCACCTGGCGGTCAAATATAGGACCTGCCCTTTCCCGGCTAAGGGAGTACCCGCTGCCCGGTGTTCGAGTGAAGGGACACGGGTCCCTTGGGGCCGCTAGCTCCCTCAACACCCGCCGGGGCAGTCAGACCCCAAGCAGCCCCCGCCACTTGCCCGGGAACCACCGTTCCCAGAGGACGCAGCTGGAGAACCCAGAGCTCCCACGGAAGGCACCAGGACCTGGAGAAGGGCTCTGCAGTTCCCCTCCGAGCCACGAGATGACGCTAGTGATCAATTTCTTTCCCAGTTTTCCGTCCGCATTCAAACTCTGCGCCTCTCTCGCTCCAAGAAACATCGGTCTCGCGAGACCTCTCGGAAACTTACAAAACCGGAAGCTGTGTGTGGATCTCTTCCCTTTTGTGGCCATCGCTGAAGCGCCAACGGGTGAGTTTGCTGGGACAACGCGTATAATCCGCAGCCATCCGTTCACGGGCACGGTGTATCTCGACCCCGGGGGCCCCGATACTGTCCCGGTGGCCGAGTAGCAGCCGGGAAGGGGGGCCAGGCTGGTCTCGATCTTTCTCCTAGCTCAAGGCCCGCCGGGGTGGGGAAGGGAGGAGGAAAGGATTTGGGGACTTGGCAACGGGAGCTGAAGGGGAGAGGGCCTATGGTGATGGAGTCTAGTCTGGGCAGTGTAGTTTCCTAAAGAATGGTCTCGGGATAGCTTCTTGGTAAATCTACAGAACTTTCAGACGGCGCTCGCCCATTGGAAGGCTTTTTGGATCCGAGTTATGTGCATTTTCCAGGTTCGGGATGAGGGCCTGATTTCATTCATTTGGGATGGGGCTAAATGGGTTCACGCTCAAGTTCGCAGATTAACGTTAGTTGGTCTTTCTAAAACGTGATGTGATGTTTGAGTTGTCAGTCTGCTTTGCCCTAAATCAGCGGAAATATAAGGCCTGTTTTAGCTTCCTTACGCAGTAGTTATGCAGTTTGAGAGTGTAAACAAAAAGTTTAATTACAACAGGTGTGTTGGTAATGGAACGTTCTTCTGTTCCATAAGTAAATAAAGAAAACATCCCAGTAAAGCAATTCACTACAAGCAGTTTTTGATGAAGTTAAAGAATGTGACAGCTTTTGTGAGCATTCTAAACTTTCCAGATGAAATTGTTGCAGTTACTTGTTTGTAAACTGAGTGAGATTTGGTCATTTAAGGGTTTGCACCTCTTTTAACTTTTTATTTAGCCGAAATGAAGTTCAATCCCTTTGTGACTTCTGACCGAAGCAAGAACCGGAAAAGGCATTTCAATGCGCCTTCCCACATTCGCAGGAAAATTATGTCTTCCCCTCTTTCTAAAGAGCTGAGACAGAAGTACAATGTCCGATCCATGCCCATCCGGAAGGATGATGAAGTTCAGGTATGTGCCGTGTTCAGGTCATCTTGGCGAATATCCCGCACGTTAGGCATAGACGATGGATTGCATTCTGAGAGTGATACATCTGAGACGTTGGCTCCCAGGACAGGATTGCAAAAGGAGTTGAGCTGGGGACTAAACACAAAGTATGCAGCTTTCTTCACCTTTACACTTTGGTGAAAATCAGTTGTCTCAAGCGTCAGATGCAGTCATAATTAAACAGAAGACAGGGGGTTTGGAACCAGAATCTTACTTTTGGAGTTATCTTTTTCTGGGTATGTTTGGGCATTGGAGAGGCATTTGAGGACCAGTAAACAATTCTGTGTCTGAATTAAAATCCATATATAAGTTACAACTGAGCTGTAGTTTCATATGATTGTTTGAGAGGACCAGTAAATAATCCGTCAAGTCTATTTAAGCGAAAATTCCTATTAATGTTTCTTAGCTGTAACTTGCAGCTAGTGATTAAGATTCAGTCTTTAAAGCAGCTTACACGTTACCAGCATTTCATGAGATGAATAGCCATTTGTCGCTCCTGGGCTGGTGCTAAAATTGCCAGTAGGTCTTGGAGGCAGTCTCCTCTGCTTTCTGCAACTGGGAAGAAACATCTGTTCAGAAGCACTTTGGCAAGCTGAGGGTCGTTGGGACTTGCGGGTACAGAACGATGTTAGTTAACCTCAGGGAAAGAAGTGGCATGTTTCCTTAAATATTAGCTGCTGCCCACTCTTGGGCACTTAGTTGGGCCCTTTAATGGGTTGTGAATTTAATATTTATGGCCTGTTGTTCCCTTTGAGATGGAGTGACAATTTCCTTGTCAACTTGGTACAAAAAACCAAGGTGGGCTTGTTCCTCGTTTTTAACCTTTTAACAAGCCCACCACTGCTGGTGGGTCATCAGTTGTAGGATGCACTGTCCATCACTGTAGATTTATATGGAGCATAGTTTATTTCCAGGTTAATTGAAGCCAGAGATAGAATTATTGGCACATTTCCATTAATGATTAGGTCTTTCAAAATTGGAAGATCCTGTAAAGTGAATGATGTTTATCTGATTCATAGGTTTCCTGATTTTCAAGTTTAATATTCTTTTAACCACATATATCTTTTATTTTTGAATTTGCATTTAGGTTGTACGAGGGCACTACAAAGGGCAGCAAATTGGCAAAGTAGTCCAGGTTTACAGGAAGAAGTATGTCATCTACATTGAACGAGTGCAGCGGGAGAAGGCTAATGGCACAACTGTCCACGTGGGCATTCACCCCAGCAAGGTGGGTGTTTTTAAGAATGCTTGAGAGGGGAGAAGGAAATTTTAACAGTTATTCTGTATGTGTATTTAATGTACCTTTTCCTTAAAAGCTATTAGTAAGCTGATGGATCAGTCTAAAAATGAATAGGTTGTAAAATATAGGAAATCGGGTAATTTTTAGATATGGAGCTGATACCCTGTGTATTAAACAGAACTGACTAAACAGTAAGGCACATTTACAGCCCTGCAAAGTAGGTATTAAGTCATTTGCAGATGGAAAAAATCTGGACCTCAGAGTCTAGATCCCATTGATAGTGGTATCTAAGCCAAAATAGAAGATAATGGTCCGATTCTCATGTCCTGGACTTTAATGTGAATTCTCCAATACAGCTGTCTAATTTCTCTCAATTAAAAAAATATGTTTAATATAAAGGTAATAAATGTGCTTGGTGCCTATTCAAATAATGAGGTGTTCGTTTTTTTAAGATCTTGGGTTGGCACCACAAATCTAATCTTCAAACTACAGGAAAGTCGAAAGACTAGTACAGCTGTTGCATATCTTTCACCTAGAATTCACAACTACCATTTTCTTTGCCCTTTTCCCTACCCACTAGTGGATTACAAACATCGTGGCACTTCACCTCTAATTACTTCAGTGTGTATCTCTTAAGAACGAAGACTTTCCCATTCTTTACTGCAGTCTTATTTTTGCCCCCCACTAGATGAGCGGTTGTCAAGGTCAGCAATCCAGTGACCAATTCTTAGTGTTTTATGAACTTAATGCAGCATTTGACAGTTGATCTCCCTCTTTGTGGCTCATCTTCATCTCTTATTCCAGACAAACCTCAATATCCAGTTGACTAGTTTGCATGTCAACTTGGATACCCAATCAGTATCTCATACCTGACATGTTTAAACTCCTGGTTTTATCCTTGAACCCTCTTGCAGTTTGTTACCGTCACTGTGTGTGGCAGCTTTGTCCTAATGGCTCAGGCCAAAATGTCATTATTATATACCCCACATCAGTTGATAAGACCTGTTGACTGCTGTCACATTGTATCCAGAATATTGTTACCATCTGAGTGGCCTACAAGACTGATCACCAGCTACTACTTCTTTTTATTTATTTATTTATTTTTGGCTGCATCGGGTCTTCCTTGCAGTGCGCACAGGCTTTCTCTAGTTGCGGCGAGTGGGGGCTACTCTTCGTTGTGGTGCACCGGCTTCTCATCGCGGTGGCTTCTCTTGCTGCACAGCACGGGCTCTAGGCACACGGGCTTCAGTAGTTGTGGCTCGTGGGCTCTAGAGTACAGGCTCAGTAGTTGTGGCACACGGGCTTAGTTGCTCCGCGGCACGTGGGATCTTCCCCGATCAGGGCTCGAACCCGTGTCCCCTATATTGGCAGACGGATTCTTAACCACTGCGCCACCAGGGAAGTCCCATCACCAGCTACTTCTTGATGTCACCTTATTCCACTCTCCGTGTTCTAGTCCACTGGCCTCTTTACTGTTCCTACAGCCATGCTACTCAGTGTGTCTGCTGGTTGGCAGGATCACCTGGCAACTTCATAGAATTGTACATTCTGTTCCCAGGTCTACTGAAGCAGAATTTGGGGGTGGGACCCAGGGGTCTATTTTAATAAGCCCTCCAGACACACTCAAATTTGAGAAACACACCTGTTAAACTTAGAAGTTCTTCTGCCTCTGGACTTCTGTGCTTGCTGTTCTGTTTGGAATACTCTACCCCTCTTATCAGGTCTCTGTTCAAATATAGACCTTTCCGTGAGGCTTTGCCTGATCTCGATTATGATTTGGCCCCTGTCCTCCAGCATTCCATCTCATATTAGATACAACCTCCATGGCGGTGGAGATTGTCTTTTGGTCGCTATGCTATATTTCCAGACCTTGTTCAGTGCTGTCTTTGCCTTCCCTCACCTTCCTCTCTAAGACTAAAATTTATCATAATCTGGGTGTCTTTAGTGACAAATCTGTTGGAATAAGGTCTGTTGTATGACTTCACTAAAGGTTTTGCAGGTTGAAGCATATGTGAAGGCTACATTTAATTTCCAACCTTGTGGTACTAACGTTACTATAGAAACAAAAACGTGTGTGACTTTGTTAGCTTATAAAACTGAGAGGAGTGGAATAGTTGAAACGTTTTGCAGTAGAAAAAGCTGATTTTCTAATAAAGCACAGAAGAGGACGTGAGAAGAACCACCAGTGCCACGTTGCCTTCTCCTTTGTTGGCTGAGCATTAGTGAACATTTAAATTTAAGCCAGGCTTGGGGGTAAAGAATCATTTATGGCGCTTCAGTGTTTAGGCATCCACTCCCACAGGTGTGGGGAATGGCACTGAATGTTGGGCTTCCCGTGTGTTCTGTGTTGGTAATTGTTTAAAGCTCAGGAGCATTTTTCTTATTTGTCTGCAGGTGGTTATCACCAGACTAAAACTGGACAAAGACCGCAAAAAGATCCTCGAACGTAAAGCCAAGTCTCGCCAAGTAGGGAAGGAAAAAGGCAAATATAAGGAAGAAACAATTGAGAAGATGCAGGAATGAAGTGATCTTGTTTACAACTTTCATTAAAAACTGTTAAAATGAAGAGTCTTTGTTTATGTGTGGTGCTTTGAGATGCTGACTAGATTTCGGTGGGTCAGTTTTCAGGGAAGTTCAGGTGATGTTAGCTATCTAGGGGTGGACTACCCTTATCATATGGTTTGATTCCAGTAATGAAAAGTACTGTTTAGAGAGAGTTGGTTTTTTAACCAACTTTGAGCATCAGTTCTTTTTTAAAAAATTTATTTTTAGCTGCGTTGGGTCTTCGTTGCCACCCTTGGGCTCCTCATTGCGGTGGCTTCTCTTGCTGGGGAGCACGGGCTCTAGACCACAGGCTCAGTAGTTGTGGCGCACGGGCTTAGCTGCTCTGCAGCATGTGGGATCTGCCAGGACCAGAGCTTGAACCCGTGTCCCCTGCATTGGCAGGCGGATTCTTAACCACTGCGCGACCAGGGAAGTCCCAAGCACCAGTTCTTTAATGATTGAAATGCTTTCTAACAATATTCCGAGATCGGGACTGATAAAATAGTGATTTTCTTTTACAGAGGCAGCAGCACTTTGGGGTAAAGCTGAATACCCGAGGACCCCCTTTACAACCTTGTTTTCTGCACTGATGTCGTGTGAGTGCTGTTAGACCAAAACGAATCTTTAGCTTACAATCTGAAGCAAAAAGTGCTCACCTAAAATGCAGTTTCTCCTAGAGGATTAAGCGATACCGTGCACAGAGTAATTGTTGGCAACACCTTCCTCACTCTAGACTTAAGCATTTAAACGTGTAGGACGATGAATGGGGTTTACTTTCCAGGCTGGAGGCGAGCATTTATTTATCTTGGAGCCTTTACGACAACGTGTGGAAATAGGTGACCAATTTTGCCGCCGCCGGAGACCTGAGTTAGTGGCTGGCTTAGCCAAGGTCGCACCTGGGCCGGCCCCAGCTATCACCTCGGTGATCTCACTCACCGCAGCTTCCGCCGAGCACGCTGCAGGCTGGGCAGGACCCCCGAACACAGCCTTCGTAACCGAGGAAAGGAGTAAGGTTTCTTCCCGCCGCGGCGTCTGCGGACTGGCCCTCGGGAGGGGCGGGGCTTCCGGCCGGCGCGGAGCCGCTTCCGGCCGGCACGGCCGGCCTCAGCCGCGGCGGCCCCACGCGGGCGGGAAAGGACCGGGCGGCGCTGGCGGACGCAGCCGTGGGTGGGGCAGGGTCCAGGCACGGCGGCCCTGGAGTATTCCTTTTCCCTTCCGGACCTCCCTCTCTTGCAAAACCACCCGGATCGGCCTCTCTTCCCGCTGGTCTGGCTCATTCATTTCACTCCTCCCCCGGAGTTGGCTGCCCTTGGAGGAGTGGGCGGGCCCGACTAGCAGGCGGAACCCGCGTGGAGCCTGGCGCGGTGGTGCCGAGACCGCGGAACCCAGGACGGCACAAAGGACTTGATGCCCGAACCAGGTTTTCGGGAATAATCGGGAGTTTGTATTGTGGAAGGTGCGGGGACACTGCATTATCACCGAGTCTTCCCAACAACTCGTTGTGATGGAGAGTGGTATTCTCCCCATTTTATAGTTGCGGGAAATGAAGCCTCAGTAACTTTGCCCAGCCTACTCACACAGTAAATGATAGCGTCAGAAATTGACTTACCATGTCTCTGCAAAGCCTCTCTTCTATACCTGTAAGCCAAGTGTTTGACAAATACCCTTTGAACATCTTTCGTCTCAGCTCTGTATTCATCTGCCCTCTGAGGGGATACAGCGAGGTAGAAGCCTCAGCCCCTGCCTTCTAGGTTTGTACACCTGAACCAGTCGACTGAAAATGCAAAGCGCTCCAGTGAGTGGTGCAGGCTGTTCAGAGGCGGGAGAGATGGCAGTCAGCCGGAGTGCATCAGGAAGGATGCTGATTTGAGCTGGGTGTGATTTGGAAGAACCTGTTCCAGGTCCGGGACAGCCAAAGCAAAGACTCGCAGGTGGGTGAGGAAGGAAGATCTTTCCAGTCTTCTCTAAACAAGCTCATTTATCAGCCCACCAGCACAGATCACACCAGGAAGTTGGCCATCTTTCTTTGGGGCCTCGTTTCTTTCCTTTTGCTTTAGAACAGGTGTTGAAAACTCAGGTAACTACAGGGGTGGGCAGCTAAGGTGAATAGTTAGTAGCTGGCTTAAAGACTGTGGGAAACAGAGTGTAGACTGTCTAAAGGGAGTGGCTGCCTCTCTACTCCAGCCAGTTGTTGCCAAGTAGCAAAGCTGCCAGTATGACTGGATCGTCCCATTTTTCATGAAAGCCAGAAACCTAGATTTTTATATGAACTCCCCAGTCTGTAAATATAGGTAAACCATTCAATTTTTAAAAAGCAAACACTGGGTAGACTAACCAACATACGTCTATTAGCCAAATGTGACTCTAGGACTGTGCTTTAGAATTTCATGGTATAGGCTAAGGACCATTTCTCATATTAAAGATTGAGATTTTTCCATCTTTTGATTATAAACTATTTCTAGCGTGTCTTCTTCATTCTTTTATAGGATGGAGATGAGGCCTTTCCTTCCCGTGTAGTTCCTTGAAGGGCCTCCAATAGCAGCCAGTGCAGCCAATTTCTGAGAGATGCTGGTTTCAGTGAGGAGTCTGGAAGGTGCTCCTCCTGGATTCCGTTGAATATCTTGTGGTTTCAAGTCTCTTCTAAGGACTGTGGTATAGTAATACATATTCTTTGGGAAACAAAGCCCCATGTCAATGATTATATGGGACTGGTGGATGAAACAGACTGGTTTATTTACTGCAGGACTTCTCAGAGCCTTTAAAAATGTCAGTTTGCACTGAGGGTCTTGAGCTCAGGCTTAAAGAGCATATTATAAACATTCTGTTTCTTCGATCCTGAAATGCATATTTTTCACCTTTAAAAAATCTGGATGTGTGGGCAATTCCCTGGCGGCTCAGTGGTTAAGAATCTATACTTCCACTGCAAGGGGCACGGGTTCAGTCCCTGGTTGGGGAACTAAGATTCCGCATGCCGTGCAGCGTGGCAAAAAAAACCATCTGGATATGTTCATTTAATATAGGGCCTCAGTTTTTCCTCTCAAAAGAAAATTGTCATTATGTCAGTGGTTTTACAGTCAGTGGTGTCTTTAGAATCAGGAATGTTCCATGGTTAACCAGTGAGGCCAGTCGAGGGAATTCGAAGCCTTTTTAGTGGAGGACATTCAGGATCTGGAAGCAGGCTCAGCTTAACTGAGACTCTTGCTCAGAGCTTTTAATTGTTTCCATCGGGACTTCCCTGGTGGTCCAGTGGTTAAGACTCCACACTCCCAGTGCAGGGGGCCCGGGTACCATCCCTGGTCAGGGAACTAAATCCCACATGCATGCCACACCAAGATCCTGTGTGTCACAACTAAGACCCAGCATGGCCAAACAAATAAATCAATAAATATATATATATATATTTAAAAATGTTTCCATCTTTCTCTGCTTCTCAGGATTCTGCCCTACCCCTCAGCTCTTCATCTGATGGCTGGCATCTCGGGGATCTTGTTTTCCTAAGATTATTGGAATTCCTGTGATCATCACATGAACTCTTCCCCTGGCCTCATCACCATCCTGTGTTCCAGAGTTGTTCTAACTAAGGAACCTCGGTTTAGACACCTGAGTATCAAGTTCTCTTCCGGAGGAATTCTCCAATCTCGGTGGAGTGTGGACTCCATTTGGAGTATCTCTTTGGCATGATAATCTCCTGACATATCTCTGTGTCCCTAGATGTAATCTTTTCATTTCTTGAAACAGGCCCTGCTGCCTCGTCAGAACCATCAAGCCTGTACCTGAAAGTGTCTCCCGGCCTTGGAGTGCTCAAGTCCTCTTGGACTCTCTGCTTCGTTCTGGAAATATGTGGGCTTCAGCTCAGGCAGTGTCAAAACAGGTCAGGCCTACAGACCTCCCAGGAGGACAAAACCCCTCTTCCTCACCCACGTAGCTGGACTCATCTTGCTGGATATGAGACCTTTCCTCTCCCTCCGTTATCTTTTCTTTGTGTAGTACTCACATGACTGACATTCAGTCATGCGTGTGGGCACGCCTTTGTTCCCAATACCTCTACTGTCTCTTTCCTAGTCCTGCTGCAGCTACTCCTTAGCCCAGGACCCGAGACAGAACCGTCCCTGTGGCAGCAGCTGGCGTCATTTCAGGAGGCAGTGACATTTGAGGATGTGGCCAGAGATTGGAAGTGTCAAGAGGCCTCTCAGAAGGATTGCAGCAGGGACACAATGCTGGACAGTTGCAAGAAGCCAGTCCCTCAGCGTAAGGACTTGTCTTCATTTACTAATCCTGTGTACAATCGATGGGGAAAACCATCATTTAAAAATATCCCAGGAATTCCCTGGCCGTCCTGTAGTTAAGACTCCACGCTTCCACTGCAGGGGATCCGGGTTCGATCCCTCGTCTAAGATGCCGCAAGCCACGTGGTGCGGCCAAAAAAATCCCCCCAAAATCCCACCGCGTTCTCCTTGAGTCTCCTAAAATGAGGACAGACTCTTCAGCCACAAGAAATTAAGTTGATTGTGGGAAAGCTGAAAAGCCGTCTCTGGTGCTAACTTCAAGTTCACAACTTACTATTGTTATGTGGGTTCCTTCTAGCAACGTTCTCGCATTTATATTATTTTAAAAGGAATGGAGGATGAGATATCAGCCTATTATTGCCTTAGGCATTTCCATTTATCCTCTCCTCTTCAGTTAGCAAAGACGAATTAATAGGTTTCACTGTTTGAGCTAACGGTTTTATTAATTACTCTGTTTGCCTAAAGTCAAAAATTACTACATATCTGTATATGTATCTTGCTGATTTAAAATTCTGTTGACATGCTCTGGTTATGAATGGGCCCAGTGGGCCCTCTAGTTATCTTTATTCTTTATTTATTTGGTTGTGCCTGATCTTAGTTGCGGCAGGTGGGCTCCTTAGTTGTGGCATGCGAGCTCTTAGTTGCGGCATGCATGTGGGATCTAGTTCCCTGACCAGGGATTGAACCCGGGGCCCCTGCATTGGGAGCACGGAGTCTTAACCACTGTGCCACCAGGGAAGTCCCTCTAGTTATCTTTATTCTGTTATTGCTTTATACCATTACTTTAGTAATCTTTCTTCTTCCATACGTTCAAAAATCAGATGAAAGAGTTGATGAGGAACTTTAGAGGGAAAGTCTTCCAGATGGAATATCAGCAGATTTAACCTCGTTCTGTTTCTTTCTACCTTTCTTAGGTTCCTTCTTCCAGTTAGTTCTCCATGATGCCACAGAGAGCTGGAAATGATCCCCCTGGGGTTTCAAATCCAAGTGAAATGGAAAAGGAGATAAGTAACATGAGAGAAAAGTTTCTTATCAGCGTGACAAAGTTAGTGGAAAGCAAAAGTTACAACAGCAAGGTATTTTCCAAAGAAAAGTACTTTCAAACAATAAAGGAAGTGAAAGAAGCTAAGGAGAAGGGGAGGAAGTCATCACGTGATTATCGCCGTGCAGCAAAGTATGACGTGATCTCTGTACAGGGCACAGAGAAACTAATAGAGGCGACTCACGGAGAACGAGATCGAATACGGTATTACGTACACAAGGAAGAGCTGTTTGACATTCTTCACGACACACATCTCAGTATTGGCCATGGCGGGCGGACGCGCATGCTCAAGGAGCTTCAAGGAAAATATGGGAACGTCACCAAAGAAGTCATTGTCTTATATCTGACTCTGTGTAAACAGTGCCACCAGAAGAACCCAGTATCCAAGAGAGGCCTCGCACCCAAGCCCATGCCATTTAAGGACATTGACTCCAGATGCCAAGTTGAAATCCTTGACATGCAGTCAAATGCTGATGGTGAGTTCAAGTTTATTTTATATTACCAGGACCACTTGACCAAGTTTATTATTTTACGGCCATTAAAAGCCAAACAGGCCCATGAGGTGGTCGCTGTCCTGTTGGATATTTTCACAATTCTTGGTACACCCACGATGTTAGAATCTGACAGTGGCTTGGAGTTCACAAACCAGGTTGTCAATGAGCTCAATGAGGTATGGCCAGACCTAAAGATTGTCCCTGGTAAGTACCACCCTGGGCAAGGCCAGGGCTCCCTGGAGCGAGCAAGCCGTGATGTCAAGAACATGCTCAGTGCCTGGATGCAGAGTAACCGTTCACGTCACTGGGCCGAAGGCCTGCGATTCATGCAGATGGTGAGGAATCAGGCCTTTGATGTTTCCTTGCAGCAAAGTCCATATGAGGCGATGTTTGGTTGTAAAGCCAAATTTGGACTCTATTCCTCACACTTACCCCGGGAAACCGTGGCTGTTTTACAAACAGAAGAAGAACTAGAAATTGCTGAAGAACAGCTAGAAAGCAGCCTTTGGATCAGGCAGGAAGAAAGAGCTGAGGTCGGAGCAGACCGATCTGACGTGGACGAGGACGTCAATTCCACTCCTCCCAAAGCTGCGGAGCCCAGCACCTCCCAAGGGGCCCCAGGTCTCTTCTGCTGGTGAACAGACACCTGCCTCTGGGCACCGTGTAGCCACCTGAGAACTGTTGCCAAGGCCCCAGATGAAAGGAATGAAGGCCACACTCTCAGGAAAGCTGTCCATGGTAGTCCTGGCTCACAGGGGGAAAGCAACATGGGTCTCTGATCTCAGGCTGCCATAAAAAATTACCACAAACGTGGAGGCGTAAAACAACAGCACTTTCTTCTCCCATAGTTCTGGAGGCTAGAGGTCTGAAGTCAAGGTGTTGGCAGGGTTTGTCCCTTCTGGAGGCTCTGAGGGAGAATCCATTCCATGCCTTTCTCCTTTGGTGGCTGCCGGCAGTCCTTGCATCCCTTGGGCTTAGAGTAGCGCAAATCCATTCTCTGCCTCGTCTGCACGTGGGTCTTCATGTGGCCTTCTCCCCTCTGTCTGTGTGCTCATTTTCTGTCTCTTACAAGGACACTGTTGGACACCAAATCTAGGTCATTGGACTTAAGGCCCATCCTAATTGAGGATGATCTCATCTCAAGATCCTTTTTATTTACTTTTGGCTGCATTGGATCTTCGTTGCTGCGAGTGGGCTTTCTCTAGTTGCGGCGAGCGGGGGCTGCTCTTTGTTGCAGTGTGCAGGTTTCTCCTTGCCGTGGCTTCTGTTGCTGCAGAGCACGGTCTCTAGGTCTGTGGGCTTCAGTAGTTGTGGCACACGGGCTCAGTAGTTGTGGCGCACGGGCTCAGTAGTTGTGGCACGTGGGCTCAGTAGTTGTGGCTCACGGGCTCTAGAGCACAGGCTCAGTAGTTGTGACGCACAGGCTTAGTTGCTCCATGGCATGTGGGATCTTACCGGACCAGGGCTCGAACCTGTGTCCCCTGCATTGGCAGGGGGATTCTTAACCACTCTGCCACCAGGGAAATCCCTCAAGATCCTTAATTTCATCTGTGAAGACCCTTTTTCCAAGTAAGGTCACATTCACAGGTGCCAGGGGTTTGGACTTGGACGTATCTTTTTGGGGGGCTGCAGTTCTACCAACTACAGTCAGTGGAAGAGTATGTTTGCCTGCAGAACATGAACTGATGGGGTCTGAAGCCTGTAGAGCTGGTGGGACTGCCTTACATATATCTAGTGCCTGTTCCTGCTTCTAGACACATAACCCAAAAGATGGGGGCATCAGAGAAAGATGTAGGTGAAGGACAAATAACGAGAAGAGGTTGATCTAACATGCCCCAGAGATTGCCTGCTTCAAGAGAAACCTGGTGTACCATGCCTGCTCTCAGAATGGCACCCACAGGGATTATTGTGTGATGTGTCTGAAACATTTTTAAAATTGGTCAAAATTAAGGCATGGCTGGGATTTGGGTCTGAGTCTGCCAGTTTTCTATACCTCAGGCACGGCACAACATGTATTCTTGGAAAGGGGTCAGTGCATTCCAGGAAGTGACTAGTAGCAGGGAAACAATTAAGCACTCCGGAGCAAAATACAAAAGTTGGCCTGAGGTCACTGCTCCAACCAGAGAAGAATAGAGCAAAGGGCAGTCTGGGTCATAGTTCAGAGCAAAGGGGAGAGTAATGCCCAGGATCTGTGCACTGCTGTATTCTCAAGGCCTGGAAGAGTACATAGCCCATCAGAGGTGTTCAGAGAGGATTTGCTGAGTGAACAGATGATTCTTCAGAGGTGGACACTGGGAGGAGAAGGGGGCTGCAGTCCCTTATTCTCCCGTTCATTCCTCCTGCATCTCAAAACCATTCTGATTGCCCCTGGCGCTGCATGTGAAGTTCTAGATGTGAGTTGTCCTTGCTATCAGCAGATCTTATCCTCCTTGTGAGCTTTGGAGATCTCTGTCCGTTGCCATTCCTTTGCTGATTAAACAGTGTCAAGCTGGATATCCAGGAAGGCTGCTTTATTATTAGAAAGGAGATGATATCACTTTCCAGCTTGTTTGGGGGGGTACCAGAATCTTCCTCTATCCTTGGCCAGCACCTCACGTTCCATCCTTTCTGTATCACTCAGGCTAGCAGGGCCTCGGAGGCCCAACTCGACTGATGTTGTCAGCCCTCCCCGCATGCCGACTTCCTGGTTGCGGAGCAAACCAGGAACCACATCATCAACTCGTGTGGGTGGGAGGTGAAATGAGGCATGACACTACTGCCTTTCCCAGGGGTGGCCACAAATAACCTAGGCTTCCGGAGCTGCTGCATCTGTCTTCCTCCTTTGGTCCTTAGGGTCACAGTGGAGAGAGCGGGAGTGGACACCTAGACCCGGTCCAGCCTTACTCTACATTAACACATTTCAGCATCTGGAACAGAACTGACTGCTTTCAATTTGCAAATATATTTTGTCCACCTAATGTGTTTTTTTGTTTGTTTTTTGTTTTTTGCGGTACGCGGGCCTCTCACTGTTGTGGCCTCTCCCGTTGCGGAGCACAGGCTCCGGACGCGCAGGCTCAGCGACCATGGCTCACGGGCCCAGCCGCTCCGCGGCATGTGGGATCTTCCCGGACCGGGGCACGAACACATGTCCCCTGCATCGGCAGGCGGACTCTCGACCACTGCGCCACCAGGGAAGCCCCACCTAATGTTTTTAAAATGTAAAAAATTAATTGCCATCACTTTCAAAACAGAAGATTTCATATAAAAATCTGGATGTCCAGCACCTCTTGAAACCTTGGAAGATCTGGCCCCCCGCATCTCTGCACGGCATCAAAGGACCAAGTGGTAACCCCCAGGAAGCAGGCCTGCGTTCTACACTTGGCCACCATCTGGGCCATTGCAGCATTTTTGCATATGCATTTCTGTGGCCTGTTGCTAAAGAAAGGCAAATGAAGTCAGAATGTGAATAAAGGCCAGAAACAGACCCATGCCTCTAGGAATTTATGATAAAAGGGGCATTTCACAACTGGGAGGGGTTGTATGATTCAGTTAATGGTGCTGGTCAATTATACCTCAATTAAAAAAAAATAACGGTGCTGGATCATATAGCTATCCAACTGGAAAAAAATGAAGTCTGATCCCTAAATATAAAAAACAAAACTAAAAGATATTGGGGGAAAAGGAGATTTGGGGGATCTTGGAATGGAGAAAGCCATAAAAGAAAAGGTTAGTATACTTGGCTACATAAAAATTTTAAATATCTATGAAAAATAATACCTTTTAAAAAGTGAGAAAAAGGTAAATGACAGGCTGGAAGAAAATACTTGCAACATCTAAAACAGACATAAGGGACTGTCAACTGAAAAAAATGCATAACCTAAAAGTTGAGAATTATGGCTTATTCAGCAGACTTATTGAGGACTTAAGCCCGGGGTACAGCTTCTCAGATAGCTCTGAGGGACTGGTCCAAAGAGGTAAGGGAGGAGCCAGGATATATAGCAGTTTTGGCAGAAAAAAAAAAAAAAACCCAAAACAAAACAGGTAATCGAACATCAAAAGATTACTGCTAATTTTTTTTAAAAAAATAGACATCTCAAGTTAATGAGTTTAGCACTTTTCTATGTATGGGAAGATGCAAGAGTCTGGGCTTATTGAAATTATCCCTTTGATACGCATCTTAACTAGGGACCAGTATCCTGTTTTTCTCCATCCTGACTCTCCTCAGCGTGCACAGTCGTGGGCGGCTGCAGGGACTCATGACTTGATGGTCACAACATCCTTTGTTTACTGATACTGCAGGCGACATTCTTTGTGCACAGAACCTAATTTTTAAAAGAGCACTTATGAATTAATGAGAAGAGCGGCCAAAAGGAAAGAGCAGAGGTTAACTGCAGAAGAAAAACAAACAGGTAGCTGTGCCCTGGTGCAGCTGTGGTGGGATGGAAGCGCACTGGACTTGTAATCGGATCGGGACTGTCCATTTATATGAAACAGATTCAAGTTATTTGAGGGTTTTTATTTTTTCTGCCATGCATGGGGGAGAGGAGAAAAATGTTTAGTGATACTGTCTTGTTTTAACAGATATCTGACTGATAAGGAACTACAGTAATGGTTATACTGTATTGAGGACAGCAGTTTTCATTTCCTGGGGCTGCCGTAACCAACTGAGTGGCACAAAAATTTATTGTGTCGCAGTTCTGGAGGTCATAAGTGTGAGACCAAGATGTCAGCAGCGTTGGTTCCTTCTGATTGCTGTGAGGAAGAATCTGTTCCAGGCCCCTCTTTTAGCTTCTGGCGGCCTCAGGTGTTCCTTGGCTTGTAGATGACATTCTCCCCATGTCTTCACATCATCTTCCCTCTGTGCGTGTCTGTCTCTGTGTCCAAATTTCCCCTTAGCATAGTGGGTTAGGGCCCACCCTTAATGACCTCACTTTAACTTGATCATCTACAGAGACCCCATTTCCAAATAAGGTCATATTCACAGGTACAGGGCAGGAGATGGGGGTTAGGACTTAAGCATCTTTGGGGTGACACAGTTCAACCCATATAGCAGGAGCCAATCAGTATGACAGTTTTTTAAGAGGTAGTTTTTATGAGGTATGGCAACAACCTCCAAGGTCTTAGAAGACTTACAAAACCCTCCTGTTTAAATGATACTTACAAGGGCAGATTTATTCTAACAGAAGACAGAAAAAATGAGTTACCAGTTACAAACATTCATACAAATCTCCAATATCAGTTCTTGAGAAAGATCTTAATTTAATACCTTGTCCAACTAGATTATTTGGCTTTGTTTTGGCGGAGTCCTAACCACTGTACCGCCAGGGAATTCCCCTTGGCTTAATTTTAAAATGCAAAACAGTGTCTCTCCCTCCACGTCGTCCGCAGGAGAGAGGGAATATTGCCATATCTTTCTGAGGCTCCTTTTGTTAATTATGAAGACTTAACATTTTTTAACATTTTTTAAGACTAATCTCTGGGATTCTGTTCTGTGGCCTATGGAACTCAATTTTACTAGGAAAAGTAAATGGAGAATGGGCTAAAGATGATTTGACTTA
This sequence comes from Neophocaena asiaeorientalis asiaeorientalis, assembly GCF_003031525.2. Classification (NCBI taxonomy): domain Eukaryota; kingdom Metazoa; phylum Chordata; class Mammalia; order Artiodactyla; family Phocoenidae; genus Neophocaena; species Neophocaena asiaeorientalis. The sequence goes on along the minus strand of NW_020173671.1, from coordinate 722,122 downwards.
ACAGTGAAGTGAGGGTCCTGCAGCATTTTTTCCCCACAGGCTCAAGCCTGTAAACTTGATACGTAACCTTGAACAAATCCCCTGAGCTCAAAGCTCGCCTGTAAAATGGGGATGATGATAACAATGATCCCAGTTGTGATAAAGTGTGTGAGAGGAGGGGCATGGGGGGAGGGGCTTGTTTTCCGTCCAGTTTAGGGAGCTTTCACAGAGCTCCGTCTCTACCCAGGATGACCAGCCAAACAGGCAAGTCCTTTCCTCCAAAAAAAAAAAGAGAGATTTGGAGGCAGGAAAGCAGCCAATGTGGGCAAGTCCCAGTCGAGTCTGTGCTGGACTGGGTCCTCCCTCCTGGCTTCCGCCACTGGCACAAGGTTCAGCGCCCTCTGCATATTCACACGTCCAGCCACATTCCAAGCCACAGGCCTGTCCTGGAGCCCTGGGTCAGGACACACTCAACCCTTCAAGGTTGAATGCACCTCGGTTCTCCATCTGCCCCCGGGGTGGTTCAGGAGTGCAGTGGACAGAGCAACTCTGGTTTTCAAACACACTTCTGCTGTGGTCAGAACACTTCACGTGAGATCTACCCCCCTTAACAAACTTGAAGTGTATTGTTGACTATAGGCAGAGTGTTGTATAGCAGATCTCTAGGATTTAATCATCTTGCAAAGATGAAACTTTATACCCCCTTGAATAGCAACTCCCCATTTCCCCCTCCCCCCAGCCCCTGGCGACCACCATTCAGTCTCCGCGTCTATGTGTTTGACTATTTGAAAAAATACTTCACGTGAGTGGGAGTGGAATCACACAGTGACTGGCTTATTTGATATAGCATAGTGTCCTCAAGATTCATCCGTGTTGTCACATGTAGCAGGATTTTTTTCTTTTTTAAGCCCGAATAAAATCAACTTCCATTATATGTATACCACATTTTCTTTATCCATTCATCTGTCAGTACATATTTAGATTGTTTCCACATCTTGGCTATTGTGAATAATGCTGCAGCAAACATGAACGTGCAAATACAGATCCTGATTTCAATTCTTTTGGATAAATATGCAGAAGTGGGGTTGCTGGCTTATGTTCTTTTAATTGCTATTTTTAATTTTCTGAGGAACCTCCTTGCTGTTTTAATAGCAGCTGCATCATCTTACATTCCCACCAACACTGTCCCAGAGTTCCAGTTTCTCCACATCCTTGCCAACACTCACTTAGCTTTTGTTTGTTTTTAGTAATACCATTCCGAACAGGTATGAGGTGATATCTGCTGTGTGGCATGCGGGATCTTAGTTCCCCAACCAGGGATCAAACCTGAGCCCCCTGCAGTGGGAGCGCAGTCTTAACCACCGGACCACCAGGGAAGTTCCCCTTTGCCTATTCTTTAATTGGTCTATTTGTTTTTTTGCATTTGAGTTGAAGGAGTTCCTTAAATATTTCGAATATGAACCCCTTATCAGATATATGGTTTGCAAATATTTTGAGAGAAGATGGGAGACTCAGAGATTGATGCTTTAGTGAATATTTTCCACTTACGACTTTATCAAAACTAGCCTAATATTGTGGAATAGAATCTGCTTTTTTTGCAGCTGTAGGGGAAGAAAAAACATTTTCTTTTGATATTTCTGAGATTCTATTCCCGGTAGTTTTTTTTGAGTCTACACGTTGGAATGTCATTAGTTAGCTCTGAGACAGGAAGGGGGAGGTGTCTGAGAAGCTCAGACTTAAACTCTTGCTTCCAAATTATTCTGCATGCTTTCTGGACTTTTGTGCAACAGACCATTTAAAGCAGGGTTTGCCAAGGTGAGGTTCAACACTGTGTGGGCCAGTTACCTCTGCCTAGTTATTTTAACCTTTTCAGATTTGGTGGCTTTGGGTTGTATCAATAGAATTTTAAGGGGAAACACTTTGGTGGGGAGGGGAGCCGTTTTTAAATATGTGCTTTACACATCTTTCCTTTTGTTTTGGAGAAATTTTCCAGAAATTGATTTGAAACCTGAGATACTTTGAAATATAAAAGAGTAAGAACCCTCTGTTGTGCACAAGTTAGCCAATGGCAGAATAAGTTTGTCCCTGGAATCTTCTTCTGAATTTTATCCAAAATTCTATTCCTTTGAATTATTGAAACTTGGTTTCTTTTTTTGGTTCCTGGTTCCACTTTATCATTGTTATCTTGGCACTAATCTTTGTTTACCCAGGCTCTGATATTTTTACCCCAGAATTAATTACCCCAGATGGTCTGCTCTGCTGTGTTTTCCTAGCAAACAAAGTGGACAGGAAATCTGAGCTTCCTGAGGCAGTTGGCTTTCGGCTTTAATATGAGGCTTTGCCTTTTACAGACGCATTTATCTTATATCTACTTTTCTTATTTATAATTGATTAAATATATGTATTTTTTGGTTTAGATCTAATTATAGTTTCTCTTTTTCCATTTGAAATTTGGTCCTGACATTTTGTCTTTTGCTTCCCCAAGTCTCCTTTGTAGAATCTTCCTGTTCTATTTAACTTGAACTGGTACATCCTTTCTGTTGAGCAGCTCCTTGTTCAGAATAACTTCTCTGCTGGTCTAGGGTTTCTTTTCACTTTTAGACACTTCCCTTGACATGACTAGCAGATGAGGTCTCATGAGCCTTTCCTCCATGGGTTTTGCACAGGTGGGCCATGCAGTGACCAGGTGTTTGCCCCCCTCTTTGCTCTTCTTTGGAGGATATCCCCTTTCCCTATGCCTTTCTCCTGATGCAGTGACAGGAATCCTGCCTTAATTGCAGGGACCCCTAGGATCTTGCCTCAACACTTAACCCACATCACCAGTAATAACCCTGAAACACTGTCTCTGCCCTCAGTGGAGTGGAGGGAGCCAGTCCTGACACCTGGCAGCTGCCACCCTTCTGCATCTCCAGATGCAGGTATTCTCTGTACGAGGGAGAGAGCCTCCTTGAAATCTATCAGTCTTGGCTTTCCCTCTTGCATCTCTCCTCACCCACCCACTTCTCTAGCCTCTCTTTCATCCATCCATTTGACATTTATAAACACCAACCATGTGCCAGACATCATGCTGGTTTACCATCAAGTCACTGGCCGTGATAGAGAGTGCTAAATGCTGAAACAGGGCACAAAGCAAAGATTTACAAGGGACCCACACAAAGGTCACTTAAGCTGAGTTTTGAAGGACTGTTTGCAGTTCACCAGTGAACATTCTCCATTCTGCCTCCTTTGCATCAGAGGACTTCTTACAGGGGAAATAGACCTGGTAAGATCCTCAGTAGAAAAACCTGGCAGATACCACCTTAACGCAGTGATCAAATGAGCATCCCATCATTGTTGGTACAACTCGTGGTGCCTCCTGATATGATGCACTGAGAACACAGCGACATTTCTCTGATGTTTCTACCAAAAATGCATCACCCGAATGTAATTATGAAGAAACATGAAACCAATCCAGATGGCGGGGCATATTACGAAATAACTGGTCAATGTTAGGAACACAAAGAAAGACTGAGAAACTGTTGCAGTTAAAGTAGGTGAAAGAGACATGGCAAATGAATTCAGTGCATGATCCAGGACTTTCTTTTCAGTGGACATCACTGGGACAATTGGCAAAATCTGATGTTATATTATTATATCAATGTTAATTCCCTGATATTGAGACTTGTGCTGTGTTTATGGAAGAGAATGTCCTTGTTTTTAGGAAATACGCACTGAAGTATTGGGAGGGAAAGGGGCATCATGTCTGCGACTTAAATGGTAAAGAAAAATAAGTGTGTATGTGTGTGTGCATGTGTGTAGAAAGAGAGAGGGAGGGAGGGAGGGAGGGAGAGATACAAAGCAAGGTAGTAATGTTAACATTTGGGGAAATCTGGGTGAAGAATATAGAGGAATTATTTGTACTGTTCTTGCAACTTTTCTGTAACTCTGAAATGGTGTCTCCACCCCACCACAAATTATTTTAATTGTCAGAGTCCCACCAAGAGGACAGACAGCTTTGCCTTCTTGTGACCAGTCCTTAGGCCTGGGGACCTGTGAACATGGGGATACAGGGCAGTAAGTCTTAGGCTTGCAGAAGCAGGGTTCCATGCAAGCATGGCTGCGTCATGCAGCTTGGGGAATCTTAGCTCCTCGACCAGGGATTGAAACCAGGCCCCAGCAGTGAAAGCTCAGAGTCTTAACCACTGGACCACCAGGGAATTCCCATGCAATCAGTCTTCATCGCCCAGGTTGCAAATCCCAAAAGGTGACTGAAAGCCCCCAGCCCCTGTGCCATTTTCCCCTCCGTACATAAGTATATTTCAGGGATTCAGTAGAACTTAGTGTCCGACAAATCCCTGTGTGGATAAACAGACACAGAGCCAGAATTCTCACAAATACCACGGACAGTTTCTATCCCACTGACCAAGCTTCACCCTCAAACAGTGGTCCCCCACAGAGAACAATTCTTCCTTCCCAGTGGTTCAATCCTTCAATGACATTCCTTGCTGTACAGCAAGGGTTCTCAACCTGTTTCTGTCAAATGCTCTGTGGAGGCAGGAAAGTATAACCCTTGAGTTTTCACCATTGTAGAAAATTAAACTCTAGATTCTCTCTTTCTTCACACTTGGTTTTCTCCTTTTTAAAAAATTGATAGAGGGCTTCCCTGGTGGCGCAGTGGTTGAGAGTCCGCCTGCCGATGCAGGGGACACGGGTTCGTGCCCCGGTCTGGGAAGATCCCACATGCCGCGGAGCGGCTGGGCCCGTGAGCCATGGCCGCTGAGCCTGCACGTCCGGAGCCTGTACTCCGCAATGGGAGAGGCCACAACAGTGAGAGGCCCGCGTACTGCAAAAAAAAAAACCAACAGTAATGTCTACAATAGTTATCCTTTGTCCCACCATTGTATTTTGGGTATGCGGGGGATGATCACTTGTCTCTTTAGTTCACGGGTATTCAGGAGCTGTACTTAAGGAATTACATCCAAAGAGCCTCATCTGTACCTGGACTTGATTGAGATGGTGTATTGGTTTGCTAGGGCTGCCATAACAAAGTACCACAGACTGGGCAGTTTAAGCAACAGAAATTTATTTTCTCACAGTTCTGGAGACTAGAAGTCCAAGATCAAGGTGTACATAGGTTTGGTTTCTTCTGAGATCTTTCTACCTAGTTTGCAGATGGTTACCTTCTCACTGAGTCCTCACATGGTCTTTCTTCTATGAGCACACATCCTTGGTGTCTTTGTTCCTAATCTCCTCTTCTTACAAGGATACCAGTCAGTTCAAGTAGGGCCCACCCTATAGCCTCATTTTAACTTAGTCACCTCTTTAAAGACCGTATCTCCAAGTACAGTCACATTCTGAGGTACTGGGGATTAGCGGTTTAACATATGAATTTGGGGGGGGGGACACAACAGCCCATAACAACTGGCAAATGTATTGTAAAATTTTGAAACTTCATATTTCCCTGATGCTTCACCAGGTAACCAGGTGCACCAGTGTGATCAGGCTGGTTTGGTTCCTGGCACAATTTCCCCTTCTTGGTCTCCCCTCTCTGTGACCTAGTGACATTCAAACGCACCAATGAAATCCCCTCGTGCCTTTTGCCTGTGGACTCCACCCTGACCCCGTAAAGACATTTGCCCACGGGTCCTCACTCTCGCTCTCAGCTCTCCATCTGCTTGGTTGAGCCCGCTCCCTGGGTGCTCCTCCCATGTGGCCCCTGCGTGGCATGCCGTGCGCCCCTCTTCTAGGACCTCTAATTTCTTACGCCTCTCAGGTGGCACTGCCACAGCCACGTTGGAATAATCCTCAAAGACTCCACAAATGGGGCTTAACTCCCCCACTTACAACACAGCAAGAGTCTGGACTTTCAGCTGGTTGATGCTGGAATGGGATGAGATGCTTAGGGACCTTGGGATAGGTGAGCATATTTGTTATGAGGGAGGAATGTAAGTAATTTGTGACCAGAAGGCAGACTCTGGTAGTTTTAAAATATACCCACAAATTCCTTTTTTTTTTTTTTGGTTTTTTTGGCTGCATGCGGGATCTTAGTTCTCTGACCAGGGATCAAACCTGCGACCTCTGCAGTGAAAGCACGGAGTCTTAACCACTGGACCACCAGGGAAGCCCCCCCACAAATTCGTGATACTCTTTCCCTCAATAGGTGAAGCTTAATTCCCCTCCCCTTGAGTGTGGGGTGGACCTAGTGACTTGCTTCCAACAAATAGAAATATGATGAAAGTGACAGTGTTTTTCCTCCAAGGCTAGGTCATAAAAGGCAATGGAGCTTGCTCTCTTAGATGGCTCACTCTGGGGGCAGCTAGTCCTGAAGCAGCCCATGAAGAGGCCCTTGTGGCATGAGGAGAGAACATGGGCATGTCACACAGTCTGAGAAGATTTTTCTAAGCTCCCTTTTAAGCTTTAGGAAAATAAATCGGAGTCACCCGCAGCAGCCTGATCACCACGCCTTCCAGACCTCAGTCAGCCTCTGGAATTCTCGTGAGGAAGGAGACTTTCAAATCTGGGATGTGAGTTTGGATCCCACCAGTTGTGGTTCACTTTGCAAAGACAGTGATACATGAGGTTAAGACACAGGCTTTCGGGTCAAGCAGGCAGAGGCATGGATAACGGGCCTTTCTCTTAATGGTCTTGTGAACCTGTAGGATTCATAGAGCTTCCTTTTTTTCTTTTTGGTGCAGCTTGTAGGATCTTCGTTCTGTGACCAGGGATTAAACCCGGGCTCCAGCAGTGAAAGCGCCACACCCTAAACCACTGGACCACCAGGGAAGTCCCCATATAGCTTCTTTTTTAATATATTTATTTATTTTGGCTGCGTTGGGTCTTTGTTGCTGCGCATGGGCTTTCTCTGGTTGTGGCGAGTGGGGGCTGCTCTTCGTTGTGGTGCGCCGGCTTCTCCTTGCAGTGGCTTCTCTTGTTGTGGAGCACGGGCTCTAGGCACACGGGCTTCAGTAGTTGCAGCACGCGGGCTCAGTAGTCATGGCTCGTGGGCTCTAGAGCGCAGGCTCTGTAGTTGTGGCGCACGGGCTTAGCTGCTCCGCGGCATGTGGGATCATCCCGGACCAGGGCTTGAACCCGTGTTCCCTGTGTTGGCAGGCGGATTCTTAACCACTGTGCCACCAGGGAAGTCCCTTCCCTGACCATGTTGCTCTTTCTCTGCAAACCAACCTCCTCCTCTGGTCCACGTGGTGAGAAATGTGTCCCTTATATCGTGGGCTGTCCTTAGCCGCCAGAGCTGTGGGCTGTCTCTCGGTCCCAAGCCCAAACATTCTCTGGCCCTGCCAGGGACAAGTGCCATCCCATTAGCCATGGTCAGGGTCACCCGGGTCTGGAGGCTGACCTATGAACTAATGACAGATAGGGAATTGGTGGGCAAATTCCCGAGCTTCCCTGGCTGCAGGTTAGGACAACGCTGATGTAAAACTGAGGAAGCAGTTTACAGGGAAAGGGGACAGGGAGGGTTACACTGGTACATAACATGTTATTGGCAATAGGTAATACGTTCCTGAGTTGGGTGAAAGGTACACGGGTATTCATTATATTGGAATCATTTATAACTAACATATATTTCATATAACCCTGTGAATGTATCAAATGTTCTTTTTCAAAAGGTAATTAAAAGTAGTCCAACAGCATCTCCTCAAGAAAGGAAATATAATGTTAGTGATTACTAGCTCTGCAATGAAAGATATTTATACAGTCACAGTATGTAAGGTAAACACTCTTCATCGAGTTTCAGTTTTTAGAATCAACAGATGGACAAAGCACGGAAAACTTAACTACAGCTATGAAAGTAAACATAGCTGTTATCAACCTTGATGTTGCCACAGTAAAAGCCTAGAAGAGGTAAACTAGAAGGCGGAAGGAAGAGAAAGAGCCAAAGGGAAATGTGGGCGACCTGACAACAGAGTCTCCACGTAAGGTTGTGCAGGATGGGCACTGCACAAGAGCACGCAGCAAAGGAGGTGAGTGAGAACTGAACTCCAGCCAGCATTCTGCTCAACAAGCCGAGCCCCACCAAGGGGGCTCCAGGGGCCTGGAGGAAGAGGCGCCTTGTTCTGTATCTCATAAAAGTGCTGTTCTCTGCCAAGTCAACTACCCCTCCATCTATTCAGAAAGGCTGCCTTTTATTAAAGTGGGGTTTTTTTGTTTTGTTTTTTTGCGGTACATGGGCCTCTCACTGTTGTGGCCTCTCCCGTTGCAGAGCACAGGCTCCGGACGCGCAGGCTCAGCGGCCATGGCTCACGGGCCCAGCCGCTCCGCGGCATGTGGGATCTTCCCAGACCGGGGCACAGAACCCGTGTCCCCTGCATCGGCAGGCGGACTCTCAACCACTGCGCCACCAGGGAAGCCCAGAAGAGCTGCCTTTTAACAACAAGGTTAAAGGCACAAAGACCCCTTATGAGCTAGCAACCGTGCTAGCCAATTATCTTTTTTTTTAACTTAAATTAAATTAAATTATTTTTTGGCTGCACCGCGAAGCATGAGTGATCTTTCCCTACCAGGGATCGAACCCGTACACCCTGCAGTGGAACCGCAGAATCTTAACCACTGGACCGCAGGGAAGTCCTGGCCAATTATCTTGCAAGGTTTTGTATCAGTGAGAGTTCTTTGTTTGCAAGCGCGAACCCAGACGAAGTTAAGAAAAAAGGAATGTATTGAGGCGATACTGAATAAACACAGACTTGGGGCGGGGTGGGGGGGAAGCAGAACATCCAGGCCTAGAACTAAACAGAGACCAGGGGAGCATGGACGTATCATTAGCATGAGCTGGTCTCTCTTTCCGCTGTTTCCCTCCTGTTCCCCCCAAACCTCCATCCTTGTCTCTTCCTGGGCAGGGTTCCAAATCCCAAGAGTCTGATTGGCCAGGATGCCTTGACTGACAGCCCATCAGAACCACATGGATTTGGGGAGGGATCGTTCCCCAAAAGAAAGGAAGCTGAGCGGTCAGCAAATAATGATCACTTGCTCACACAGGTACAGAGATGCAGCCAGAATGGAGTGCAAGGCTGGGAGCTTTCTGAGAAGGACGGTGCCCCACTGTTCCATCCGTAAGGGCAGGTGCTTAGACATCCTTAGGGGACAATAGCCTCTCAGTGCCCATGGGCAAAGCCGACCTGGAGAACATGGACTTGGGCTTAGAACATGGACTCGAGAACACAGGCTTATTGGTCACTCCTTGACTGTCCACGTGGACGTGCTTTGCTACCTGCATTACATTCAGAAACAGTCCTACCCCAGGCCAGCTCATCCCGGTACAAACACCAGCATGAATCTCCTTTGTGGTGAGCTCCCAGACCCGTGGCATTGCTAGGACATTTCAGTGGCCAGAATTCATTTCAGTGGCTGCAATGTTCCCTCCCTTTCACATCTATGAAATATGCATCCTTCCTTCACGTGGGCCTGTCGTTGCTGGTGTTCCTCAAACTCTAATGTGTGTACTCCTGGCCTGGGCATCTCATTAAAATGCAGATGCCACCCTTCGGACGGGCTCCCAGGTGGTGCCCATGCTGCCAGCCCAAGGATAACACACTGAGTAAAGAATGAGATTGTAAAAGATCTGAGTTGCTAGGTCCACTCTCCTCCCAGGATGCCCTTTGACCTTGAGGCTTTGGGCACATGGGAGAATGATGGGCAGACCCACTTGCCAGTGTGTGTCCTGCTTGCTTGGTTCTGCCCCTGTGGGACATTCCTTTCCTTCTATATACCAACTAAACAGAAGTAGGAAGAAAAAAATGGCGGCTTAAAACAAAGCAAGAAGTGACTGCAGGGACTTCCTTGGTGGTCCTGTGTCTAAGACTCCATGCTCCCAATGCAGGGGGCCTGGGTTTGATCCCTGGTCAGGGACCTAGATCCCGCATGCCACAACTAAAGATTCCATGTGCTACAATGAAGATCCCACATGCTGCAACTAAGACCCAGCACAGACAAATAAATAAATATATTGTTTTAAAAATGACTGCAAAATTAAGAATTTCTGCTCTTGGAAAAATGCAGTTAGAAGAATGAAAATATAAGTAAGCCACAGACTGGGAGAAAATATTTTCAAATCACATATCTGATAAAGGACTTATATCTAGAATATTTAAAGAACTCTTAAAACACAATAATAAGAAAATAAACCCACCCAGTTTTTAAAAGGCCAAGATATTTGAACAGACACTTCACCAAAGAAGATATGTGAATGGCCAAGAAGCACATGAAAAGATACTCAGCATCATTAGTCATTAGGGAAACACAAATTAAAACCACAGTGAGATAGCACCACACAACCTAATGGACCGGCACGCAAAACAAAAACGACAAAACGGACAACACCAAGTACTGGCCAAGACACAGAGCAGGATACCAACCAGAACTCTCATACATCGCTGGTGGGAATGCAAAATGGTACAGACACTTTGGAAAACAAACGGCCAGTTTCTAATTTTTCTTTTTTTAATTAATTTATTATTTATTTATTTATTTTTGGCCACATTGGGTCTTTGTTGTTGCACACAGGCTTTCTCTAGTTGCGGCGAGCGGGGGCTACTCTTCGTTGTGGTGTGCGGGCTTCTCATTGCAGTGGCTTCTCTTGTTGCGGAGCACAGGCTCTAGGCGTGTGGGCTTCAGTAGCTGTGCCGTGCGGGCTCAGTAGTTGTGGCGCATGGGCTTAGTTGCTCCACGGCATGTGGGATCTTCCCCCACCAGGTATCGAACCACGGCTAAGGTTACAGACCTAATAAGTGGTAGAGCCAGCATTTGAATCTGGACAGTCTCACTCTAGAGTTTTGGGTATATTCAAAGCATCCTGGAAAAAAATCAGCAATATTAGCTTTATGGAAAATCAGTCTCTGGTCCTGCTCCTGAATCCAAGGCCTCTTTGCCTTTGCAGGCCAGAATCTGACCCCTGCATTACTAAGCCCTCCCTCCTACGTTTCTTCTCTCTCTCTCTCTCTAACCCACTTTGTCTTCCTCTTTCTCCATTCCATCCTTCTTTTGACTTGGGCACTTAGCTGAGATTCAGGAAATGTTTATTGGTTTTAATTGACATTTCCCCAACACCTGTCAGCACTTCTCTCTGATTCTCACCTCTTCTCATCTTACTTTGTTTCTTTTCACCCTAAATATGAATAGAAAACAAATTTTCAGAAATGAATCCGTTTCCTCCCCAAGAGAAAATGCTTCTGAGCTCAGGGTAGTTCTGTGGCCTGGGCAATAAACTGAAGGACACAGACAGGCTGCCTCTATGCATTCTTAGTTTAGAGTCGGCTAAACTCAGGGTTGCCTCCCTTTGTGAATCTGGAAAAGCATCAAGGCAAGGCTGAGTTCCCAGTGACAGAGGTGCGTGCAGGGACCGATGGAAAATGCCAACCCGGCCTCCGATTATCGATGCTCGGGAGCTGAGCGCCCAGGTGACCAACAGGGTCCGAAGTTGATAATCTGCTAAACGCCTGCCCTGGGAAGGTGGGGCGACAGCAAGAGTTCGGCGGGTCAGCGCGGGGAGGGGGCGTCGGCGTGCGGTTGACTGCAGACGAAGAGCTTGCGCCTCAACTTCGTGAGGATTCCTCCGTGGGGGCGGAAGCAGGAGACCGAGCCTGGCCAGATGTCCTGCTAAGGCCGGGTGCGGGAAGCTCTCCTCGTCCAGTAAGTCTGGGTCCACCGCAGGGAGAGGGAGAGCTCAGCCTCACGGGGAGAGGCGGAGCTCGGCCTGGAGGCGGGGCCAATCCAGGGGGCGGGGCCATGGTGAGGGGAGTACGGGTTGGGTCCCAGTGAATCCTCGGGGAGTTCTGCCCCTCTGCTTCCCTTGTTCTGGCCTGGGACGCTCTCGGGCCGCTGGAGGGTGCAGAGCGGGTAGTTTGGAGAGGGCGTACTGGGGAGCCAGGACGGGGCGGCCTCCGGGAGTTCTCTGGAGACGCTGTCGGAGGAGAGGTATTCCTGCACGGGGATGCTATGCCTGCCTGGGCGACTGGCCAACACGGAGGACAGGAACCAGCAGATACCACTGTAGCTGACGAGATGCGAGCCCTGCGAGGAAGGAGGGAGAGAGAAAAGCTTTCAGGGATGGACAGAGAGCCAGGTTGAAGGGCTGTGGAATGGATCGCAGGAAGTGGGCTGGAGGGGTCGGTGGGGCTAAAAGGAGAGGAGAGAACGCTAATGAGCAGGCTGTGGGGAGAAGCGGGCTCCTCTCAAACACCTGTTGCTTGAGGTCATGATTGCAACCAGCCTCACCTGCGACAATGGCCACAAGGATGTTGACCCAGAGCCCATAGAAGGGCCAGTGCAAAGGGAGGTCGGAGCCCTATCCTATCTGCATTATCATCGACTCCCCAAATATGGAGGCCACAGATATGAGGAGCAGGGCTGTGAGTGCAGAGAGCACGTACTGATTCAGAGAAAGCCTCGCAACCAGAGCCCGGCTTCCCCAATCTGTCTACCCAGTCACCTCCGCCAGGTCTGAGACACACGTGAGCCTTTCCTAAGCCTGTGAAAATGTTTGTTTCTTCCACCTCCCCAGAATGATAGAATATGAAGGAATGGGGCAATGGCAGCTCCAGGATGCCCCAAGCCAGTCAGTGTATCTCTCTACCACCTGGGATGTTAGTAACACCACCGTGCCTGGAATGCCAGACAGGGCAGCACTGAGAGAGACTTCTCCTCCCATGGGTCTTCGTGTCACACCTACAAGGAAATTGCTGAAGGCAGCCAGAGGGGCAAGAAAGGGGAAGAGCAACACAGGATGGAGTGGATGATGGACATCAGGAGGAGGCTGTATACACAGAGAAGTTGATGCCTGGCAGAGGGTGTTCAGGAAAGGGAGCCAGAGAGCTTAGGGCAACTAATACTAAGTTACTTACTGCCACCTGTACCCCCTCCCCTTTTTTTTTTTTTTTTTTTTGCCACGCTGCGAGGCGTGCTGGATCTTGGTTCCCCAACAGGGATCAAACCCACGCTCCCTGCAGTGCAAGCGCGGACTCTTAACCTCTGACTGCCAGGGACGTCCCAAACCTTCCCCCACCCCCACCATCCATTATTCCATTTTCTCTGTCTTTCTTACCAGGGCCCTATTCCTTCTCCCATCCACTTTCTCCATGCTACTGGTGGTCCTCGCTCCCTCACATCTGCCTCTTTCATGCCCCTCTACCCTCTCCAACAGGCTTGCAGAATGCAGACCCCTCCAGGACCACACACACACACTCAGGTCACCCCAAAATGGAAAGGGGCCTCTGAGATAACAGAAACATGACAGTCCCTTTCACTCCCTGTCTTTCCATCCCTTTGGAACAATGTGGTTATATTTTGTGTCTTTACTTCCCCAAAACAATTCTTAACTGGTCTCCATCTCCCCATCATCCCAATATTAGAACCTCTGACTTGGAGCCTGGAGGCTTCCTTAAGTGGCAGGACTCGGGGAGAGAGTGAGGAGTTGAGATGGAACATACATGGGGCACATGTGCAGCTTTGTGTCTGCCTCTGGATGTGTGTCTGTCTCTCTATGTCAGGGGAAGAGGGGAGTTTGTGTGGAGGGACTCCCGCACTAGGAAAGGAAGGAGCCTGTAGGCCAGCTCCCTCCCCATGCCCTCTGCCTTCTCTTCCTGGACTTCAATCCCCTTGAGACCACCCCTAGAGTGCCATTTGCCCAGATCTTCCCAGATGCTCCCTTCTTGTCTCAGCTCAGTGTTACCTCCTCCAGGGTCTTCCCCAAAGCCACACACACACACACACACACACACACACACACACACACACACGGCACTCTGTATCATAGCCTTTGCTATATTTTCTTCATAGCATTCACTGCTACATGATCTTTTCTTATTTACTAACTTGTTTACTTAGTAACTTCCTCCCACCTGCTCCCCCAGAATGTAGGCTCCTTGAGGTCGAGGCCTTTGTCTGTTTCATCTCTGTGTCCCCAGATCCTAGAAGAGTGCCTGGCACACAGAAGGCACTCAATAAATAGGTGTAGAATTGAAATAAATTAGACACAGAGATGCTTGGTCAGTAAAGGATCTTTATTGCTGACTGATTGCCCTTTGTGTCCTTCCTACTGCATCTTCATCCCCTACCAGAGCCCCATCCATATCTGGCTCTGCCAGTCCTCTTCCCCAACCCGCAGCAGCTCTCTGCTTCGGCATCTGCAACCCTCCTCCCATCACACCGCCATAGATCCCTCAGGAGCTATGAGTGCGCCAACACACCTTGCACCTGGTCTCCAAGCCCCAGTTCCCAGCAGAGCTAACCCCTGCTCTCAAAGGATCTCTTTTCAACCAGCCCCTCCCCCCTAATAAAGTCACATTTGGAAGCCACTGCTCCTTTAAGCACATGCTCCCAGGAGAGCCTCAATGCAGTTCCACCATTTATTGAGGGTTTCTCATATGTCAGGCACTGTGCTAGGTGAATCCCCAAAGTCATGGACATGCCAAAATGCCAGTGCCTTTCTCCCTCTCAGTCTCCCAGAGTCCTTGCACCTCCAGTGGTCAGCGTGGCAGTTTCTGTCCTGGGCAAGTTGCCATGCATGAGCTGAAGGGAAGGTGTGATGGCTTAGCTCAGGGATGACCTTGTGCCAGGCCCGGGCCCCCACTTGCCAGCAACTGTCTGCTCCGCTCTGTCTCCATTCCTCACCTCCTTCTGGCATTGTGCGGGGGCAGTCTCTCATCTGGAAGCAGATGCTCTGGGTGGGATTAGGCAGTAATGCTGGTTCTCTGTTCTCTCCCCACTGCTTGGCCCAGTGTTTCTGTGAAAGCACCAGGATGAAGGCAAGAAAGCCCTAGAGGCTCAGCTGGCCCGAGATCCACGGCTCCTGTTTCTTCACTCAACCCTGGGACCCAGAGCCGGTCTGAAGCCCGAGGCTGAGCCTAATGGCTGGTTATAGTTCAGGTTGGAGGATCTGCAGGTAGGGATTATGGAGGCCGAACCCAGGCCTCTCATCCCCAGCTCTGGCCTCTGGCTGCCAACCACACCCAGCACATTCTCCTCTGGGGCTCAGACCTAGTGTCTTTCCTGAGGAGACTAATAGGAAAAATGGGGAGTGAGGGGAGAAATCGAGGATCCAATCATCTGGGAAGGGGGCAAGACCACACACACACCATGTTCGGCAGAATCACCTTCCTTGATACAGACATGCACACACACACAGATTCTCTGAGACACACACTCTGGATTCTTCTAGAAGAGAGGAAGTGGCTTAAGAGGACACAGGAGGCACCCCAGGAATGGAATCTAATACTTCCCAGACTCAAAAGGCAAGACGGTCGTTGCTATAGCACCAAGCAGGGTTCCTACTGGTCTCTTGGGCCCAGATCACCATCTTCTTTGGCTGGATGTGTCCCTGCTGTTGGCTATTTTATCCTAGGACTTTATCTCCAGTGCAGCCCTCTTTTAGCTGCACTGACCTAGCTTCCTCTTTCTTGGCTGTGAGCATAGCAGGGATACTCATTGGCCAGAGGCTCAGCCAGCTCAGCACCCACTGGCCACTCTGCACTGAGCCTCTGTCTCCACTGGCAATCCACTCAAGCCATCTTCATTCTCCCTCATGCGTGGGCTCAGACGGCCCTGTTTTCATTGGCTGCCCAGTCCTGAAGCTCGGTCCCTATTGGTTGCCACTGAGGTAGCGTTTCCACTGACAGCAAATCCAATGGATGGATGGGCTTTGTCTCCTCTGTGCCAGGCTGCCAGCTGTCCCAACTTGTGCCGCCACCCCGTCCCCCCAGCCTGCATTAGGGCTGCGGGGCACTGGGGGAGCCTGAAGAGGACCCAACAGCCTCCAGGAGCCTCTGGTGCTGACGAAGGTGCTTCCTCCTTTCGTGTTCCCCCGTGACTTCACACACCAACTGGGCAGGGAAGGCCCCAGGAAGCCCCTTCAGCCAGCCTGGGGAAAGAGAGACAAGGGCCTAAGTGGGACCGGGGCAGGGGGCAGGTCAGGACGGAGAGGAGGCCCAGTGGGGTCTAATGCCTGAAGGTCATGGCGGGTGCGGGGATTAGTGGAGAAGCCTTGGAGAATTGGTAAAAAGGCTATTAGAGGTGGAGGAAACATCAACATCAAAGAGGATCGGGCTCCCTCCTCTGTCAAGCCCTTCGTTGACTGCGCATCTCACGCAGAGTGAGAGCCAGACTCCTTACAGGAACCTACGAGGACCCACGTGATCTGGTCCCCGTTACCCCTATGATGTCATCTGCCTCTCCCCGTTTTCCTCACTCCCTCTAGCCACACTGGCTTCCTTACTGCTCCTCAAACACACCGGCCTGACTCCTGCCTCCCTCTGGGACACTCTTCCCCCAGACACCATGTGCCTAAATTCCTCACCTCCACCAAGTCACTGCTCACACGGTGCCTCCTCGACAAGGTCCCCCTCGACCTCTCTACTTAAACATGTAAGCCTACCCAACCCCGGGACTCCTGACTCCCCTTGACTCTGCTCCACTTTCGTTTTCCCACAGCACTTACCACCTTCAGACAGTATAATTTACTTACTTTTTTTTTTTTAACATCTTTATTGGAGTATAATTGCTTTACCATGTGGTGTTAGTTTCTGCTGTACAACAAAGTGAATCAGCTCTATGTATTCATATATCCCCATATCCCCTCCCTCTTGTGTCTCCCACCCTCCCTATCCCACCCCTCTAGGTGGTCCCAAAGCACCGAGCTGATCTCCCTGTGCTATGCGGCTGCTTCCCACTAGCTATCTATTTTACATTTGGTAGCGTATATATGTCAATGCTACTCTCTCACTTCATCCCAGCTTACCCTTCCCCCTCCCCTTGTCCTCAAGTCCATTCTCTATGTCTCTGTCTTTATTCCTGTCCTGCCCCTAGGTTCCTCAGAACCTTTTTTTTTTTTAGATTCCATATATATGCGTTAGCATACGGTATTTGTTTTCCTCTTTCTGACTTACTTCACTCTGTATGACAGACTCTAGGTCCATCCACCTCACTACAAATAACTCAATTTCGTTTGTTTTTATGGCTGAGTAATATTCCATTGTATATATGTTACTTATTTATCTTGTTTATTCTTTATTGTTTCTCCTCCACTAGAATGTATAGTCCAGCAGGGCAGGAATATCTGCGTGTTTGGTTCACTGGTGCCGAGAACAGCGAGTGGCACCTCATAGGTGCTTAATAAATACTTATTGAATGAATAAGTAAAAGAATCTCTCACCTTCGGGGCTCTTGTATAGGTGCTTGTGGGGAGCCCTGGACTCCAGATTCCGTCCCTCAGTCTTGGCAGGTGTGGAAGTCTCTGAACAGAGTTCCTGGGAACAATCTGGTCAGGGTGGGTGACATTACAGTGGGATCCAGACTCTTTTTAGCTTCTCCCCATTTTCCCCTGAAGACTCACTTTTCCTTCCCTCCTCCCCTCTAGGGAACACTCACCACAGTCCTCATAGATGGTGCCTGGGGAGCAGGGAAGGGGGCCTGGGGTAGGGAAGGCTCCCAGCCAGCGCTGCATGTCTGATCTGGTGGGAATATAGGGAAGGGTCACAGTTGGCCCCGGAGATCCTCCTGGGGGTTAGTTAGGCACGGGCTTCGGAGAAGAGAGATTAGGGAGGAGGGTGGTGGACTCGGAGAGGTCAAGTGAGGGTCCCCAGGGTGTTTTCTGAAAGAGACACAACTCACAGGGATGAAGCTTGGAGTAGCCGGTGGGTGGGACGGCCCTGGTGGTTGCTGAGAAGGGAGAGGCGGAACGTAGGTGGTCCAGATGGGTCCGGGACCTGCTGGGCCTGGACCAGGGAGCGATGGGCATAGTCCAGAACCTGTAGCCGCTGCCCACTGCCCAGGGAAGAGGAAGTTCAGAGGGAGAGCAGGGGTCCAGCTGGAATCCTGCCTGGGCTGCCTCCCTCCCTGAGACCCACCTCTTGGGCTGAGTGATGAGCAGCAAGTCACTGAAGAGCAGCAGGCAGAGGGGGGTGAAGCGGGGGCGGGAGGCGAAGAGCACGCCCCCCCTTCTGCATCCTAACTCAGTCAGCTCCCCCTGCAGCTCCAGGCGCCTGGACCAGGAGACCAGGGGCAGGGCCTGTGAGGAAGCAGGGAAAAGGTTCTGACTTCCCTGCAGCGCGAGCACCACCGCGGGGGAAAGGGAAGCAGGGAGCCCGGGCAGGATCCGACCTTGACTTTGTGGAAGCGCAGCCTCTGCGTGAGCCGGATCAGCTCCTCTGTCTGCTTCATGCGCCCCACCTCGGCGCTGCACCGCTCGATGATCTGGGTAAGGGGAGCCAAGTCACCCACCCCCACTCCCTTCCACCCCTTCCATCCCTCCCTACCGCCTCCTCACCACCTCCAGCCCCAGCATCCCCCTCCAACCTTGCTGACAGCACCCAGAGCCTTCTGGGCATTCTCCTGGCGGTTGGACCCCTCCTCTGTCTGGCGCAGGATATTCTGGGGATGAGGAAGAAGGGTAACTGGGCCCCTGCTCTGTGGCTCTGGGATTCAGAGGGGCTGCAGCTCAGAGGACCCTGCCTGGCTTGGCATTTGGGGGTTCACAGGGCTGGGGGACCAGCCTCACCACTCGCTGTCTGCATAACCCTGAGCAAGTCAGGTTACCCCTCTGAGTCTCAGTTACCCCATCTGTAAAATGGGGAGAACTCCCACCTTCCATACCATTAGCATTGTTGTGAGGATTCTGCAAGCAAATATACGTAAAGTACGTAGCATAGTCTTTGGGACATGGTAAATGCTGAAAAGAGGGTTGCTATTATTTTAAAAATTATTGACCACAGCTATTAGTACAAACAATATAGCGTGGGGTTAAGAGTGCCTGGATTTAAAGTTTGTCCCCATCAATTATTATCTGTGTGACCTGTGGCAAGTTATTTAACCTCTCTGAGCCTCAGTTTCCTCATCTATAAAGTGGGGTCAATAATAGTTCCTACCCTCACATAGGCGTTGGTAAGGTTAAACGAGCGTATTGCACTTAGAACCATGTCTAGAACAGACACCCAACAGTTGTTTAGCTATTATGATTAATATCATCATCACTATTACGTTGTTGTTGTCTACACTGGGGATATATAAAGCTGAATAAGGCAAGCGCACTGATGATCTAGTTGGGGACTCTTCATATTGAGATCCCCACATCAGGAGACCTAGTTTAGGGAGAAGCTTCTACTCTGCAACAGAAGAGTGTTTCTCACCCCTTTTTTCAGTATCAACCCACTAAGGAATCTTTTTAGACATTTTTTCCCTAATCGTTCCCCCCGCCCCCATCAAATTTTAATACCACAAATATACTGTATATCTATTTATACACCCTGGCCCTTTGGAGTACCACAAACCATTGGAATATTTAAGATTTTTTCGCCCCCCAAAGAACGAGTTTTTGCCTCCTTGAGGGTGATATCACCCCACTGGGAAGTCGTACGGTCAAAGGCAGGACTGAGAGGACCTCAAAGACCACTCATCACATTCCCCCCGAGACCTGGAGAGAGAAAGGGACTTGCCCAAGGTCGCTCAGCCAGTTAGTGGCAGAGCTAAATCTAGAATTCAGGTCTCTAGCCAGAGGCTCTTTGCCTGCACCCAGACGGCTCCTTGAAACGTTTGGGTAGCTCCAGGTAGGGCTTGGTGGGTCCTGGATGGAGAGGCCCCGATTAGGAGTCCTGACTTAGGGGATTCTTGTGTTTGTGGTGGCGTGAGAAATGGTGATGGTGGGGCAGGAGGCCCCTGGGGTGAGCTCTCCAACGGGGTTGGTGGGGCCGAAAAGGGCCCAAGCCAGGACGGGTACCTGCAGCAGCATACGGAGCCGCGTGATGCGCTGAAAGGGCAGCAGCAGGAAGGACGGCAGCGGGAGCCGCTGGCACTTGGGGAGGCTCTGCAGCCGCCGCAGCTCCGCAGAGAAGCGCACGTTCGTGTCCCTGTAGAAGCAGGCGCAGGCTGGCATCTGCCTCGAGGCCCCGATCTCCCCGCAATCCGCCCTGGCCTGGACCCCGACCCTGCTCCCCATCTCCCGCCAGCACGGGTGACGTGGCCCCGCCCCTGGGACGCTCACATCAGGCGGCTGTACGTCTCCTCCTGATACTGCTGGTTCCGCACGTAATCCACGTACACGGAGAAAGGCCCCACGGCGTGGGCGTGCACCACGTCGCACAGGTCGCTGATGTGGGGGGAAGAGCGCACACGGGACAGTAACTTCCCTAGAAACCTGGGGGAGTGGGCGACAAGTAAGGGAGGGGGTCAGAGAGCCAGGTGTCCCGGCTTCTCGAGGGAAGAGCTGGGCACTAAGTGGGCCCTGGAGGGGAGGCCCGGGGACAGGAGAGCGCTGAGGAGTGCTTCCTCCCGAGGCCCGCTTGCGGAGAGGTGGCGGCCCCACTGACCGCTCACTGACTCCCTGGACGCGCTGCACGTTGGAGAAGAGGGTGTGGTGATCCCGGGGGGTGAGCGTGTCCCGGAGCGCCTGGCTCAGCACAAAGGTGTCGGTCAGCAGCCGCAGGGAGCGCAGGTACGAGGCCTCGGATGTCACCACCTCGAACAGGCTCTGAGGAGGAACAGCAGGGCCTTAGCGGAAAGCCCAGCTCCCAGGCAGCCCAGGCGC
>NW_020173671.1:695546-701551 GCF_003031525.2 Neophocaena asiaeorientalis asiaeorientalis | reverse complement strand
ACAGCCGGAAGCTCCTGCCACAGCGTGTTGCGAGGTCCGGGGGGCCGGGCGAAGGGGGGAGCTTCCCCAGGATTTGCTGAAGAGGGTCCCCCATCCTCACTGACCCCCCACAGCTCCTCTGACAGCACGGCTGCTCGATAGGTCTGGTACAGGGGTTCTGGAGAGCAGATGTCGCACATCAGCGAAGTCCAGTGCCCCGGAACCCTTGCCCACTGCTTGACGGTCTCAGCAGGGACGCCCCAGGTGCAGAGGCCCTCACCGTCCTGCAGGGGCAGCTCCCAGTTCTGCCCCTTCAGCTCCTCCAGCTCCTCAGCCTCCCTGTGGAAAGAGAAAAGGATGGAATGCTCCTCACGTGACAGTGTAAGGGGGTACACGGCCTGCATGCAGGTTGTGTGCAGGGACTGTGACCAAAGCCCGGATCGTTTTATGTGCCTGTTGTATGTGAGGCCCTGTACTAAGTGGGCCCCATCCATTCCTGCAGTCTCAACTACTGTGCACCGGTGACTTCCAAGCCTCCATCTCCAGGGCTCTCATGGAATGACCATTGTCTGGAATGTCCTGTGGGTGCCTCGGTACAACTCAACATGGGCAAACCCAGCTCTTATACCTCCCCGCTCTGTTCTGGTCATCGGCACCACCATGCACCCTTTCACCCAAAGTAAAAGCCCGGGAGAATAAACTCCAGTGAATGTATGTTGAATAAATGGATGGCCCAGATTAACTCTGATAATGGTGGTGAAATGATTAACAGGCCCAGATAACACAGGAGAGATGTTCCCGGTTGACACATGGATTCGCAGGCAATAATTTCGATAGAAGCTCAAAGTGGGGGAACTAAAATGGTTTCTTATGGCCCTGGCTCGTCACCGATATCAGACCCCAACAACTTTATGAAGTATTTGGTATGTTTACCCCCATTTCACAGGTGAGGAGGCTGAGACCCAGAAAGGTTAAGTGACTTGTATAAGGTCACACAGCTGATAAGGGACAGAGCTGGGATTAGAAACCGGCACTGCTTGTCCCTAGAGGCCTAGGCTTTCTTCACTCCACACTTGTGGGGGTGGGATTCAGGTGGACCCGAAGGTTAGTCTGCTCTCAGGTAGGAATAAGGGTGGGAGTGTTTGGTACCTGCCCTCCGTGGTGGCTGGAGGATCGTTCTGAGGGGCGCCATCGGGACTGTCCCCTAGAGAGAGAATCCAGAGAGGAGAGAGAAAGCCTCCAGGATCCCCAGCCCAGGACTCCTGACTCCCGCCCAGCAGAGACTGTTACTGTAAAAACTACAACTCCGGTCAGTCCCAGAGCAGCAGCTGGTGAAGGAACAAGAAGCCCAGGGCCTGCTGGGGGCTGTAGTGAGTTTGTGTTCAGAATGCTCCACCTCCACCCGGTGGAGCCCAGAGGCTCCTTCCCAGCCCAGAGGTCCACTCCCTGGGGGCCCTGTACCTGTCTGGATTCCATCTTCGGAGGGCAGATCGAGATCTGGCTGTGGGGCGTCCCCGGAGCTGGTGACGTCCTGTCTGACCCGAGTTGGTTTGGGGGGCTTGAGGGGTGGCAGGAGTTTGCGCTCGGCAGTGGAGCGGTAGGACGTGAGGACGACTGGGGGCTGGCTGAGGCTTGGAGGGCTGGGGCGGGAGCGGGAGGTCCGCAGTGGGGAGGCCCGGCAGGGGACCCTGGGGCCGTCCTCATAGCCCCCCAGTGGCACCCATCGGAGCTCCAGGCCGGGCCGGGCTACGTGGCAGACACAAGGGCAGCAGGGAGGGCAGGCCAGCGCAGCATCTGTGGGAGACAGGGGCGTCCTCCCTTAACCTGCCCAGCAGCAGGAACGTGGAGGTCAGTCCTAAGCATCTATCCCCTCTACCCTGATTCTCTTCAAACCCCCCGAAATCTGAAAACCAGATTTTCCAAACATGGAATCCAGTTTTTAAAAAGTAGCCCCTTCAAGTACCCAATCTTAAAGCCCTGAAAACAAAGAAGAGGAGCTGGATTGAGCCAGCCCGGGCTTACCTGGAGTGCCGTTCTCCTGGGACCCACTTCCAGCGAGGATGCCCTGCGTGGTCTCTCTCTCCCCATTCACATCCAGTCCCCCAGGAGGACCCGGCTCCAGGGCATCTGGAGCCTGGACCTTGCCTTCAACCCCCCATTCGAACCTGCCAGCCAGTCTCCGCACGGTGCCTGCGGCCGAGGCAGAGCCATCCTGGCCAGGGGCCCGGTTCGAATGGAGCAGGGGCAGGGCCGTTCGGGGTGACCCGGAGGGTTTGGGTGGGGGCACTGGAGACCGGGGAGCGGGTTCTGGGGAGATGGAGCGCCGGGACACTGGGCTGGGGGTGCCGGAAGGCGAGTCTGGGGAAGTCTGGGAGTCGAGGCTGGCTTTAGAAGCTGACGGGGGCAGAAGGGCTGGGGGCTTGAGGGACGAGGCTGGGGGCTCCCAGAAGATGGGGGTGCACATCAGCGTTGGTGCCTCGTTGGCAGTGAGGGGAGGTTCTTGTGGAGAGGAGCCGTTGTGGTGGGCCCCCGGGGACTGGGCAGCCCGGGGGCGAGAAGGGGGGCGGGGCCGGATGATCCGAGGGGGCTTCTGGGTAGGGGGTGTTGCTGCAGGAAGAGACTGAGCTGACATCTTCCTCTGAGCTCTTCCAAGGAGTGGGGTACACTGCTGGAGTCATCCCCTGAGGAAGAGGGGCAGAAAGAGAGACCCTTAGTGCCCACGAGTAGACTGAGGCCTGCGAGCAGAAATGTTTGCAAGTAAATGAGCCGAGATTTCAGAGTCAGGAGGGAAGGCGGGTGGGTACACTTCCTCTCTTCCCATTTCCACTGTCTTCTCCCTTTACCTCTCACCCCTCCTTATTCCATTCCCTGAGGACTCTGAACCCTCCCTGGCACCCCCAGCCTCCATTGCGCTCTGTCTTTCAGCCTCTGCTGCCCCAGTCAGGCCAGAGGAGACAGTGAGGCCAGAGTTGGGGCACCTGGGTAGAGACCCAGGCTGGGGGAGGGGCGCAAGAGAACTGGATCCGTAAGGGCAGTGGGGTGTGCCGGTAGAGCCGCTATGTGTCTACCTGATTTATTGTGTTTTGTGTCTGTAGTGTGTGCTGTGGAGGTTTGTGTGTGTGGTTTAAGCGTGAGTGGACATGGTGTGTTTCTAGTGCTACATGACCGGGGTGCTGGATGCTGTGTTTCAGAGTGTATCTGTTACACGCGAGTATGCAGTGGGAGAGTGGAGTACACAGTGTGTCTAGCGCGTTGTGTGAGACGGGGCTGCAAGGGTGTGTGTGTTCCGTGCTGTCGTGTGGGGCGTATGTGCGGTGTGCGTCTGCCTGCGCGCCCGCCCGTGCCTGGGCCGTGAGGGATGCATCACTATTTCCCTGCTCCAACGGGCCCTCCGCCCCCATTTCCCAGTTCCTCTCTCTGGACTCTCCCTTTCCGGATTATTTTTAGTCTCCTTTTCCTGCCATGAAGGTTCCTGGAGCCTCTGACCCCAAGAGACCAGGAGGCCCCCCGCATGGTCTCTCCTGCCCCATCCTCACCCCTGCCTGTCTCCCAGCCCCCCACCTGGTCCCGGAGAGATGCCCCGGTGGAAGCCTGGGTCCCGCCAGGATGCCTAGAGGGTGGTCAGGAGGCCAGACTAAAGGTGAGGACCAATGGTGCCAAGACGCTGGGGCCTGGGCTCACTTCCTCCCGCCAGGAAGGCGCTGTAATCCTGAGAAGGCAGCAAGGTCCGGGCTGGGAGACCTGGCGCCCCCAAACTCCCCTGTGGAGTCAGCAGGAGAGTCAGATCCCTCCAGGCCCCAGATTGGTTTTTGAGAAATGATGCAGGGTGGGGGCTGGGAGCTGTAGGCTGGGAGTCTTGCAGCTCAATGGCCTCTGTGTTCTGGCAGGAAGCTCCTTAGGTGACCCAGGGCAGTAGCCTCGCCAGCTGGCCAGCTCCTCCCCAGCCTTGCCCCCCTCAGAGATCCCTGCCCCCCTCAGGTACCTGCCCTAACTTCCTTCCCCCGCCCCCCACTCAGGCCTCTCGTAGGGATCCAGGTACTCGGCCCAAGCACTCACCCTCGAGGCCTCTCCACTCTCGGTCACCTCCCGGGGCGAGTGAGTAGGGGCAGGAAACAGGAATCGGATCCTCCTCCCAACCGGACACCCCCCCTCAAACCACACCACACTCCACATGCGCACACTGGGGCTCTGGAAGATGTGAGGGACCCCGAATGCCGGGTTTCAGAGGATAACAGAGTCTGGGGAAAGGATGAAACTCAGCCGTGGAGAGTGGACTGTTTGTGTACGTTGTATGTGCACGTTCTGTCCTGGGTCCGCATGGCTGTGTGGACAGCGGCCGGGGGTGGACAGGGGTGGGGGCGAGGACAGGGTGGCAAGGGCACAGGCTGGGCTGGCGGGAGGGCGTGGGCTCCAGACACCTCTGGATCGCTGAGGGATGGGGTGTGTGTCCCTCGACGGCGTGTCTGACCATCTCTTCCACACCTCGCATGACAGCCTGTCCCTTTCGCATCCAACCTGTCCCCGGGGGATGAGTCGGCCCGTTATCTCACACCAAGGGACCCCACCGCCCACCCCGGTTTTCCCCTCCCTAAATTTACCTTTATCTTTTTGGAAGTGGTTTCTGTTTTCAGCCCGTCCTGCCTGCCCCTTGGAACAAGGAACGCAGGGCCAGGTCTCTGATGGTCTGTTCCTGTGTTTCTGGGGCGGGAACTGAGGGCCCAGATTGAGATCTCCGCAGAGGAAGCCAGTTCCTCAGCCCCACCCGGCCATTGTGTCAGGCGAGTGTGTGTGTGTAGTGGACCAAGGGGTCGGTGTGAGATCTCAGTGCACCCCAGGTGGATATGCCCTTTGTTGAGCCCCCTGCCTGCTCCCCATTCTCAGTCCCTGTCTCTCAGGGTCCCAGCCCCTGACTCTCCCTGTCCCCCTGGGAGGCTTTGATGTTGATTGGCTGGGAGCCAGTACCCTGGGTGCGGGGGCAGTGGGCAGGGGTCCCTCTCACCTCTAATTTGCTCTGTGATTGAAGAGCTGAGTTCTCAGGGCTCAGAGTGTGTCATAAAAACAACTGAGGGGGCGGAATGAGCCACACCCCAGCCTGGGAAGTAGGGTAATGAGAGGAAGATGCAAGGGCAGTTAGGAACTCAGGGGGCCTTTGCCCACGCCCAGGTGCCTGCTTTTGCCAGACTTTCTCACACACACACACACACACAAACACACACTCCAAACAAGACACTAAGAAGAAAAGCCAGAAAACTGGGTTAGAACATATATTTTAACTCATTTTTCCTCAGAGTAAAAGACAAAGTCCAGAGTAAAAGACAAGGTCCAACAATGAACCTAAACCTCTCCTCTGAGGCACATTCCTGCCGCAGGGCCTTTGCACTGGCTGTGTCTTCTGCCTGGAGACCCCCTTCCCAAGACATCCCCATGAAAGATTCCCTCACCTTATTTCTCAAATATCGCCTTCTCAGTGAGGCTGCCCTACCACTCTTTAAAATTGCGTCACATTCCTGACCTGCCTTTTTTCCCATAGCAATCATGCCTTATAGCATATAGTGTATTACTATTAAATTGACATAGTATGTTTATAGCTACATACACATTAGAAAGTAAGCTTCCTGTCAATAAATAAATGATGACATTTTAAAAAGAAGAAAGTAAGCTTCCTGGAGGCGTGATCTTTATCTTTTTTGTTCACTGATATACCCTAAAATTATGGAACAAATTCAGGCACATAATAAGAGGTGCTTAATATTTTTGTTTTTGTTTTTGTTTTTCGGTACGCGGGGCTCTTACTGCTGTGGCCTCTCCCGTTGTGGAGCAACAGGCTCCGGATGCGCAGGCTCAGCGGCCATGGCTCACGGGCCCAGCCGCCCCGCGGCATGTGGGATCTTCCCAGACTGGGGCACGAACCCACGTCCCCTGCATCGACAGGCGGACTCGCAACCACTGCGCCACCAGGGAAGCCCGGTGCTTAATATTTTGATGAATTGAACAAACTGAGTTGAATCCTCCCCACAGCACTACTC
>NW_020173671.1:676543-695149 GCF_003031525.2 Neophocaena asiaeorientalis asiaeorientalis | reverse complement strand
CCAGGGAGACAAAATCTCTACAAGAGTGCCTCAGAGACCCTATCAAGAAAGCTACATACATGTGTGTAGCAAAACAAATCCTGTTTTTTGTTTTTACTA
Source organism: Neophocaena asiaeorientalis asiaeorientalis (assembly GCF_003031525.2). Classification (NCBI taxonomy): domain Eukaryota; kingdom Metazoa; phylum Chordata; class Mammalia; order Artiodactyla; family Phocoenidae; genus Neophocaena; species Neophocaena asiaeorientalis. Next base: position 695,050 of record NW_020173671.1, on the reverse strand, counting down.
AAATAGGAGTGTCTTTATTCGTTTTACTACTTACAAAAATAACATTTAAAAAGATAACTGGGACTTCCCTGGCGGTTCAGTGGTTAGGACTCCACGCTTTCACTGCCTAGGGCACGGGTTCCATCTCTGGTTGGGGAAGGAAGATCCAGCAAGCTACACAGCACGGCCAAAAAAAAAAATAAAAAGATAACTAACCCCAAAATGCTGGTTGTCGGCTGCAGACATCTTGGCACTTGGTACTACATGAACCACCCCAGCTCTGCATGGGGGTATGGGCACAAAAAGGGGAATTAGGTGGGCTGGGCCGCCCATGCACCTTTACCTGTCCTTCCTGGCTCGTCTGAGCTTACTTCCTTGTCCTCTCTCTGTCCTTATCAGAGACCCACCTGAAGGCTTTTCACCTGCCTGCCTGGTGGGGAGAGACTTCCTCTGCTCCCATAGGCAGGATAGCATGTTTTGGGGAACTAAAGTTCGCTGGAGCTACACTGAGAATGTTCTAACACTCCTGACAAAGAGGTTCCATTTGGCCCCCTGCTCAAAGCAACCACAAAGATGAAAAGCATGACATTTCAGATCTATACAAATCACCATCTATTTATGCCCCATCTCATTCCAAAAAGAAACTTAGCTCTGAAAATCGTATCATGTGATATGTGCCAGATTATTTTTGCACAAACACCTTTTATTTATTGTACAAATATTTTTGCAAAGGTACTGAAGATTTTTATTTTATTTATTTATTTATTTGTGGTGCACGGGCTTAGTTGCTCCGTGGCATGTGGGATCTTCCCGGACCAGAGCTCGAACCACCCGTGTCCCCTGCATTGGCAGGTGGATTCTTAACCACTGCACCACCAGGGAAGTCCCAGAAGATTTTTAATATAATGATACATTCTTCCACCACCCCAACAAAGCAAAAGTTTTCTCTTTTTCTACCTTCCAAACGTGCCATCATAGTTTCAATTCTGTTTTCTGCTTCATAACTATTTGCCATGTCACTACATACATGGACTTTGTAATTATAATTTTTCCTGGAATGTAATATTGCATCAACTAGATTTTGTCACCCTGGTAACAGCAGTAAAAGTCTTCTGGGAAACTCTTCATCCACCACCCCACTCCATGTGGTTCCGGTGCAACCATCAGTCACAGCAACCTCCTCCTGCCCCCCGGAACCAGATTCAGCCAATCACAGGATCCCATTCCTCTGGCCACAGAGACTGGCCCAGGAATGAGCAAATCACCCATGCCAGGATGTCCTGCCCTTGGTCTCGGGGAAAGGGCATCTTTCTCTTTCTTCCAAGGTCACAAAGCAGGAATAATATAAGTCTGGAGCAATCTGGGTCTTGGCCTCCCTTTCCCCACAATGGAGGAAACTAGTCAATAGTGAGAGAAAATGAGCCCCACACCGGAGGGAAGCAGAACCAAGAGATGGAGGGGGCCTGACATCATTTAAGCCCCTTGGACTGCTCGGTTTCCGGGGCCACTGAATTCCCTTTTGTGCTTAAGCTAGTTTGAGCTGAGCTTCTGTCACTTACTGTTGAAAGAATCTTAAACGCTATAATTCATTCTCGAGTGCAGGGCATTTGGGCAGCTTCCAGTTTTTGGCATTACAATTAATGCTGCAGTAAACATCTTTGTGAAAAACAAAATACTTTCAATTTAAAAATGATTAAGGGGAGTTCACTAGTTGGCCTAGTGGTTAGGATTCCGGGCTTGCACTGCCGTGGCCTGGGTTCAATCCCTGGTTGGGGAACTGAGATCCTGCAAGCTGTGAGGTGCAGCCAAAAAATAAATAAACATCTTAAAAAATAAAAATGATTAACAAAGTAGCCCCAGAAGCTTCAAGGTGGTTGGTCTTGATTTTGCCCAAAGATTCTTTGCTGGAAGGTTGGAGGAGTCCTTAGGTCTTTCTATCTCACCCCTTTACCTCCACATCAGGTGGCTTCGACCCTCCTTCAGTCCTCCTTACGTCACTCACCTGGTTGTTAGGAAAATCAGGTAAAGTTTGGCCAGGCCAAGAGGCAAGGCATGGGTGACCATCTGGGGAGACCACAGAAGTGGAGAAGCAGTGAAGAGGAGAGTAGGCCCATCTGGAGAACTGTGAGAGGGTAGCTTAGCTGATATGAAAAGAGGGGTATGAGGCTGGAGGAACATGTAGAGGCCACCCCACAGGCAACCGGACAGGGCAGTAGAGGCACTGAGGTTTCTGAGCAGGCGGAGGAGTGGATGGCAGGAGTTTTAACCAGTTCCCCACCCATTCCCCCTCTTCTGGTACCAGCACCCAGTTTTCTTTTGGGAACCCGCCCTTCCATCATTCTAGGTCCACATGGCCCATTCTGGGGGGAATGTATGGCCCAGAAGCAGCCAGTCCGCGCATTTCCTCTTCCCTAGCTACCGAGATTGGTTCAGGGGTAAGCATGTGACCCAAGCAGGGACAAAGCTTAATTCATGCAAAAAAAATCCCTTCCAATGGGAGAGGAGCTCATGATGAAAGAAGTGCTGAGTCCCACTGGCCTCTGATAGGGCCAGGACATTGAACTCCAACAGAATCCTTCATGGAGTACAAAACACCTAGGCCCTCTTTTCTGTCTAGAAAGCTATTAGGGGTAGGTAGCCTGCCTGTGGTGTGGGATAAATCAGGAAGCGGGCAGTGAGGAAACGCTGGCCTGCTCTGGGAATCCATGCAGGTTCTAATCTGTGCGAGGATAGAGGATGCTGTCCAACTGCCACCAGGTGGAGGATGAGCACATCAGGTATGGGGCCTGGCAGCCAATATGAAGCTATGGGTGTCTAGGCCACCCCAGGTAGAGGTGCAGAAGAGGCACAGCTCCGTGCCTTCCAGGCCTCTGCATCGTTCACTCTCCCCTCTCTGTGGTTTCACCCCTTCTCTCAGACCTGGGGCCATCTTTGTGCTTCCCCTCCACTCCTCTCACACGTGTCTCAGGACATTCATACCCAGGGGGAAAAAAATGATAACAGCCTATGATAATCAACACAGCATGGTATTGGTGAAAAAACAGACACATAGATCAATGGAAATGGGCCAACACAAATATAGTCAACCGATATTTTTAAAAAATTGAGGTATAGTTGATTTACCATATTATATTAGTTTTGGGTGTACAACATAGTGATTCAAAATTTTTATAGATTATATTCCGTTTATAGTTATGATAAAATATTGGCTCTATTCCCTGAGTCAACTGATTTTTGACAAAGGAGCAAAAGCAATTCAATGGAGAAAGGATAGTCACAACACTGAGAGGCCCGCGTACCGCAAAAAAAAGAAAAAAAAGACAGACCTTACGTCATTCACACTCAAAAAAGATCATGGACCTAAATGTAAAATACAAAACTATGAAATTTCTAAATGCCTGTCGATGCAGGGGACACGGGTTTGTGCCCCGGTCTGGGAAGATCCCACATCTCGCAGAGCGGCTGGGCCCGTGAGCCATGGCCGCTGAGCCTGCACGTCCAGGCTCTCTGTGCTCCACAGCGGAAGAGGCCACAACACTGAGAGGCCCGTGTACCGCAAAAAAAAGAAAAAAAAGACAGACCTTACATCATTCACACTCAAAAAAGATCATGGACCTAAAAGTAAAATACAAAACTATGAAATTTCTAAAAGAAAGTATAGGAGATAATCTAGGTGACCTTGGGTTTGGCAATAAGTTTTTAGATACAACACCAAAAACATGATCCATGAAAGAAAAAAAAATTGATGTTAGACTTTATTATAATTTAAAACTTCTGCTCTGTAAAAGACACTATTAAGAGAACGAAAAGACATAGACTGGGAGTAAATATTTGCAAAACACTTATCTGATAAAGGACTCTTATCCAAAATACACAAATAACTCAAACTCAACAACAAACAACCCAGTTAAAAGAAAAAACAGGGAAAAGGACTTCCCTGGTGGTGCAGTGGTTAAGAATCCGCCTGCCAATGCAGGGGACACGGGTTCAACCCCTGGCCCGGGAAGATCCCACATGCCACGGAGCAACTAGGCCCGTGAGCCACAACTACTGAGCCTGTGCTCTAGAGCCCAAGAGCCATAACTACTGAGCCCACATGCCACAGCTACTGGATCCCGCACGCCTAGTGCCCGTGCTCCTAAAAAAAAAAAAGTTGTCTATCTGTAGGACATCTGGATATTAAAAATGAAAGACTTCAGCAGTGGTTCTAAAACTTTAGCACATATCAGAATAACCTAGACGGTTTGTTAAGCCCCTGTCAGGCCCCCGCCTTCAGTGCAGGAGGTCTAGGATGGGCCTAGAGAATCTGCATTTCTAGTAAGTCCGCAGGTGCTGCTGCTGTTGCTCCAGGGACTGCACTTGGAGAATCACTGGTATAAACTCAAAGATTAAAACAATGATGAACTCTCATCCTATAAGCAGATAGGGTAGGGGGTCCCGGAGAAAGAGAACCTCGCATGGCTTTCTTGACGTAAGAGAAGCCATTTTAGGTCTAAGCCATTTTGTGATCTCAGCCTGGCCACAATGCTTGCCCTAGAGCAGGTCTCAGTAATTAATGATCTTAGGGGAACAAAAGAATGCAGGAACAAAGGCAAAGCATTCAAGAAGCAACAATTCAGCGATAAAACAGTCCTAGGTCCTCCTCAAGGGATATGCATAACAATCTGATCTTTTCAGTTGTTCTACCGGAACCAAGGTCCCCCATGCAGGTGGAGGATGGTAAGTAACTAGGGCCTAAAACCGCAGACTGGTGGGAACTTAATGATGTTAACCTTCTTCAGATGCTTTAGACTTCAATCAACTAAAGCTTGGACTCCAGCAACCTTCGCCCCTATTCTATGTTGATTCCTCTTCTGCTCAAGCCCCTTCCCGAATAAGCATACACCACCCAAACCCATTCACCAATATGCATGTATCCTTAGCTTAAAATGTCTCCAATTTTGCTGTTCGGGAGACACTGCTTTGGGAAAGATCCCCTGTGTTCTCCTTACTTATAAATCCTTCCTCCTCCCGCTCTTTGGCTTGGTTGAGTCTTTTGACTCGACACTCACCAAGAGATGAATTCAGTTTTCTGAGTGTCAATCCCAGCCAGCAGGTGGAGGCATTTGGGAAGCATTCCTTGGAAATTTTCAGGGGACCCTTTCAGAGCCTCTCCTGAGAAGCCCCGTTATCTGCTCCACCCCTCGTGCCTAGCCCAGAGGCTCAATGATTTAGCAGTACACTGGGGGAGATAAGACCCAGACTCAGCCCCTCAGCCCCGGGCGGGGGTGGGGGGGCATCCAAGAACTCCCAGAGTACTGGAGGACTCAGAGTAAACAACTGCTAACCAAATGAGAAACAAGGGTAAATGCCTGAGGAGCAAAGCAGGATGGAAGTGGCTAAAAAGCTTCAAGGATCAGGAGATGAAGTTCAAGATGAAGAGTGATTTGGAGGTCACCAAAATAAGGGTGCAAGGACTTTCACCGGCAGTGGGAACAGGATACACACGGGCACAGGGCGACTGATAATTGAGCATCTAGAGAAAATGCAACACTTTCACTCAGGTTTGTGCAATAAATAATTATCATCCCCATTTTACAAAGGAGGCTCTGAGATGCTTGCCCAAGGCTACCCAGCCGGTAAGCAGGAAGACCCAAACTGGAACTCCAAAGGCCTCTGAGTCTATGGTGGCTGCCTCACACACAGCTGTGCCCCCTTGCCTCCTCCTCCCGCCCCAGAAGACATCCCCTATCCTCCTGCCACCTTTCTCCAAGCCTTCCCCCCTCAACCCCTTCCCAGCTAGCTTCCCTAGTCTCTTTTCTCAGAAGTTCCTGCGTAATTAACCATTACCAGGCTCAGGAACTAGGACAGGAAGGAGTCCAGAGTCTCAGGACCTCTCTCACCACTTGCTGGCCCTGTGTAACCTAAGCCCAGGGATCAAAATCCCGCCTTACTTAGCCTGTCTGGCCTTCTCCCTGGGTTGCTGTGAGGATCAAAAGAACGTAGGGATGTGACTATGTTCCCTCGCCACCCTTCGGGACCCCTTCCTCCGCGCCCGCAGCCACCACACCCCCGCGCTGGAACCTACAAATATTTTACCAAGCCTAAGGAGATCTGTCCCGTCCAGTAGGTGTGTCCCACCTGCCTCGCGGGAGGAGCCGCAGTTTCCGGGCTCTCCTGGCGCCTGAACCGAGAGGGAGTGGACCTACAGTTTGGCAACCGCACCCGGCGATGACCCGGGATACAAGGCGAAGGAGGGGAGCCCTCCGCCCGCAAGAGCAGCAGCCCAAAACATGCAGGTGAGGGACTGCTGCCTCCGTACTCGGCCTCTGCGCCCGTCCAGTAACCCAGGGTCCAACCTCTCCTCCCCGCCAGTGATAAAACCTCTGCTCCCCGGGGACCCTTCCCAGCACTCCGAGTCCGCAGCCCAGGCACTGGTACCGGGGTGGGGAGAGTTAATTCCAATCGCCTCTCTGGGGATTCCGGAGGCCGTGTCGCCGAGAGCACCTCACATTGGCCGCAGAGCCGGCTCGGCGCTGATTGGCTGAGGCTCTCGGCTACGGCTCCCCGTTGGGCGTCGCTCTCCAGTGATTGGAGTGTGGCGGCCCGGCCTCCGCAGGCTCCCTGGGGTGAAGCTGCTGCGGGCTCCGGCAGCTGCCTGAGGGCGCTCATACCCGGCCGGAGCCTCGACTTCCTTCCCCGATCCAGACCTCGTTGCTGTCCGGGGACGCCACTGGATCTTCTCCTGGATCCTTTCCCTCCTTAACCTGCAGATTTTCTTTTTCCTTCCTCCCTGGCTCCGGTCTCCCAGCTCCGCGTTTCCCTCACCTACTCCCGGCCCCCATAGCCGGCCATCCTCAGCATCCCACCTTACGCCCTCCTGGCTTCTGCCCCTCCTTGACCTCAAATCCCTTGATTAACAAGTCCCCGTCATAACCCTCTCGCCAGACTCTCCTAAACTCATACTTCTTCTCTCTTTGCCATCTCCTGACTCCCAAATTCCAGCTAATCCTTGACCTCTTGACATTTGACCCTGACACTCTTGACTCCAGACTTCTGCATTTCTACCTCCTGCAGCCTGGACTGCTGGAACTGAGGCTTTCCCCTGATTTTCTGACTCCGTTTCTGAAGCTCATTTTAACTTTCTTACCCCTGGGCCAGTTCCTGCTACTGCTGTCCCACCATGGACTTCTTGATGAGCGGCCTGGCAGCCTGTGGGGCCTGTTTGTTCACCAATCCCCTGGAGGTGGTGAAGACCAGAATGCAGCTGCAGGGAGAACTGCAGGCCCCCGGGACCTACCGACGACACTACCGAAACGTCTTCCATGCCTTCATCACCATCGGCAAGGTGGACGGCCTGGCAGCCCTGCAGAAGGGCCTGGCCCCTGCCCTCTTATACCAGTTCCTGATGAACGGCATCCGGCTGGGCACCTACGGGCTGGCTGAAGCTGGGGGGTACCTGCACACAGCTGAAGGCACCCTGAGCCCTGTCCGCAGCGCAGCAGCTGGGGCCCTGGCTGGGGTCATGGGAGCCTACTTGGGGAGCCCCATCTACATGGTGAGAAGAACGGTCTTGCTTGGGGCCTTCAGGGCAGACTTTTGGTGTAGGGTGGGTGCCTGGGCCTTCACAACCTGATACTGAGGTTGGAAATGGATTTGTGTAGGGGAGGGTGAGGAATTTGATTAACATACATCGACGGGTGTGGGGATCAGGGGAAGTCCTGGGCGTTACAGAATTACTATCCCACAGTCTGCCCCTTTGAGTTAATCTGGTATCGGTGAAGGGTCAGGAACCTGAGCCCAGAAAGGGGAAGCGACTAGCTCAAGGTCACCACAGCTGCTTGTTGCTAGGACTTGGCCCTGCTTAGCGCTCTTTCTAGAACGTTGGGAGGCAATGAGTTCTGTAGAAGGAGAGGCAGTCTGGTCTCACTCCCAGGGTATGAGATTCGGGGACAGTGACTTCTCCAAAGTCAGCTGGACACGTGCCCCCCACAGGGCTTGGGGGCCAGAGAGCAAGTTTTGCCGATGACCCCTCACAACCTGCCCCAGAGTCTGATGGGGAGCCTGGTCATGATGGTGGCTGAAGATCCTGTCTGCCGGTGTGGGAGTAGGAGCTGGCATGAGAGGCTGAACACCAGGTCTTGCCTAACATGAACAGTCTTAGGAATTGTTGCCATTCTCCAACCTCTCCATCCCCGCCCCTTCCCCCAAGGGAAGAAGGATGTAGAGGGGGTGGGGTGTCTTGCAGTGCTAGGAGAGCCATCCCCCGGGACTGGAGCCAAGGGACACAGTCTCATGACCAATTTATTAGGTGGGAACGACAATAATTATCAGATTAGAAGGATATTCATTGCCGAACACCCAGAGGAAGTGTGAAGGGGTCAGGCATTTGGCTGTCTGAGGTGGGGGGCTGGCCGCTGGGCCACAGGCTGTGATACTCTCTCGTCTCCAGGTGAAGACACACCTACAGGCACAGGCAGCCACAGAAATTGCTGTGGGGCACCAGTATAACCATCAGGTGAGGGTTTTCCAACCCGCTGGCGTCCCTGCCCATTCTCTTCCATTTTCCCCAGGTTTCTGCCTGCACCCAACAGCCGCAACCCAGCCACGGCTCTGCCCAGCCCATCAGTTCGGCCCTACTCTGCCCCTGGAGTCCACCCAGACCCTCTTATCCCCATGTTCCCTGTTCCTCTAGCTTCTGCACCTATTCCTCTTGCCCCATTCTCCTGACCTGCTAATGTCCTCACGTGCATATACCCTGCCCTGTTCTGGGGTGGCGAGGGAGGGAAGGTGGGTTGGCAGACAAGTGAGGGCCACATTCATGCTCAAAGCCCACATGGCACTGGTTGTCTAGACATCAGGTGCCTTTTTTGGACCCATCCTTGGCACTGTTAGGGGGTGGCAGCCCCTGATGCCTGGGTGACTGAACCCCGCCCCCATGGTTTTTTCTCTGCCCTCCCCCTCCCCCAACCAGGGCATGTTTCAGGCGCTAATCAAGATTGGCCAGAAATATGGTCTGGTGGGGTTGTGGCGTGGGGCCCTGGGTGGCCTGCCCCGAGTTATCGTCGGTTCCGCCACCCAGCTGTGCACCTTCTCGTCCACCAAGGACCTCCTGACCCAGCGGGAGGTACTGCCTGGGAAGGGGGTGGGGCCACCCTGGGAATGTGGGCAGGGGGAGGGCAAGCTGAAGTGGGCTCAGCTTGAAGAGGGACAGTGCCAACATTCAATGTGAGGGAGCGGCAGGAGGGCTTGGGGGGATCACTGTCTCTTTACAACCTTCCCACAGTTCTCTTGTCACTTCCTCCCAGGTGTACCTGAGTCCTCAGGGCCTTCCACTCTTCCTCCCTCAGAGTGTTATCACCGGTGGGGTGGAAGCTCCCTGGGTTACCAGCTCTCCACTGTACCCGCAGCACAGGGCCTGGGCTTTCCGAGGGGTTGAATGATTGGCTGACTGACAGAGCTCTTCCTCCCTCCCCCCCTTAGATATTTCCACCCCAGAGCTGGAAGGTGGCTCTGGTGGCCGCCATGGTGAGTGGCATTGCGGTGGTCCTGGCCATGACACCCTTTGACGTGGTCAGCACAAGGCTCTACAACCAGCCCACAGATGCTCAGGGCAAGGTAAGGGAGTGCTCTGGGGTACAGGACAGCAGGGAAAGCCAGGGGGTGAGGGAAGCAGATCGTGGGTGCAGGTAGGAAGCCTAAAATGCAGCCTGCTGCGGTGAGGCCCCTGGCGGGCTCTGACAAACTCTGCTCTTCCTCTTCAACCTTTCAGGGCCTCATGTACCGGGGCTTGCTGGATGCTCTGCTGCAGACAGCTCGGATAGAGGGCATCTGGGGCATGTACAAGGGCATAGGTGCCTCCTACTTCCGCCTCGGCCCCCACACCATCCTCTCCCTCTTCTTCTGGGACCAGCTGCGCACACTCTACTACGTGTATACCAAATAACAACAGCCACTCTTCCAACACTCCACCAAGTCGGCACTCCTTGGACTCTTCTGACTCCATTGTTATGACCTGGTGACTTCTGACCAGATGATCTTTCATCCATCAGAGGGGGACCACCAACCCCACTCCCCATCTGTTTTCTCAGGGTTGAATCACTACAAGGCATCGTTTCCCTCCCTTCCTTGGGTGTTGCTTTAAACCTTCCCTACCCGTACCCCTGTGAATTTCATACCCCTCTCTCAGGGCTGAACCAGTCACTGCAAAGTGTATTTCCTCCCTTCCTCCACTGCCGGCCTTGGGTCCCTTCTGATCCCATGCACAATTTTAAACTCCACCGTCCAAGACCAAAGGGAATTGGGGGGACCCAGGTGTTCTGTTGGATTCAAAGGCGCAGAGATTATATTGGTTATAAAGCAAGTTTATTTCTGCAGAGAGGAGGTGTCTTATGTTTATGCCCTGGGAAGGAATTAAGGGAATATATCTAACCCTTTGATCCCCTTGCAGAACAGAGGCCCCAAGTCTTCAGAAGCAGCATGCAGCATCTCAGCGTCCTTACTGGGGACCAAAGATGTTGGGATCGTGAAGGGTCAGACTGGTCACCAACTGTTCAAAGTCACCCAGGCTCCAGGGCGGAAGCGACAGATTTTCAGGGCCAAGAGATGACCTATTCTCAGGGCTTGGGGTGAGGAACAGATAGAGAGAGAACATCATCTGGGCCTTGGGCTTGTAAATTCCCATTTCCTGTTTCCCAGAGGACCTGGTTATCTGTGACCCCAAACCCGTGGCCCACTCCCACTTCCTTGGAGGACCCCACCAGCCAGTCTCCCTACTCTGCCCCTCCAAGCCAGTTCTCCTGGGGACCCAGTCATGAGCGAGGTGCCCTTTCCGTTCTCCTTACGGGGGTTGATTGAAGGTGAGCAGGAAATCAGTCTGGTACTGGGGCAGCCGCAGCAAGGCCTGGTACAGTGTCACATACTTTGCTACCTAAAGTGATCAGAGTCAGGATGCTTACCTGATTCCCTAGAGCCACCCCCTTCACCCCTCGAAGACGTCTCACACTCCCCTGGCCCTCACCTGCTGGTTTTCTTTAGCTACCTGCTGCTTGCCAGAGAGGATCCAGGCTTCTTGACAGCAGCCCCTCAGGGCCAGGTTCTCCAAAAGGAGGGGCTGCACAGCCTCCACTTGCACAACCCTAGCCTCCTGCACCCCGCCAACGTCCTCAAAATGGTACCTGGAGTTGGGGGAGCAGGGTCAGGGAGGGGCATTTCTCACTGCCCCTTACAAGCACCTCATCCTAAACTTCGCTCATTTCTGGTGACGTGGTGTTACCCTTGGAGTTCTCATTGTCCAGATTAACCGTCCCGCCACAGGCCCCGCCCACTCTTTCGGTTCTGGTCCTCCCATTGGCCAGCCGCGGGCCCGCCTCCCTCACCGCGCTGCCTCTTCGCCCTGCACGTGGGCCTGCAGCTCCAGAAGTTCCACGATCAGGCTCTGGTCTGTTACGCGATGACAGAAAACTTCTTGATTGTCCGGGACCGGTCGAAGGTCGCTGAAGAGAGGCGAGGCAGGCCCTGGTTGACCCCAGCTACTTCCCGCAACCCACCTGGTCAGCCTCCTTTGGTGCCCGGGCCTTCTTACCTTACGTCGATGGCCCCCGGAGGGAGAGTGGCGGAGAAGGCGCCCCCGAACAGTGGGTAGTCTCGCGTGGGCTCCATGGGCCTGAGACTAGGTTATAGGCATTAAAGATTTAAAAGAAACCCACATGGGGCCACTTGGCATCACCTCCGTTTCGCAGCAGCCCCGGCCCCCTTCAGGTCTTCCTCGGCTCCTGACCCTTTAGAATTTGGTCCCGCCCCGCGATCACGCTGGCCAATTGGCGCCCGCGCCTTGGGGGGGCGGTGCCCCAGCGGAGCTCCTCCCGGAAGTCAAGCTCTTAGAAGGGCGCGCGGCGGGACTGAGGGGTCCGCCAGGAGCTGAGACTTCGGTTTAGGTTTTGTGACACTCTCGTGGTCACTAGACCGCGCCCGCCGGTCTCCTCCTTCTAAAGGGGTCGCACTTTATAAGAGTGTTGCCTGAGACCCACCTTAGGGGCCGTTGCTCGTCCAAGGGACCGATGTCTTGTGGGGTCTCCTGAGTTGGTGGGGGTAGTTTCAGGGTCTCCCGTATCACTCTCTCCCGGGCCTCTTGACAGGGAGTGAGCTGCCAGCCAGTTAGCTAATTCCCGGATGCATGGAATTAGGGGAACAGTGGGGCAAGGTGTCCGGGGCCGGGTTAGGATTCAGGCCTCACGCCTTCCTGAAAGCAAGATCCAAACCGGTGATTATACATCTAATCCCCCTCAAATCTTCACCTTGGGAACTGAGGTGAGGCGAGGGGATGGAGGGGTGGGGAGGGAGGCGTTGCCCACCCCTTACACACACGCCTGGACGAAAGCACAGAATAAACTTTTTCTTTTATAGATTTTTAGAGTGTTCTTCAAGTTTCAGCTCAAGTGTATCCTCACAGCTAATTGCGCCATTCATCTTTGATCCCCAGCACCTGGCAGAGCGTTTAGAGCATAACAGACCCATGATGTACTGTTGAGTGACTGAATAAACCCAACAGGGTGAATTTTGGAACCCAGGGGACCACCCGTACCCTCAGGGGTTCTAGATGTCATCTACTTCACAGCCAAAAACTGAGCAAGAGGATTTTCACCCTGAGGCCATCCTGTTACTGACCAGGGTTCTTGGCCTCCTTAATTAATAGAAATTGATCAGAGGCCAGACAAGAAATTCAGGCAAGGCTTTATTGGGGCCCCTGCTGCAGTAGGGGGAAGTGAGAGCAAACAACAGTTTCCCTTGCTTGCTGGCTCCCTGAGGGTGTTCTTTATGTGGGTGAGGGTAGGGGTGTGTCCAGGGGTCAGGCCGGAGGAAGGCTTTGGTGGTTTTCCCACCCCATAGGTGGTGTGTGCAGGAGGCACGCGCAGTACCCTGCTTTGGCTCCGGGCTCTTCAAGAGTGGCAGTTGGGTTTTTTGGTCTCTTTGTATCTTTTATCCAGGATTTGCCCCGACTGCGCATGCGTGCAGTTATTTTTAGTCCCATACAATTTCTTTGTATTTTGTTGCTGGAGGAGAGGTGTGTCCAGGTGCAAGCACTGCAGCAAAAGGTCCCATGTTGCAGCCTGTATCACTAGAGCTGGCTATTTCTGAATGGGAAAAGAATACGGGACAAAGCATGGGCTCAGAAGGCTTGCGGAACAGGAACAGTGAGAAAAGAATTTTGTATGAGATCAGGATTTTCTAAGGTTGAATTGACTTTAATTAGGGAAATAGACTTTATGAAGATCAAGCTGATGCAAGACTGGATTTGGTTTCTGTCTCTCATAAGAGAACAAAGTTGTCCTGGAATGCTGCTTTTGATAACAGATCGTGTGAGTTCCTGTGCCTTTAAATGATCTATATTTACTTTTGACTTTTTTTCCCTACCTTGGCTCAAGGCATCAATATTGTTTGACAGCAACCTATCATCCTGTCCAACCGGGTGTTTTAAAACCTTTTAAAATTTTTGACAGACTTGCCAAATACATCATGGCTATTCTAACCCACTGTTGTACCCTGGATGAAAAGGAGCGTATACTGAGGAAGTCCGGGGAACACGCAGATGGCCTGCTGGCCACCAATCCACACCACCAGATTTTTCAGGTAGATGGGGATGCAATCCCAGAACATGATCCACACTGGGACTATGAATACCGTGTAGGCCAGGCTAGGATGAGACATTCTATTACTCATTTATCAGAAGGAATGAAAAGGTGTATGGTGAAGCCTGTAAATTATGATAAGGTCTGAGAGGTTACACAGGAAAAAGATGAAAACCTGGCAGTCTTCCTGAGCCGGTTGACAGAAGCATTCAGGAAGGACACCAATACAGATCCTGAGTCTGCAGAAGGGAGGACACTGTCGGCCATGCATTTTATCACCCAGGCTACTCCTGATATCTGGAGAAAATTACAAAAGCTTGAGGTTGGGCCCCAAATCCCATTGTCAACCCTGGCAGAGGAGGCCTTCAAGGTCAAGAACAACCGAGACTTAACGGAGGAGGGCCAATAGGATGAGAGGCTAATAAAGAAAACGCAGCTTTCAGCTGCTCGGATCCACCCACCACCTCGAGGGGACACTGGAGGGCCGAGAAGGCGGGACAGACCACCAAGAAACCACCTGGGCCCAAACCAGTGTGCCTTTTGTCTGAAGGAGGGGCACTGGAAAGGGGAATGCCCTGAGCGCCCTCCTGTGGGATGCCCGAGGGGCAAACCCGACTGGCCCCAGTTCCTTGTGAATCTCTCAGATGAGAAATTCCCACACACTGACTGACAGCCTGGATCGATCGCCTGCCCAGCTCCAGATCCAACTCGATCCATCCTCGTTTCTCCAATGGAGCCTCGGGTCACCCTCCATGTGGCAGGTAGGAGAACTGAATTTCTTGTAGACACTGGAGATGCCTGCTCTGTTCTGACTTGGCCAGCCGGCCCCTTCTCCAGCCATGATTGTACTGTGACACAAGTTGATGGACAGCTAAAGGTAAGGCGATTTACGTCTCCCCTTGCCTGCGGAATCGGGTCTGTTATTATTACTCATTTTTGTACATGCCAGAATGCCCTGTCCCTCTCCTCAGGAGAGATTTGCTAAATACGTTAGAAGCTAGTGTATTCTTAGGACAGGGTGAAGTCCAAGGAGGTAAAGAATTCAAACAGAGAGTGCATCTATTAGTAGCCCCAGATGACCCACCTGTTGGGCATCAAAATATTCCCCAAGACATCCCTCAAGAAATTAAAGAACAAGTAGATCCTGCAGTTTGGGATACCTCGGTGCCAGGAAGGGCAAAATGTGTTCCCCAAATACAAATAAGGTTAAGGCCTAGGGAAAAATACCCCTGGAAGAGATAATATCCTTTAAAGCCTGAGGCCCTGAGGGGAATCCAACCTAAAACACAAACTCATTAGGCCAAACCCATACATACACCCTCCTCACCCAGGTGTCAGGGAGCGCCCAGTATTTCTCTGTTATGGACCTCAAATATGCATTTTTCTGTATTCCCCTACACCCAGACTCTCAATACCTTTTTGCCTTTGTTTTTTTTTTGTTTTTTTTTTTTGCGTTACGTGGGCCTCTCACTGTGTGGCCTCTCCCGTTGTGGACCACAGGCTCTGGATGCGCAGGCTCAGCGGCCATGGCTCACGGGCCTAGCCGCTCTGCGGCATGTGGGATCCTCCTGGACTGGGGCACGAACCCATGTCCCCTGCATCGGCAGGCGGACTCTCAACCACTGCGCCACCAGGGAAGCCCCCCTTTTTGCCTTTGAATGGAGGGACCCTGACCCCCTGGAAGTTACCCAATATACGTGGATGGTGCGTCCGCAGGGTTTTCGGGACAGCCCGCATCTTTTTGGAAATGCGTTGCAAGGGAACTGGAGGAACTGAGCTTTGAGAAGGGAACTCTGTTACAATATGTTGATGAGTTATTGATAAGTAGTGAGGCCAAAGAAGATTCAGATCAAAATACTGTTAGGGTCCTAAATTTTCTGGCGAAAAGGGGATATAAAGTCTCTCCAACCAAGGCTCAGATCTCATAGCAAGGGGTTCAATGTTTAGGATTTGTTTTGACCCCAGGGGCATGAGTCCTGGCCATAGATCGAAAAATAGCAATTAGTACATTACCGTCTCCAACCACAAAGAGGCAACTCGGAGGCTTTCTCCGGATGGCTGGGTTCCGACGTATCTGGATTCCAAATTATGGCCTTGTAGCAAAACCTCTATATGACGCTCTAAAGGGAGGAGAAAGGGAATGCCTTCAATGGAATAAGGACCGCCAGCAGGCCTTTGAGACTCTAAAGCCTGAGTTTATCAGAGTACCAGCACGGGGGCTTCCACGTTTGGACAAGCCCTTCACCCTATACGTTCACGACAGGTCAGGGAGAGCACCAGGAGTCCTGACCCAAAAGCTGGGACCAGATCAGAGACCAGTGGCTTTCTTTTCAAAACAACTGGACTCAGTGGGCCTGGGATGGCCACGCTGCCTGCGGGCAGTAGCAGCTGCAGCCCTGTTGGCTAATGAGGCTTCCAAGCTTACCCTGGAACAACACTTGGATGTGTTGACCCCTCATCAGGTACAGTCTGTGCTGGAGGTCAAAGGACATCATTGGTTGACTAGAGGAGGGTTAACAAGATATCTGTCCCTCCTAATGGACACCCCCAACATTACCTTAAAGGTGTGCCAAACCCTGAACCCAGCAACTCTGCTTCCAGCAGTGGAGAGTGGAGACTTACTGCACCAGTGTATAGAGATCAGAGAACAAACTTACTTACTCCAGCAGGCCTGATCTTCTAGATGAGCCTCTTGACAGCCCTAAGGTCGAATGGTTTACTGATGGGAGCAGTTTTCTAGAAATAGGAGACCGAAAGGCAGGGTATGCCACAGTTAGTCTAGATGAAGTCATAGAAGCCAAGGCCCTGCCACTCCCTGCTTTTGCTCCAGGCTCCTCAAAAGTGGCAGTTGGGTTTTTTGGTCTCTTTGTATCTTTAGTCCAGAATTTACCCCAACTGTGCATGCACACATAGTTATTTTTAGTCCCATACCATTTCTTTGTATTTGGTTGCTGGAGGAGAGGTGTGCCCAGGTGCAAGCATTGCAGCACTGCAGCAAAAGGTCCCAGGTCCCAGCCTGTCTACCCACTGGGTTCCAAGTGCCGATCATACCTCTGGACCGTAATCATTTTGTGACCCTGGGGCCAAGGGGCACATATTCTTTGGTCCCTCACCTTACCAGGCCTTAAGCAAAAGGCTGGAGATATAAAGGCTATTAGGACAGAGCCCCTGCCTCACCAGGAGTATACAAAGAACAGTAGAGGACACTCTGAGTCTTAAAGGTTGACTCAGAATTCACCAGGGCAACCTAGGGGTATTCTAGCCAAGGGGAACATCGGGAGCAAAGACTGGGAAATGAGAGGGCCCTGTTTTGGGGAGTGTAAGTATATCAGTTTGGCGAGGGTGCCCTGGGGAATGGATGGTAGGGAGCTGTGAGGCTGGAGGGTTGGCCACGGTCAGGCTGTGCTGAGAAGCGTGGACCCCTCACTTCTGACAGCCAGCATCAGACTTCTCTCGGAGCTTCATTTCCTCAACTCTAAAACATTGTTAGGAGTAAAGGAAGTACGGATGTAGTTGAATTGAATCTGTTTCGGGGCAAAGAGAGTGGACTAAGTTTGATCCATGAGCAATTAGAAAGAAGAGGGGTGTGTTATAGACCCCCAAGGGAGAGAAGGCGCCTGGACGTGGGGAACCAAGGGAGCCAGGTCACAGGGGTCAACCCCATGCTGCAATCCCTCACCTAGGGGGTGATGTACCTCTCTATCCCTCCCTCCCCATTTCTGCTGGCTTGCATTCTGCTCCCACCTGGCCCCCTCTGGCAATACTGGCTCTGGCTGCTTGGTGAGCAAACAGGTAGGGAACCCTTGGAAAGGGACCTGCAAGGACATAGAAATTAACAGGGCCCTGGCACCGGGCACAAGTGGTGGGGGCCTATTCGTGGGCCAGGAGGAGGTTGGACTAGATTAGGGACACTGAAGAGAATCCCCCCAGCTTCCTCGTTTTGGGTCTCTGGCACATTAGGCGTCATGCTCTGCTGTGAGCCTCTTGTGCATCTCGCGATGCCTGGCCCTCCACCGCTCTGGAGCTCTTGGGGCACAGGTTAGGTGGGCTCTTCCAGATAGTAGGAAGCAGACCTCCAGGAAGTGACAGAGGTGCAGGGCGGGACCTCCTCTGGGAGAGTGGGATGGAAGGAAACCCTAACTTGGCAAGTTCCTGCTCTTGACTCCACTTTCGTCTCCCTCACCTTTCACCTTTTTCTCCGTGTCTGTCACTTCTTCTGGCCTTCCCAACCGCTGACTCCCCCTGCGTGTTCAAGTTCAAACTTCCCAAGAGACAGGATCAAATTGGGTCAGTTAGTCACCATCCAATCTGAAAGCGCCTATTTGGCCAGCTCTCCTGCCTGTGCACTTGCCAGACACGGATGAGATCCCTTCCTTGTCCAGCTGGCTGTGGCTAGGATGACCAGTGTCATGGGAGAGATCTCAGAAGGCTGAGATGGCCTGAAGCTACGTTTCTCAAGAGGGTGTGAGGGTGTGTCCAGCTCTCAACTCACTGGTTTGAAGTAGGCCTGCAACTGATTGATTCTGTACCCCTGGGACTTTGCCCTCTTCCAATGCCCTGCATGCAGTTGATGCACTTTTTTTGCTTTGGGGACAGTTTTCTCAGAGCCCCCACCTCCCTCACCCCATCACCTTTGAGGGCACCAAGGGGTGAAGTGATGGACTTGGACCAGAGAGGTAACTCAGTGCACAAAGTCAAGCATCCCTTTGGGAAGAGTAAGGACAATATATATTTCTACCAAGCAGGGTTTTTAGCTTTTTTGCTTCCATACACCCGCTTGGCAGTATGGTGAAGCCCATGGACCGCCCCCCTACTCAGAATAATGTTCTTAAATTCATAAGATAAAATATATAGGGGACTTCCCTGGCGGTCCAGTAGTTAAGACTCCACGCTTCCACTGCAGGGGGTGTGGGTTCAATCC
>NW_020173671.1:629043-674043 GCF_003031525.2 Neophocaena asiaeorientalis asiaeorientalis | reverse complement strand
GCCTCCCAAACCTTCATCTCCATCCCAGATCTCTTCTGACTACCTGGGGGACACCTCCATTTTTGTGTCCCACCGACACCTCAAACTCAACACGTCCTAAGCAGAGCACATCATCTTCCTCCCATATATGTGCCATCTCCCGTGTTCCTATCACAGTTAATGAAATTATCACCTACCCAGTGGTCCAAGCAAACAGTCTGGGCTTCATCATCAGCTCATCTCTCTCCTCCCTTCACATCCAGTGCCTGGTGATTCTACCTCCTGATGTCTCTTTTTTATATATATATAAATTTATTTATTTTTGGCTGCATTGGGTCTTCGTTGCTGCACGTGGGCTTTCTTTAGTTGCAGCGAGCAGGAGCTACTCTTTGTTGCGGTGCGCGGGCTTCTCATTGCTGTGGCTTCTCTTGTTGTGGAGCACGGGCTCTAGGCGCGTGGGCTTCAGGAGTTGTGGCTCGAGGGCTCTAGAGCGCAGGCTCAGCAGTTGTGGTGCACGGGCTCAGTTTCTCCGCGGCATGTGGGATCTTCCCGGACCAGGGCTCGAACCCGTGTCCCCTGCATTGGCAGGCAGGTTCTGAACCACTGCACCACCAGGGAAGTCCCTCCTGACATCTCTTGAGTCCTTTCATCCCTGTCCATCTCCACCGCCGCCACCCTAGTCCTGGCCAGCACTATTTCTGTCTGGAGCGTGCAAAGCCCTCTTATGGGACTCCCCACATCCTCTCCTGTCTTCCTCCTCTGCAGCTGAAGTGATCATGTCTCTCCCTAATATAAACCCATTTGGGTGGTTTCCCATTGCTCTTAGGATAAAATGCAGATTCCTTGACATGCTCTGTTAGGCCTTTAACTGTGCCTGTTCTGTTTCCCATTATACTTAATGTTCCAGACAGACTCATCTTTGTTCAGTTCCTTAACTTGCTTTATTGCTCGTCTCTGAGGCTTTGCACATATCTTCGGCTTTCCCTCCCTCCCCTCTCCTGTGACCAGCCGCTAGTCATCCCTCAGGTGTCAGCGAATCCTTCCCTGATCCAGAGAGTCTGGGCTGCATCCCCTGCTGTGAGCTCCCACCTGTACCCTGAGCTTCCTCTCAAAGATGTTTCATTGAAATTGTCTGCTTCACGGCCCTCTCCCACTGTGTGTGCACCTGCCCAGGGAGGAGGCCCTTGACAGTTTTCTTACCTGAGTGACAGATGGGGCGGGGCTCCCTGTTTCACACCCTTTGTCCCATTCTCTAGCCAAGGGCTTCTCCTCTAGCCTGAGCAGACAGAGGAAGCTGCACAAAGCCACCCGTCCTGGGGGAAAACGGCCCACAGTCGCTGGCACTCCTAGTGGACTGCTCACATAGGAAGGTCTTTCCTGAAGCCCAAGAGAGGTCTCTAACCCAGGCCCCACCGCAGCAGTGCCCGAGGCTCCACCATCTGGCTGTTTGCTTCTCCCAAATGTCTAATGACAGGCTGAGGATTTCTTTGATTTCCGCCCCAGGGTCTTGCATGCAGAAGGTGCTGGGGAAATAAATACAGCTTGTGGGACCCCGGGGCCTCTGAAGGCTCAGCTGCTTTGGGGGACACCCTCCTCCCACAGGCTCACAACTGTCTGGCGTCCACCTCCTTTTTTCCTTTCTACCCCTGTTGTCCACACCTGGGTTTGGGCGGTGTGTCCCAGGTGCTATTTGGAGGGACGCCCAGGGGTGCGCTGGCCTGTTAGAGAGGCTGGGAGCCTCTCTGGAGAAAGCGGCCTTCTCCAGGGGTCCCATCCAGACCCCTGCACACACGTCCCCCACTCTGTGCCTGGCCCTCCTGGAGCCCTCCTTCAGCACATATCAGGCTGAAAGGGATGAACGCATGCTCGGTTCAGTGCCGTGTCTTTTTCCATGAAATTGAAGGCCCTGTTGGCTGCCAGGCAGGTGTTAAGACAGAGACAAGACTTACTGGTTCTCCCTGTCTCTCCACGCCGCCCCCACCCGCCCCAACACATGCATACACTGTCCTTCATTTGACATGAGGACAAGAGCTTGCAACTTTGAATGACTGGAGGAATGAAGTCAAAAAGGAAAATGCTTGAGGACTTGCAAAGCAAAGCCACCCATAAGCCCAATTCACTAAGTTCACTCTTCTATTAAGGAAAAAAATGTGTATCAACCTTTACTAACTTTAACATTCACATTTATTCCTTTGTTCAACATATATTTATTGAGCACCTTGTAGGTGACAGGCATCATGCTAGGTGGTAGGATACAGTGGAGGGCAGAAATGGAGTTCCTGCTCTCGTGGAGTTTACGCTCTACTGGGGAGACGACTCGTTGAGCAAAGAAACACATCGTTCAACGTAAGATCGCAGTGGTAAAAAAAAAAACAAAACCCAAAACAAAACAACAACAACGAAAGATTGCAATGCTGAAAAAGAAATTACAACAGTGACTTGGGCTAGAAAAGGAGGTGTGTGATGCTACCGTAGGAGCCTCCAGTATCTAACGAAGAATTTGGTCAGAGAGCTGTTGACTGATGAGACCCCAAAAAAAGACAAGACTTAGGTTTGGACATTATCGTTAACAGTCTTGTTTCAGACCTCGGGTGTAGTGAGCTGAGGTCACCATACTCCTTCTGTTCACGGTACATTATTATCATTGCTCCACTTGGGTGCCCGCTCTTATTACCTTTGGTCTCTGTTTCTCATTCTGATTCCCCGTTTCCCTCATAGGTGGGTAATGCTGAATTTCCAATGGGACAATCTGCCCTGTTGTCTGGCTTTCTCTGGGAAAGCTGATGGGTTGGGATTTTGTCAAATGGGAATGATGAAAAGATACTGGGTCAAGTTGAAGGACACTGGAAAAGCTGTTACTGGAAGTTGGATAAGGAGGGGAAAAGAGGGAAGAAATGGATTGGGGGAAAGATGTGATTGAGCCGGAGGTCCTGATGACTTTGAGATCCGAGTACTGAAGAGGAAAATGCATGATGGAGGGAAGGGAGGTTATGGTCAGAGGTAGGGTGCTTGAGTGAGTGTGGAAATGAAGCACATCTGAGTGATGACAAAATTCCATGGCCGAGGTAGAATGGAGGAAGTCATTGGAAAAAAGTTCAGGTTGCACCCCTGCCTTTAAGAACACGTAGAAGTTGTATACATCATTTTCTCTCCTACCAATCAGAATTTAGTCACAGGGAATTCCCTGGTGGTCCAGTGGTTAGGACTCCATGCTTCTACTGCAGGGGTCACAGGTTCAATCCCTGGTCAGGGAACTAAGATCTCACATGCCACGTGGCATGGCCAAAAACAAAACAGAATTTAATCACAGCTGTAAGGGACACTGGGAGATGTCATCTTTATTTTGGGCAGCCACAACCCCTGCTAGAATACTGGAGGGTCCTATTTCTAGAAAGCGGAATCAGATATCAGGGAACAGCTGGCATCCCCTTCTACAGGGAGTGATGGGGAAGTCAG
Organism: Neophocaena asiaeorientalis asiaeorientalis; assembly: GCF_003031525.2. Taxonomy (NCBI): domain Eukaryota; kingdom Metazoa; phylum Chordata; class Mammalia; order Artiodactyla; family Phocoenidae; genus Neophocaena; species Neophocaena asiaeorientalis. Next base: position 670,608 of record NW_020173671.1, on the reverse strand, counting down.
CACAACACAAAGTAGGGGGTGAAGGTGATATAGAATGGCATGAACCTAAAATGGGCAAGATTTTCTTCGAAGGGGGTGGAGAATTATCTGGGAGTGGTACAGAGAGGACCCAAACCCCAACTCCCTGGCCGGAGGAAGGTGAGATGAGGTTTGAGAATAAACGCCACCACATGGAGGGGCTGTGGAGTGGCTTTCAGAGCAGTTGGTTTCCCAGGAAGGCAAAGAGAGGCAGAAAAGAGCTAGCCGGTAGTTTGCTAGACGGCCTTTGGGAGAGGTGGGGAGATAGAAGCTGGGTTGGGACCAGCAAGGACAGGGTTGTGAGGCTTCTGGATAAAAACAGAAGCTGAGCTGACTTGGTTTTGGTAGTGTCCGAGGGTGCGTCTTGCTTGGCCAGGGTAATCTAAACCAGAAACCTCTCCAACTCCAAAATGCATGAATTTACCTATCACAGCCAATCAGCAGGGTACCTCACATACCATCCTTCTACTTTTGCGTCAAGCGCTTGTAAACCTGACATCCAAGACTTGGTATCAGCCCTCAAAATTGTGCATTTGAGATTACACACACACACACACACACACACACACACACACACACGGCTTCCTAGCATCAGGGAGAAATACTGAAATGCCAAAAATGATCCCTACTCCCACAGACTGCTCAGGGTAGGTCAGTTTGCAAAGCAATGAGAAAAAGACCTGAAACAGTTATTTTCTCCATAGCCGTGATTCAACACTGTTTCATCAGTCTCTCCTTAGGCTACTCTACTAGGAGTGCACTGCTCAGCCTGCCCTCAGGGATCTGAGAGTCCAGTCTCCATTCTCAGGGAAATTTCTTTAACCAAGATGTTGAGCTATTCAGGGGGAAAACTGACTTGAGCTGTACGACAGGACAGTCACAGCGGTCACAAGGAAGTGGCCTTTACACACACTCCTGTGAGCAAAGGGAGCAAGGACAGCTGTCAGCAAGAAGTCCTGACAGTGCTGCCTCCGGAAATGTGATTGCAGGGCAGTAGGAAGCAAATGCTGCAATTTGTTTAACCTTAATTCTTCCTTTGTTTTCAAAAGGGAGGGTGGCTATCAAGTACTTTGCTGAACTCTTATGAAAAATAATTTAGTTACATATAAAATGCCTAGCATATGCTTGGTTCATGGTAGGTGCCATATACAGATACTTTTTCAGCTTTATTGAGATATAGTTGACATATAACATTATGTGAGTTTAAGGTGTACAAAGTGTTGATCTGATACACTAGCAAGTGATCACCACCATACCGTACACCTGCATCACACCTTACACCTGCATCACATCGCATAATTCCTACTTCTTTTTCCTGGTAAGAACATTTCAGATCTACTCTGGTAGCAACTTTCAAGTATATGATACAGTATCATTAGCTATAATCACCATGCTGTACCTTAGATCCCCAGAGCTTGTTCATCTAATATCTGGAAGTTTGTACCCTTTGACCAACATCCCCCTTTCCCCCATCCACCATTCTAGTCTCTGTTTCTGAGTTCAGCTTTTTTTAGATTCTACATATAAGTGAGATCATATTGTACTTGTCTATCTCTGTCTGACTTACTTCACTGAGCATAATGCCTTCAAGGTCCATCCATGTTGTCGCACACAGCAGGATTTCCTTCTTTCTTGTGGCTGAATATTATTCTGTTGTGTATATACATATATACGTATATATATATATATATATATATACACATCGCATACAGGTATTATTTTATTTATTATTATTTATTTATCTATTTATGGCTGCGTAGGGCTCGAACCCGTGTCCCCCGCATTGGCAGGCGGATTCTTAACCACTGCGCCACCAGGAAGTCCCACAGATATTATTTTAAAGCCTATTAGACCATAAACTCCCTGGTGGCAGCGACAGTGCTTGGCACTGTAGCAAACCATCGAAAATTAATGGAATAAATGAATGAACGACTGAAAGAATAAATGCATACTAAAGGCTCAGTGCTAGGGATAAGGAAGGGAGCTGCTAAACTAGGAGAAGCAAAGATCAGGAATATTGAGTTCAGAGGCCAGCACCAGGGCAGTCCTATGACTCAGCTGGAGACACTGTCACAGAAGCTGCCAACGACTGCTTACACTTAGCACAGCGCTGCATTTAAAAAGAAGAACCAAGGGCTCCCCTGGTGGCGCAGTGGTTGAGAGTCTGCTTGCTGATGCAGGAGACACGGGTTCGTGCCCCGGTCCGGGAAGATCCCACATGCTGCGAAGCGGCTAGGCCCGTGAGCCACGGCCGCTGAACCTGCGCATCCAGCGCCTGTGCTCCGCAACGGGAGAGGCCACAACAGTGAGAGGCCCGCGTACCACAAAAGAAAAAAAAGAAGGGAGAAAGGGCAGACTTGATAGCTTATCTCAAAAAAGCTACTAATGAGTAATAGTTGGCCACTGCCTTTTTATTATGAAACAAATGTCTCATGACTTCTTATGTGTACCATATTTAAATTGATCTCATATAGCAGAATTCAGATCATGAACGGATGATGTAGTATTTCTGTCCTGATTTGAATAAGATTGGCTTGTGGCTAAATGAATATGGTCAGCTTTTTGAATTTTGATAGTAATTCTGGCTCAACGAGTACTATCACTGTTTTCCCCTTCTAAAGAGATGATTAAACTTGAATAAGGAATGTTAAACTTTTCAGGGATATGGTGAATGCCTTCTCAAACCCTATAGGAGATTGGTTTTAGATTTAGATTTCTGTAACTGGTTATATTAATATATTTAAATACTGAGAAGCTCCCTTCACTGTCTCATAGACGAGCAAAATTCACCTGTGTTTCAAGTTGTGTTCATTTGCCTGTTAAAGTAAGGGCTGAAGATACACTGACAATGTCCATTTTATCTTTTTGGTCTTAACTATGCCAATTTAATTAAAATTCTCTATCTAAAGTTTAAAAAATAAAATAAAAATAGAAAGAAGAATCCAGAAAGCTTCTGCTGTTTTCCAGATGAGCACGCTGAGGTCCTGAGTTGCTTTGCTTTTGTCCGCCCCCATCCCCTTAAACCCCGACGAGGAAGAGGGGCATAGGACATCCCTCCGAGCTCAGGTAAGTGACATGAGTGATGTGGGGCAATGGAACCCCTCCCCCCATGCATCCTAACTTCCCACCGCAGGCTCTTTTCTCTGAACCGCATGTTGCTTCCCAGGCCCACAAAGGATAAACCGTGTTAGAACAGAACTGAAAACAAATCCAACAGCGTAAGGCATAGACAGATTCATAAAATTAGCCAAGGTTTCTTGGGGCATTTTGGTCCTTGTCTGTCCAAGACACACAGAAATAATATGAGGTACTTCTAAAGACACCGTGGGTGAAAACCACGGGGCCCAGGGGAGTCTCCCCGGCCTGCTCAGCAGCCTCCTTCCCGGGTCCAGTTTCGGGCATTGATGAAGAGCTGGAGCCAGGGGGAGGTGGTCATAGTGTCAAACGGAGGGGGTCGCCACGCCCACTGCCAAGGCCTCACAGACCGCTCAGGGTGAGGCATGAGAGCCAGGTGGCGGCCATCGGGGGAGCAGATGCCAGCCATGCCCCCTGGGGACCCGTTGGGATTCAGGGGGTACTGTTCCGTGGGGTTGCCGTCATCGTCTGCCCAGTGCAGCGGAGCCAAGCCCCTGGCCTCAATCTGGGCTTGGAGTTCCGGGGAAGAAAATGCCATGTAACCTGGGGCAGAAGGAGGGAAGGAGGGACGTGAGAGCAGAGCTCCCTGGCGTCCTCCCCGACCCTTGCCCTCAGGCCCTCCCCGACTCCCCGGAGCCTGACCTTCCCCGTGGGCGCTCCAGACGGGCAGCACGGCACCCTCCATCCCTCGCAGCATCAGGGCCGGCCCGGGCCCCACTCGCACGCTGGCCCAGCGCGACTCGAAGCGCCCAGACCGGTTGTGGCGCAGCAGGAGGCCGGGCCGGGCCGGCCAGGACTCGTGGCCCATCTCTGCCGCCTCATCACCAGGACTGCCTCCCACCCAGCCCAGCAGGGCCAGCAGCTGGCAGCCGTTACACACGCCCAGGCTGAAGGTGTCTGGCCGCTGCCGGAAGCGCCTCAGCTCAGCCCCGGCCTGGGGGTTAAAGGTCACAGCGGCTGCCCACCCTAGGAGGGAACAGGAGGCTGGGGTGAGCCCCGGAATGAGGGGGGCCCGTCGCCTTTCCATCCCAGCGTGCCCCATTACACTCGCCCAGGACCTCCCTCCTTTGCAGAGCTCAGGGCAAACGCCGGGGAAAGAAATCAGGTTTAACTGATTGAAACAGATGTTGCCAACTCCTGGGCCTGAGACGGCCCATGACGAGTTTTCTGCTTAGGCCGCAGAGCATTTTCAAAATTTTTTATTCAGTTGCCTAACATTTAATCAGGATTTCTGGCTTGTCTTGAGAAACAGAAAGATCTGGCTGTGCCAAGCCTGCTTTCCGACAGGACAGCCTGCTGGAGCTGAGTAGCAGCTGCCGCTTCTGACAGGGCACAGGCCCCCGGGCTTGGCACAGTGCCACCCAGCCCACCTGCCTCACAAGCTACCTGCAGAGGGCTTCCCTGGTGGTGCAGTGGTTAAGAATCCACCTGCCAATGCAGGGGACACGGATTCGAGCCCTGGTCCGGGAAGATCCCACATGCCACGGAGCAACTAAGCCCTTGCACCACAACTACTGACCCTGCGCTCTAGAGCCCGCGAGCCACAAATACTGAGCCCGTGTGCCACAACTACTGAAGCCCGCGTGCCTAGAGCCCATGCCCCGCAACAAGAGAAGCCACCACAACGAGAAGCCTGCGCAATGCAATGAAGGGTGGCCCCCGCTCGCTTCAACTGGAGAAAGCCCGCGTGCAGCAACGAAGACTCAATGCAGTCAATGAATGAATGAATGAGAAAAAAAAAGGCTACCTGCAGGCCTGCTGGCGGCTGGCCCAGAATGAATGCGCTCACGCTCCCCCAGCCAGCCTTATGGAGGCGAGAGGCCAGTTCTCAGTCAAGGTAGAAGGGGGCTAAGGCAGCTCTTCAGGAACGTGCGGGGAGCGAGTGGGCAGGGCCGCACACCCACCTTTGGCAGAGCCCAGGACGTCCGCGTAGCTGAAGCCGCCCACGAAGGCCATGCCTTGGAACATGTCCAGCCTAACGGCTCCAGAGCAGAGGTCCTGCATGGTCACGTCCCACACCTGGCAGGAGGGGGAGGGCAAGTGTCAGACGGCCCATGGCCCAAAGCCCAGCCCCGGCTCTGCCGGGCAAGCTGCTCACCTCAAACCCAGCCAAGTGGAAGGCATCGGCCATCTCCCGGTCTCCGTTACTGCCTTCTTCTCGAAAGATGGCAACGCGGGGGGCGGGGCCACCTGGGGGGAGGAGTGTCCTTGTGCCAGAGGGTTACTTCCGCACCCCAGCGCCCCAGACACCTTGTCCAGGGCAGGTCCCGCATCCAAGCCTTGGGCTCCTCCCCAAAGTGCCCAGGCAGCCAAGCCACTACACACATTTCCTCACCAGGCTCATGAGGCATGGAAGCTGTGGGAAAGGTGGGGGGCAGGCAGTAGGTGGGCCCCGTCCGCTCCCTCAGCCCCCCTTCTTCCTGGGCCACACAGTGGGGCTCTGCCTGCAGCCGATCCAGCTGGAAACTGGTCTCCTCCCAGAGGGCTCGTAGCTGCCCAACGGGCTCCTCCAGAACGACAGCCCCGTTCACTGATACCCGGACCTAGAGAGGGGGGCAGATCTTTCAGGGGCTGAGAGCAAAGATGTCCACGTTGGGCCCCCTCCAAGCCTGGCAAACCACGACCTTCCCTCTGCAGGCTTGCCATTCCTCACTTCCTCACCATGGCGTGGGGCCCGGTGCTGCCCGTGCGGCCCAGCTCCAGGCAGTGGAGGCCAGCCTCCCGGTAACGTGTCAGCACTTGGGCCAGGCCTGGCTCTTGCACCTCCAGCACCAAGCCTGGCTCCTCAGCGAACAGTACAGGCAGCGCTGGGAGAGTAACAGAGGGGTCAAGGTGACTAGGGTATTGCCAGGGACTCAGAGGTGGAGTCAGGTGGCTATGGCTAAAGGAACGAAGGCAGGGGTCAGGGATGGGGTGAGGCCTGGGAAAGCAGGACCAAGGATGTGGCCTCAGGGTCTGCAGGAGGTTTCAGAGGTGCCACCTGGCTCATTGGTCAGAAAAGACAGCAAGGGACTCAGGGGAAAAGGAGTTGGGGACACTCTACTCTTTAATAGGACATGGGGTCCGCAGGATGGGGCAGGCAGCCCAGGCTGGAACCTAGACCTCAGGCTCCTCACCATTGACCCCAGTGGCAGGGACGGCCACCTCTATCCCACAATTCCCAGCAAAGGCCATCTCTAGCAGGCAGGTGATGAGACCTCCGTCACTGACATCGTGGCCTGAGCAGAGGAGGCGGTCTGGAGGAAGGAATAAAATGCTCGGCAGCCTTGGGACCCAAACCTGGCGGCCCCGCCTCCCTTCTGACAGTCGGGAGGGGGCGGGGGCGAGAGTGTGGGCTCGCTCAGAGAACCAGAGAGAAGGGCATCAGACCCCTCTTGGCCCCCCCGCACATGCTCAGCTGGTCAATGCCTGCCCCATGTCAGCCACAGGCACCGTCTCCTTCAGGGCCTCACTCACCTTTCAGCAGCCCCTGGGTGATGCCGAAGGCTCGCACCAAGTTCTCGGGAAGGTCCAGATCGGGAGGCTGCTCGCCGAGCTGGGAGAAGCACTGGGCCAGAGCTGTGCCCCCGAGCCGATGGCGCCCAGGACTCAGAGGCACGTAGAGCAGGTGGCCTGGGGAGACAGGGGCGCGGTGAGGGGAGATGGCTGGCTCAGGAGAAGCCCTCCCGCCGTGCTCACTGAAGTTCCCAGGACATGGTGAGGCACCCAGACCACCAGCCCCAGAAGGCACCATGCCCCAGTGCTGAACGAGGGGGCCCAGCACTCACGAAGCAGACCCCAAACAAAGGACCAGGCTGTGAATCCACAGTGCACCGAGGAGAGGGAAGAACCCATACCTCTCCCTCCGGGACACTTGAGGTCTGGGGTCACAGTGGCTGTAATGTCTGGACAGACAGCATAGGCTGAGATGACCAGCGACCCTGCAGAGCAAGGAGTGGAGAGTGAGGCGCAGCCTGGCCCACAGACCCGCCCCTCGCCCTTGGGCGCCCAGAGCTCACCAGGAGCCCGCACGGTCTCAGCGCCAACCCGGGCGGCCATGCTGAGGGAGTCCTTGCCACCATCCACTGCCACACCCAGGGCCGCCATCACGGCTGCCACAGCCCCACAGGCGTCGGCCAGAGCCGCGCCCTCCCCGGGGAGCTTGGCCGCCCACATCCAGTTCCCGCTGCATTTCACATCCTGGGAAGTGGCAGAGACTCGTGTTAGGGAGGGAGGGCGGTGTGGCGAGGCTGCGGGCAGAGGGTGAGCAGGCGGAGGTCGCGTCTGCGTCCCAGAGGCCGGGGGCTCCAGGGCAGAGGCTGCAGGGGACTCACCCGGAGGTCGGTGACCAAAGCAAACACCAGGTTGGTGAGGGCTTCGGCCACGGCCAGCCGGGCAGCAACCTTGGGGTCCAGCAGGCTCTTGACGGGCTGCTCTCCCAGGGCTGTGGCAGCCCCTACGAGCTCCTGGTGACTCAGTGCCACCACCGCCACGTCTGCCAGAGGGGTCTGCAGGGGTCCCACACACTGCTGCTGTGCCACCAGGCCGCCCACGGAGCGGTCCACCTGCGGAACCAGGTGGAGTTAGCAAGAGGCCAAGGGACAGGGACAAGGGGGTGGAAGGAGGCCTGGCTCACCCTGGACACAACAAGGCTCGGGGTGGACAGCAGGGGCTCAGGCCATCGGGGTAGCTGCCCTACCCCTGCCACGTCCCCCTCGGGCCCGGTGGGCTCCCACAGCCGTCCCCTGGGCTGGGCGAGCACAGGGAAGGGCGCAGAGGGCTGAGAGGGTGGAGCAAGGGTGCGGGGCAGACCTTGCTGGTGAGGTAGCGCTTGCTGGCCACCGCAGGCAGCCTGAGGACCCGCGCCAGGGCCTGGCGCACACTCAGCCCTGGGGGCAAGGCCAGGGGCCGCAGCACGGGGAGACTCCTCTGGAGGAAGAACTCCTGCAACACAGGTGGCAACAGTGGTGTGAGCACCTGGGGAGGTGCTGGGCACACAGGTGACAAAGCACGTGTAGGGCAGATGATGGTCTGAAGGGCTGGGCCAGAGAAGGAGAAACCTCCCGCCCCCCACATACCTTCCGGGGCATCTTGCCCAGCACCCAGTCCAGATCCAGGTCCACAGGGGTCGGGGGAGGTGTTGGGGGGGCATCCCCCTGGCCATCTCTTCCCATAGGACACTCCCGATCATCCACCAGCACTATCTGTAGACCACAGGGACACCGCCCAGAGAGAACGAGACAATGACCACCAGCAGGGAATAAACACTTCTGGAAAGCCGGGCAGAGGTGCTCTGTCCACCCCACTTGGCTTCTCCTGTTGAGCCCCCCGGCCCCAGGCTGGTCCCCACGGTGCCCATGCTCTCGTCTCTTTCCTGAGACACTCTCCCTCCTGGGCAAGCCCACGCACAGCATCTGTTACCAACTCCCTGAGCCAACTCACCCTCCTATCTCCCGTGATGGTGCCCACAAAGCAAACTGGGCAGCGTTCCCGGGCGCTGACACGACTCAGGAAGTCCCGGTCGGGGAGCCTCAGCAGAAGTGCATTTGACTCCTGGTACTCTGCCCCCCAGATTTCCAGGGCGTTCAGGGTCGGGTCCCCGAGCTGCACATCCATGGGGGAGGACGAAAGGGAAGGGTCAGCGGGTGCTCCCAAGTCTCATGTTCTTGCTGGGAGTGGGGGACAGATGGGTGGGGCCGGCTGGGACTGACAGGGGCAGGGAGACAATCAGACTTCAGGGAGGAGACCCACCTGGAAGCGGCTGGTATAAATGACGGCTCCGGCTGGGTCACTCAGCTCCTTCAGGACGTTGCCTGGTGAGAGGGTTTCCGGGAGAGGCTCTCATCTGGCCCTGGTCAGTACCGGGCAAACAAAAGGCCGTTCCCAGCCTCCAAAGGAGCCCCTAATTCTGTGCATCCCTGTTTGAACCGCTACTGCACCCTCTCCAGCGACTAACCCTGAGCCTGTCCAGAACGTGTAGTGGGTGCAGAGTGGGGCCCAGAGCTAGCTGGTTGGTTGCAGATCCGCGATACCTCTCCCCAGACTGAACCTGGCAGGAGACCAGGTAGGCCTGGTCCTCCGTCCCAACCCCTCCTCTCACCGTTGCCGCCGGCGCCCTGGTCATGAAGGCTGCAGATGGGGTTTCCTCCGGGGGCCTCCACACAAGCCCGGATCACACGGTTCATCTTCTGTTCCATCTCCGGGTCTCCCCGCTGCACAGCCCCAAAGTCCAGGTCGCTGGCATTGTCTCCCTGCACCTGGGAGGACAGATGGCACATCTCAGCTCAGGGGGGCTGGGAGCTCACACCCCACCCATGCATGGGGCCCAGAGATGTCATGGAGTTGGCACCTGAGCTATTTGCACTTGCCTGCACGGACGAAGCAGCTCCGCCCCCGACTCCAATCCTGTAGACAGGACCCCCAACCTTCACAACATCCATGCCTGCGAGGAAGGAGGGCTGAATCAGAACACCCGGGAAGTGACCAGACGTGTGAGAACGAAGCAGTGTGAGGATAAAGGGAAGCTGGTATTAGAGGACAGCAATCAAAATTCTTTGATTGGGTAAATACACTTTGAGGAATTTACCCTCCAGATTTATTCGCACAGGTACAAAGCACCTACGTACAAAATTAAATACTGCAGCATTATTTGTATTACCAAACACAAGAAATAATCTAAATGCTAACAACAGAGAACTGGTTAAATAAATTATGGTATAAGCCATATAATGAAAAACTAAGCCACCGAAACAGAGAATTTTTTTTTTTGGCTATGCCGCACGGCTTGCAGGATCTTAGTTCCTCAGCCAGAGATTGAATCCAAGCCCTCAGCAGTGAAAGCACAGAGCCCTAACCGCTAGACCGCCAGGGACTACCCCCGAAAAAGAGAGTTACATATGAATATAATGAAGTAATCTGATCTCATCAGTATGAAATGATCTCCAAGTATATTGCTAAGCTGAAATAAAGCAAGGTGCAGAAGTACGCCTACCCACTTGGAACAGCATCAACAAGAATAAAATACTTAAGACTTACACACTGAAAATTATGAAATATCTTAGTAGGCCTAAATAGATTGAAAGAGATCTCATGCTTATAGATCGGAAGACTTCATATTGTTACAATGGCAATACTCCCCGAAGCGAACTGCAGAGTTAACACAATCAGCCACCTTTTTCAAAGAAACTGACCGGCTGATCCGAAAATTTATATGAAAATTCGAGGGACCTAGAACAAAGCCAAAACAATCTTGAAAACGAAGAACAAAATTGAAGGACTCATACTTTCTGCTTTTAAACTTACTGCAAAGCTACAGTAATCAAGACAGTGTGTTACTAGCAGAAGGAGACAGGTCGATAGATAGATAGGTCATTGGAATAGAACTGTGAGTCCATAAATGAGCCCAAACATTTATAGCCAACTGATTTTTGGCAAGAGTCCCAAGACAATTCAATGGGGGTAAGAACAGTTTTTTTCAAAAAGGATTTTGTTAGAACAACTGGATATCCACATGTGAAAGAAGGAAGTTGGATCCCTACTTCATACCATATACAAAAAATTCAAAATGTATCAGAGACCTAAACGTGAAAGCTAAAAGCTATAAAAGTATTACAAGAGAATATATGAGTCAATCTCGGTGACCTTGGCTTAGGCAGTGGTTTCTTAGTCATGACACTATAAGCCAGAAGCCACAAAGAAAAAATATACAGATAAATTATACTTTACCAAAATTAAAAACATTTGTGCTTCAGGGGACACCATGAAGAAAGTAAAAAGACAACCCACAGAATGGAAGAAAATATTTGCAAATCATTTACCTATCAGATAAGGGGCTAGTACCCAGAATATGCAAAGAACTCTAACTTACACTCCAAAAAAAAAAGACAAACCAATTTAAAATTGGCCAAGGACATGAACAGATATTTCTCCAAGGAAGCTATACAGATAGCCAAGAAACAGGAAAAGATGCTTAACATCCTGAGTCATTAGGGAAATGCAAACCCAAACCACCATAAGATACTACTTCACATCCACTATGATGGCTATAATCAAAGAGACAGATAAGCGTTGGCAAGGATCTGGAGAAATCGGAACCTTCACGCACTGCTGAGGGGAATGTAAAATGGTGCAGCTGCTTCAAAGACTGAGTACAGTTATCATGTGACCTAGCAAGTCCACTCCTAGTTACCTACCCAAAAGAATTCAGAACGTAAGTACATAGGAAAACTGGTACACAAATGTTTATAGCAGGGCTTCCCTGGTGGCACAGTGGTTAAGAATCCGCCTGCCGATGCAGGAGCCCTGGTCCGGGAAGATCCCACATGCCTCGGAGCAACCAAGCCCGTGCACCGCAACTACTGAGCCTGGGCTCTAGAGCCGGCGAGCCACAGCTACTGAAGCCCGTGCGCTTAGAGCCCGTGCTCCGCAACAAGAGAAGCCACTGCGATGAGAAGCCCGCGCACCACAATGAAGAGTAGCCCCCGCTCGCCACAACTAGAGAAAGCCTGCGCGCAGCAACGAAGACCCAACGCGGGCAAAATTAAATAAATAAATAAAATGTTTATAGCAGCATGATTCATAATAGCCAAAAAGCAGAAACAACCCAAATGTCTACCAACCGATGAATGGAGAGACAAAATGATATAGCAACACGATGGAATATTATTCAGCCATAAAAAGCAATGAAGTACTGATACGTACTATAATATGGATGAACCTTTAAGACACCATGCAAAGTGAAAGAAGCCAAACACGACATTTATAACAGGGAAATTCATCGAGACAGAAAGTAGATTATTGGTTTCCAGAGGCCGAGGAAGGGGGCATGGGGAGTGACTGCTCATGGGTGCAGGGTTTCTTTCTGGGATGATGAAAATGTTCTGGAATTAGTGGTGATTGATGTACAACTTTGTGAATATGCTAAAACCACTGACTTGTACACTTTACAAGGGTAAACTTTATGTTACGTGAATTACATCTTAATAAAATGGTTATTAAAAAAATGGGTGGGAATTCCCTGGCGGTCCAGTGGTTAGGACTCAGCGCTCTCACTGCTGGGGCCCCGGGTTCTGGTCGGGGAACTAAAATCCCATAAGCTGCGCAGCGAGGCCAAAAAGAAAAAAAAAAGGTGTGTACACGTGCTATTTGTTTAAACAAGGGGGGGCAAATATACACATGGGTCTGTTTATGTATGCAGGAAAAACCTCTGGTAGCATACAAAAGTAACCAATTAACATTGGTTATCTCTAGGGAGGGAAACTGGGTGGCTGAAGGTCAGGGGAAGGAGAGTTTCCACTGTATAACCTTTCTTTGCTTTTTAAATTCTGAGCCATGTGACAGGTCACCCATTCAATAAGTGGTACCTGGCCTTTATCTTGATTCCACCACAGGTCCTAGCACGGTGCCCAGCACCCGATGGGTGCTCAGTAAATGTCGACCGATTGAACTGAGCTTGCAGATAAAAACAGGCCCTGGATAAACACTGGCTGCCTTGACTTAGCAGGGTGGGCCTCTGCCATGCAGAAGTCAACCCAGGAAGAAACAGGCCACACAGACTGAGCCTGCCCCACTGGCATAAAGCCCTGCCCTGCCTCGAAAGCCTGTACCGGGGAGAGGAGACATGAGCTGGGAGATAAAGAACAAACCACTGAAGTTCCTCTAAATTCCACTCCTGCGGCTGCCACGTGCTGGGGAGAAAGCTGGCTGGAACTGGTAGAGAGGTGGTGGGCTCTTACCTGGCTCTGGGGGCTCCTTGCTCACATGCTCAGCTTCCATGGACCCAATGCCTCCACTAAACATGATGGGCTTGATCCACTCACGCCGCTGGCCATCTGGGAGCTGGAGGCCCAAGGAACGGGCAAAGCCTGGAGCATGGACGGCACAGGGACAGGGGACAGGGTCTAGTCGGCCAGGCTCCTCAGCGCTCACTGGGTCACACAACTCACCCCACCCCGCCTCTGGGACTGTTATCCCCCACGCCCCCGCAAGCCTCACCAGCCAGAACTGGTTCTCCAAACTTGTTGCCGTAGTCAGAAGCCCCATTACTGGCCTCTATGGCAATCTCCAGGGGTCGGGCAAAGTTCCCAGGATACTGGAAGCTTGGATCCTCCCAGGGCATACTGTAACCTGGGCAGGAAGGAGAAAGATGGGTGGACTGTAAAGACGGAAGATGGAGGAGTCACGGCCCTTCAGGAAGAGTCTGACTCTTGGGACCAGAGTTCTTAACACTTTCCAAGCAACTGGACTTTGGGACTTCCCTGGCTGTCCAGTGGTTAAGACTTCCCCTTCCAGTTCGGGGGGTGGGGGACGGAGGGTGTGGGTTCGATCCCTGGTCGGGGAGCTAGGATCCCGCGTGCCTCGCAGTCAGAAAACCAAAGCATAAAAGCAGGAGCAATAAACAAATTCAACAGAGACTTTAAAAACAGTCCACATCAAAACAAAACAAAACAATTGGATTTGGGGGGCAGTTGATGGCCGTAAGTCCAACCCAGTACCACAATTGTTTTTGGCTAAGTAGATACTGGTTTATAAAGAAAATTGTGGTTCTGCAAAGCCAGATCTGGGTCTTCCTTGGCCTACTGTCCTCACAACCATTGTTGGCGAAAGGCCAGCTATTCTAGAGCCCTCCCTCCCAAGAAAAGGTACCCATGATGACCCTTTGATCTAAGAGATAACAGTGTCCAGTGCCTGCCAGGACAAGGGATCTGGAAGGGGAGATGGGTAGAGAGGAAAGAGACGGGACCTGGGACGTGCAGGTTTCCAAAGCAATAGCCAGCAGTGCCAGCCACCACGTGGGCCCCGCGGCCTGTGCACTGGACATCTCGGATCCGGCCCCCTGTGCCAGTGGTCGCACCGCTGAAGGGGGCTACTCCTGTACAGAGAGAGGGAGGGTACGGGTACTGAAAAGGCAAACTCCACCTCTGACCACCGCACTGAAAGTAAGGACATGCAGCCAACCTGCTGGTCCCCAGGTGGGCCTGGGGCCTTTGCCCCACCCTATACTCTGACCCTGCCTATCCCTCCTGGGGACTCATCTCACCCGTGGGGAAGTTGTGGGTCTCTGCCGTGAAGACGACATGTCTCAGCCCCTGACGTTGCCGGAAGCAGCTTGGCCGTGAGGGGTCCTCGGGACGCAGGAATTGGACTTCCTTCCCCTGGATTGCACTGTGGACACATCCGTTCTGAGTCTCACTTCCTTCCTGGCGTCTGCACCTACCCCACCAGAGCCTGGGGCCTCCCATTCCCTGGGTCTGAGGTCACCCCAGCTGAAGGCACAGCCCACCTGCTGTTGTCACAGAACTTGAGGACGTTGTTGGGGTGCGAGGATGCCTGGGTGCTCATGATGGACTCAAACAGCGAGTGTGCCAGCTCCTGCCCATCCACGTGGAGTCGGCCTTTGAAGAACCAGTGTCGGCTGTGCTCACTGCAGGGGGTGACGTGGGGAGGGAAAGGCAGGGTGGAAACATGGGTCATTTCTCAGGCCTCGCCATGTCTTCTCATCAGCATAAACGGCAGAGTTACGGCCACAGGTCAAAACAGATTCCAGAAGTCATAAGCTTCCAACAGTCTGTCATTGTGGATGGTCCAGATCCAGCGTGAAGATAAAACCAAGATGTGAATGCAGACTACGGGATGGATGGGGAACCCAGGTACTCAGACAGACTCAGGGAGGCCCCTAGGCCAAGAGAGAGCCATGCAGAGTCCCTGCGGTCTTCCCTTCCAACCTCCACGGGCTCAGACATCAGAATGTCCCCATTCCTCCCCACCTATTGGACTGAGCCAAGTCGAAGGCCTCCACAGTGCTGGGGTTCCGCTGCAGCTCCTGGAAGCGCTTGGTGTAGAAATCCAGGTCCCAGGAGTCTAGGGCCAGACCTAGGAGACAACCACCAGAAGAGCTGACTGTGGGACTCAGCACCCCTACTAGCCTGGCCTGGGCCTTCCTCCAGGGACCCCTGCGCACCTAGCTCCTGGTTGGCTTTCTCCAGGGCAGACCGGCCCTCGGCCAGTATGTCAATTGGGCCACCGAGGGGTGCTGGGGTGCACCCCAGGGAGAAGCTCTGGATGGGACAGGGGAAGTGCTGCTCCGTCATCCGGTCATGCAGGGTAGCCAGGGCGATGGCCTCCAGCTCAGCCGAAGGCGGGTGGGCAAACTAGGAGTGGAGACACACACAGAAGGCAAGGGGTGCAGGGTTGAAGAATGGACAAGATGGTCCACCCTCGTCCTCCAAGCCACACAGGACCAGCCCACTGCTAGCCTCTCTGGCACCTTTGTTCAGATTAGAAAAAGACGCTCCTTCCAGGCATGAGTCCCTGTCAGCACGCACAGATTAGTAAGGGGAGCACAGGCTAGGTTTCTGTCCTATTCACTCCTTGACCAGGTGGCCTCAGGCAGTGAACAACCTGCAAACAGGGCAGGCGTCAAAGCAGGAACGCCTCCCCCTGCTTCTCAGCGTTTCCTTAGAGTTTAGGACCCAAAATCTCTTCCGCTTCCTCCTCCTGATGCCCACCTGGCTGCCTACAAGCTCACCGAGAGCAGGTAGCGCCGGGTCGGCTCCACGCGGTCCACAGCCCCCAGCCCCGCAGCCTGGCACACTGACACGATGTTGCTGGATGTTGGCGTGGAGAAGTTCAGCCTGTGGATTGGTTAGGACCAGATGGTTAGAGCCCCAGCTGAGAAGGTGGATCCTGCCCACTACTGTCCAGGCAATCTCCCACCTCTACTTACCACCCCCCACCGCACCTGCCCACACCGCTGGCCTCCAGCCTCAGACCTGGGCACCAAGAAACCTGCTTTCAAAGGTCATTCAAATCAAACCGTAACTGTTCCTGTAGCAACAAAATGCTTCAATTTCAACTTCTCAGGATACAACGTGTCATATTTCCAGAACATGCCTGGCAGCTGGCTCAGTCTTCAAAGGTATCTTCCCACATGGGGAAAGCATGTGCCCAGCTTTCTAGGCGGGGAGTAGGATGAAGGGAAAACAAGTCTCCCAAGGACCACAAAAGGAGGAAGAGGAATGAAAGTGGAAGGGGTGGCAGTGTGTCTGGAAAGGCTGACGGGCTCTGGACCAGGGAACGAGCTACCCGAGGCTGAGACACGTGCCTGGGCCCGACCTCCAGCAGCAGGTCAGTGGGGCCGGGAAAGAGCCAGGACTCCTGAGCGACATCGTCCAGTAACAAGGGGCAGCCAAACAGCCAGGTCAGCTTCTTCATCTCCTCGGCGCTCGGGGAGGACTCAGCTGCAGGGAGACAGGGCAAGGACACCTTGAGACACTGCCCCTGGCACTTGGCACCTCTCCCAAAGAATCCAGTAAGTGGCCCAACCTGTCCAGTTCACGTTGTAGCACAGCTCGGTCTTGACACCCTGCAGCTCTGGCAGTTCCCCTTGCAGCTTCCTTTGAGTATATTCAGAGGCTGCCCTCTCGTGGCCAGAGGGACGGACATAGAAGTGAAGGACTGAGGACATCTCTGTAGGTGTCCTCTGCTGGCGAGATGAGTTAGAAAAAATAACATTCACTAGAGCCTATCTGTTGAACTGATTTCAAGTTTCAAGGACAGCTGAGGCTGTGGAAGCATTAGGGATGTGGTGGGGGAACGCAGTGGGGGCACTGAGGCATAAATGTATCCAGACATTTCCCGTCCAGTGTAGTCAAGGCCACAGGACTGTGGGTACCAACCTAGCACTTTAGGAGTGGGAAAGCCTTCCTAAGGGAAATGGCATCTAAGCGTGAAGGATGAGCTGGACGGGGCTGGCCAGTGAAGTCAAGTGATAGTTCCTCTACTTCACTGTTTCAAAATATTATCTCCCTGCTCAAGGTAAATCCAAAGCCTTTAGCCTGACAGTCAAAGGCTCTCCACATCTATTCCCCAACTACTTTTCAACTTCTGATCCCACTGCTTCTCGATAGGACCCTGGCTTTACTCACTAAACCCTGCCTAGCCTCCTCGCCATTCCTTTGCCCCATCCTAGAATGCCTATGCCTATCCCTATCCTGTCCAAAGCTTTCCCATTTGTCAAGGTGAGTACAGGTCTCACCAACTCTGGGAGGCCTTCTTCACTGCTCCAGTGCTCAGGGACATCTCCCTCCTAGCAGAGCTGAGGGCTTCTGATCTGCACCATTCATTCAGCTCTGATCTCTCTCTCTCTCTCTCTCCCTCTCTCCCCCTCCCCCCCCCACACTCACACACACACACACACACACACAGGTCTCCCAGGTGTACACGCCCTCTTCCCAAGGAAGTGGGAGGAAAGGAAGCTCACTGCCTCGCTTCTTCACTTGGACAACTCATAGGCATCTCAAATCTAACTTACTCAAGGCTGACTTTGACCATTCTGTCAAGGTCACCAAAGACCGCAACGTTGCCAATCTAGAGGTCACTTAACTTCTTGCCTTATTCGACCTCTCAGCAGCATTTGACTTATGCATTCTCTACTTCCTGAAGCGCCCTCCTCTCTTGGCTTCTCGACACCACTCTCCTGATAGTCCTCTTCCTTCTGGTTGCTCCTTCTCGGTCACCTGTGCTGGCTCCTACTCTTCTGCTCCACCTCTAAATGGTGGGTGCCCAAGACTGTGCCCTTTGTTCTCTTCCCTCTAAATGTTCCTCCTAAGAGACTTCATCCGGACCTGTGGCTATAAATACAATCTATTAGACTGAACCAATGAGACTGCCAGCATTCAAACATGTTTGGCTCAAAATGGCAATTTCACATGACTCGAGTTACTATCTGCCAACAGATTCCATAACTTTATCCAACTCTGACTCTCCCTGAAACTCCAGACTAGTACATTCAAATGCTTAGGTGACACTGCCATATAGATGTCTCATAAACACAGATAGCCTGTTCTGGCCAAAACAGAAATTTTGATTTATCGTTTCTCCAGACCTGTGGTTTCCCCCCATTTTCCCCACCTCGGTTAACACCACCATCATCCAATCTGTTGCTCAAGTCAAAAACACAGGAGTCGATCTTAATTTTTCTTTCCCTGAGCCCTCTCTATACCCAATCTGCCAGCGAATCCATTTCCAAACATATCCCAAATCTGTCCATGTCCTTTCCTCTCTGCTACCATCACTCCAGTTCAAGTCAGTACCAGGACTCACTTGGACTAATGCACCAGTAGCCCTCCTGACCAGGACCCCTGATCCCACCGCTGCCCCAACCACAATCCACTCGCCACAAGTTAGCATAAATGAGATCATGGCTTCTCATCACACACGGTATAACATTCCAACTCAGTACCCTGCTTTATGTTGTCTGGCCATTGCCTACCTCTCCAACCCTATCTCACACCACTCTCCTTCTCGCCAACAGTGCACCAATCACACTGGCTTCTTTTCTATTACTGTTTTCTAACTTGCCAAGCTCAGTTCCGAAAGGCATTTTTCTCACCCTGCTATTTGCATGGCTAGCTTTCTTGTTATTTAAATTTCAGGTAAAATTCACCTCCTTGAAAAGGCCTTCCTTGATCAACTGCTCTGAAGTAGCCATTATGAGATGGTCTTATATTAATCTTCTATATGGTATTTATCACTATCTGACATTTTATTTTTAGCTCTGCCTTCCCCACTAGAACAAAATCTCGATGAGGGCATGAACTGTAGCTATTTTACCTCCATCGGATTACCAAGGCTTAGAATACCTGGGGCTTAAAAACCAAAAAATCTCAAACTTGTAGACTGACAAGTTCCAAGCCAGGTCTCATTTCAGCAACCAATGTTCCTGCCAGATCGTGATTCCTCCCATTCTCAGCGCGCCCACCCAATGCTTATGACCCCCTTTATTTGTTTTTATTTTATTTTTTCCTTTGGCCGCACTTCGTGGCTTGTGGGATCCTAGTTCCCGGACCAGGGATTGAACCCGGCCCTCGGTAGTGAGAGCGCTGAGTCCTAACCACTAGACTGCCAGGGAATTCCCCTTATGACCCTTTTTAAAGTTAGGCGCCTCAGTTGTCCTCCATACCATAATTCCTTCACAGGAATTATCACAACCCGAAATCATTTTGTTTATTATACCAGTTGATTTTCGTCTATCATTCCCAGTGAAACAAAAGCTCCAAGAGCACAAAGACAGGATTGTCTACATCAGAACTGTCTCCCCAAAGACCAGCATGGTACTTGACATAAAACAGGATTTTTTCTTGGTTGAATGAATGGTCATAGAGGTGATGAGTTTACGTGGGGTCTCCCCTGCCAGGCGTCCAACAAACGCGAACGGACACCTGCACTAACGCGGGCACCCAGG
This sequence comes from Neophocaena asiaeorientalis asiaeorientalis, assembly GCF_003031525.2. Lineage (NCBI taxonomy): Eukaryota > Metazoa > Chordata > Mammalia > Artiodactyla > Phocoenidae > Neophocaena > Neophocaena asiaeorientalis. The sequence goes on along the minus strand of NW_020173671.1, from coordinate 651,233 downwards.
CGCCCGCTGGGCGCAGCTCGGCCTGGTGGGGATCCTGCAGCGGCTTGGATCAGGTTTTGGGTGGGTGGCTACGGGGTGAAGCATATAGGGGTATCCGGGTTTGCGCGCGGTAACCATACGCACGTGGCAGCCGTTCTCGCAGTCCCTGAGCTCCTGGAATCCTGGCGCGCCCATTTACGTCATCCGCGTGCGCCTCAGGAAGAGGCGAAGCATGAGAACGCCCCCGCCCCCTCCTGCCCGCCGGGGTCTTTTAACTTTTGTGAAAATACAGCCAGATCCGTGCAGCCAGCTTGAGCTCTGACGGAGAGAGCACCTTACCTGTCCAGGACTCGGTTTCCCTCCCCCTACTCCCTTGGCTTTCTTTCACTTTTATTTTTTCTGAATGAATTCATTTATTTAATTCTTAGCAGGGTGGGAGGCTTTTTTTTTTTTTAATTTTTTTTTTTGTAGGGGGCAGGGCGCACCCCGATCGCTATGTGGAACCTCCCCGACCAGGGATCGAACCCATGACCCTTGCATTAGAAGCACTAAGGCTTAACCGCTGGACCACCAGGGAAGTCGGGGAGGGATATGTTTTTAACTTCTGTATTCTGGCTAGTTACGGTGACAATAATAATGATCGGAAGAATTTATTGAGCACCCATTAAGGTACTTTACATGATCTCGTCCATCCTCACAAAAACCCTGCTTTACAGATGTGGAAGCTGAGGCTCATTGCCATGCTCTCGTTCCTTAGTTTTGTAACTCAAACACTTAGCAGCTTTGTACTGTTTTTTGGCACATTTTTTTAAACTCTCATACTATATACATATACGATTGTGATAGGGACAGAGTAAAGGGACAAATTAGGTAATTAAATAGTTAATCCCACTAGGGGATTGCAAGTAAAGAAAAAAGTATGGGAGACCCCTGTAAGTTAATGATCACTCAAGAAAACAGGTTTGCTTAACCACAAAACCAAGCAGGCCTGCTTAGCAACAAACCATGCAACAGAAGCATGAGACATGCCCTCCCAAAATAAAACCCTGGTGGCATGAGACCCACATCCTGCCCAGTGAACTCAGTAAGTTAATGACCCCTAGGACATGCTCTCTGCACACATAAAAAACAATAATTTATGGAAAGATGACATATCAAAGTAAAAGACCCTCATTGTACTGAGACCTGAAATAATTTTTCCATAGTGCCATGACAGTCATGGCTTGACCATGTAGGGACAAGAAAAGTGACTTCCAGTTTCATCAGTTTGGCCCTGATCCTTCTCCTGACTTGGGTCCTATATCTCCCACTGCCCCCTGAACAAGTGTAGCTTATTCAAAATCACTGGATCTGAGACAGCTCCCAATCCTCCATACTTACCCCACACTTTGACAGACCCTGTGGCCCTCTCATTTGATCCTGCATGCTGCCACCAGATTAAGCTACTAACCTGACATTTAAATCACACCAACGAGGGTGCTTGTGGATCCAGTTCAACTTACAGTCTGATCACTGTAGCCTAAACTCAACTCTCCCTCCTATGAACTAGCAGAGGTAAATCCCAGGATATAGGGCACACTTTCATGGACTTGGTAAACTAGAGCTAATCAATGAATTTGGTAAAGTAGCAGGATACAAAATAAATGCACAGAAATCTCTTGCATTCATATACACTAATGATGAAAAATCTGAAAGAGAAATTAAGGAAACACTCCCATTTACCACTGCAACAAAAAGAATAAAATACCTAGGAATAAACCTATGTAGGGGGCTTCCCTGGTGGCGCGGTGGTTAAGAATCCGCCTGCCGGTGCAGGAGCCCTGGTCCGGGAGGATCCCACATGCTGTGGAGCAACTAGGCCCGTGTGCCACAACTGCTTAGCCTGCGCTGTAGAGCCCATGAGCCACAACTACTGAGCCCACGCGCCACAACTACTAAAGCCCGTGCCCATGCTCCGCAACAAGAGAGGCCACCGCAATAAGAAGCCCGTGCACCGCAACGAAGAGCAGCCCCCGCTTGCTGCAACTAGAGGAAGCCCGCGGGCAGCAACGAAGACCCAACGCAGCCAAAAATAAATAAATAAATAAATCTATTTAAAAACAACAACAACAACAAAAAACCTACCTAGGGAAACAAAAGACCTGTATGCAGAAAACTATAAGACAATGATGAAAGAAATTAAAGATGATACCAACAGATTAAAACTCTTAGAGGAAAACATAGAAAGAACACTCTTTGACATAAATCACAGCAAGATCTTTTTTGATCCACCTCCTAGAGTAATGGAAATAAAAACAAAAGTAAACAAATGGGACCTAATGAAACTTAAAGGCCTTTACAAAGCAAAGGAAACTACAAACAAGACGAAAAGACAACCCTCAGAATGGGAGAAAATATTTGCAAACGAATCAATGGACAAAGGATTAATCTCCAAAATATATAAACAACAGTTCATGCAGCTCAATATTAAAAAAACAAACAACCCCATCCAAAAATGGGCAGAAGACCTAAACAGACATTTCTCCAAAGAAGACATACGGATGGCCAAGAAGCACATGAAAAGCTGCTCAGCATCACTAATTATTAGAGAACTGCAAATTGAAACTGCAATGAGGTATCACCTCACACCAGTTAGAATGGACATCATCAGAAAATCTACAAACCACAAATGCTGGAGAGGGTGTGGAGAAAAGGGAACCCTCTTTCACTGTTGGTGGGAATGTTTATTGATACAGCCACTATGGAGAACAGTGTGAAGGTTCCTTAAAAAACTAAAAATAGAATTACCATATGACCCAGCAATCCCACTACTGGGCATATACCCAGAGAAAACCATAATTCAAAAAGACACATGCACCCCAATGTTCACTGCAGCACTATTTACAATAGCCAGGACATGGAAGCAACCTAAATGCCCATCGACAGACAAATGGATGAAGAAGATGTGGTACATATATACAATGGAATACTACTCAGCCATAAAAAGGAACGAAATTGAGTCATTTGTAGAAACGTGGATGGATCTAGAGACTGTCATACTGAGTGAAGTAAGTCAGAAAGAGGAAAACAAATATCGTATATTAAAGCATATATATGGAACCTAGAAAAATGGTACAGATGAAATGGTTTGCAGGGCAGAAATTGAGACACGATGTGGAGAACAAACGTATGGACACCAAGAGGGGAAAGTGGCGGGGGCGGGTGGTGGTGCTGGTGTGATGAATTGGGAGATTGGGATTGACATATGTCCACTAATATGTATAAAATGGATAACGAATCAGAACCTGCTGTTTTAAAAAATAAATAAAATAAAATTCAAACAAAACAAAACAAAACGGTGGCGGGGGGGTCTTCCAGAGTTGAGAAATATTGAATGCAAAAGGAATGATTAGGTTTGGGATTTTGACTAGGCTCTGACTGGTGTTCTAATTAGGGAGCCAGTGTGGCTGGAGGGGAGTAGGAGAGAGGTTTCAGCTTCTCTGGGGGAATCTCTCATTGCTGTTGTTTTGGTGAAAAGGGAAGGAACACATCTCTGATGTAATAATGGGAAATAACTGCAAACAAAGGTTTGCCTTATAAATAACTTAGCACCACAGTGCATAACTAGTTCATGCAATAAGGAATAGAGAGCTTGCATTGAATGAAGTTGAATTAGCGGATACCATAACTTGTAGAATTAAAGTCTTTATTCTCCCGTTATGACTAGAGCATTCTTATTGTCTAAAGTGTTTATACTTACTATATTATAGTCAATGTTTATTCTATCTTGCTCCAAAAACAATTTGAATCTCCTATAAGTGTACAATGGCGTTAAATGCCTCTCTTTTACTTTATGTCTTTAATTTCCCCTCCTTCCCTCCAGCCTCACTGACTTCTTGCATTTCTTTCCACCGCTGGGCCTTTGTGTTTGTTGTTTCACCTGTCCATTCTTTCTCTTTGATCCCCATCATATGAATTCTTCATCTCTTTCAATTCTTTAATATAAAGTCACCTTTTCAGTAAGGCCTTCTTTATATAAAAGGGACACACCACACCACCCCCTGCATTCCATAGCACCTATTACTAACAGTCTACACATTTTACTTTTTTTTTTAACTGTCAGTCTCCATGTTCTAGAATGTAACCTCCATGGGAGCAGGGATTTTTATCTGCTTTGTTCACTGCTGTATCCCCAAAGCCTAGAACAGTGCCTGACACATTGTTGCATGAATTCTGTGCACTCCACTGCCTATTAAGACATGGATTGATTGGTTGGTTGACTAAATTAGGGAGAGCAGAGGCTTTTATTAGTAGATCCACAAAAATTTATCAAGTTCTTATTTAACAACAAGCACTGTTCTAGGCACCAAATACAAAGAAGAATGGAATAAAGCTTCTAGGTACTCACAGTCAAGTGGGGAAAATAGTTAAACAATTACAGCAATGAGTTAAGGCCATAAAGCAAGTATGAATGATGTGCTGCATTAAGGAGGAAACACCTCTCTGCTTGGCAGAATCAGGGAGATGAAAGATGCATAGGAATTACCAGCTAGAATGGCTGTGTTTGAGCTCCTGAGCTCCGCCACCCCACGGATACCAGACAGGATATCACTGGGGAAGAGGTTGGGGGGTGCCAGAGTCGGGGTGCCAGAGTCGGAGACAGAGGTGGCAGTGGAGCAGAGAGGCCCTGACGCTGAATGGGGAGAAGTCGGAAGTGGAGCCAGGGGGAGCGCCCGCCGATGACGTCACGGACCAGCCTGCCTTCGAGCCTCGGCGCGCTTTCCAGGGGGTGGAGTCGCCGGAGCATCATGGCTGCCTGCCGGGCTGAGGCTCCTGGCTCCGTGAGTGCTGTTCTCTGCCCCTCGTCCCTTTTTTCTTGCCTGTCCCGTATTTTCTTTCTGCTCCTGTAAGCTCCACCTTGCCTCTTTGCCTCCCTGACTTAGCTGGCCGCCCCCAGGCGAGGGGGGACGGTGAGGCTTTTCGTCCCGCCCCTCTCACTGGTTCTGCGATTACATTTATTCCACTATGACTGTGGCGCCGGCTGTGAACCATAAATACACCTCTGTCCACTCTTTAGGCTTCAAGCCCAATGGGAAGCCAGGAGCAGACGAACAGCTAACTGTGGGGGTGTGGATTCCTGGGGGAGACCTCTGACGCAGCTGTATGGGAAAGGGGTAACCGATAATCTGGAAAAGCTTCTGAGACCCGAAGTACGTGCAGGAGTTAGCAAGGAAAAAAAAAAAGCGCTAAAAGAGGTTTCAAGACGGAGGCAAAAAACATGTTCAAAGGCAAGAGACAGAGCAGGTGTCTTTGAAAAACTCAAAAAGTTCAGCTGGGTGGTGGTGGAGAGGTCAAAGGTGACAGCCTCATAAGTCTTGGTAGGCAGTGATTTCAACCGGAGGATAATTGGGAGTTATTGAAGGGTTTTAAGCAAAAGAGTGGATAAGTTTTGTTTTCGTTTCCTGAGGTAGCACCGTAGAGAGTGGACTGCGGTGGTCTCCAACCTTTTTGGCACCTGGGACCGGTTTCGTGGAAGACAGTTTCTTTTTTGGGGGGGATGGTTTCGGGATGATTCAAGCACATTGATTTATTATGGTCTCTATGCAGTCAAACCTCTCTGCTAATGATAATGTGTTTTTGCAGCTGCTACCCAGCGCTAGCGTCACACTGGCTCAGCTCCACCTCAGATCATCAGGCGTTAGATTCTCATAAGGAGTGCACAGCCTAGATCCCTCACATGCGCAGGTCACAGTAGGGTTCTTGCTTGTATGAGAATCTAATGCCGTCGCTGCTCTGAAAGGAGGCGGAGCTCAGCCGATAATGCGAGCAATGGGGAGTGGCTGTAAATACAGATGAAGCTTCGCTTGCTCACCACCCGCTGCTCACCTCCTCCTATGCTGCCTAGTTCCTAACAGGCCACCGACCGGTACCGGTCCATGGCCCAGGAGTTGGGGACCCCTGGACTAGAGAGTATCAGTTAGAACGCTGTGGTTTAAGTGTAGTAAGAGATGGTAGTGACCCCGACCATGGCAGCAATGTTGAGGTTCCAGAGGTGAAAACAGAGTAAAAAGATACTGAGGAGATAGAATCTAAATTAAGTAAGCTCCCCAGATTAATACTGATATAGGCTGAAGTTTGAGAACACTGTACCCTTTCTTCTCGACCTCATCCACTGACTGCATGGCTTTAATAGCCAGTGATAGATGCTGATTTTTCCTAAATCTCTGCTTTGGCTGTGATCTCTCTCCTGAGCTCTAGTTATATCCATCTGCCTGCCAGATTCTCCATCTGGCCAACCTACAGGCACCACATATGCCCAACACTGAGCTTTTCAGAAAATCCACCCCTCTTCCAATGTTCACTAACTTGGCAAATAGCACCCTCAACCGAATAGTTCTGCCATGACATGTGGATGTCCTCTTTCACTTCTTCCTTTCCCTACACAAGACCCAAGTTCAAAACACACTCTGGAGCTAACTCCCCCCACCCCACCCACTCCTGGCGTCTGAGTCGATAGACGGGATCACCTAAATATCAGTTGCATTTTAAACAGAACTTTGGTGATTCTGAGGCATTGGTACCACTTTGAGAAGCAGTAGTATTCAGTGTGCCAATGGACAGGTCCTCAGGAATAGGAGCTGAAAGAGAAGATCAAGAGAGGAAGGCAAAAAGTGGGAGTCTGATGTTGGTGGGCAGTTCTGAGTGATAACCTGGTCCAATTTTGACAACACTGACCATGAACAAGAGTGTTTGACTGAGATGGGGTGAAGGTGAAAGTCAATGATAGGGCCATCCACAAGGACACTGAAGTCATCTAGAACTTGAACACTGGTTTTTCAAGCTGTTTTCAAGCTGCTAAAGGTTAACTGGATGTGGAGGAGTGACTGGAGGAGCAGGGATAGAGCTATAATGGTTTTGAATTATCACTGGGGATCAAGAAGGGTAAAGGTCATTAAGTATTGTTGAACTCTGTCGGAATTTTAAAATAAATCTGCTTAGCACTAGGAGTAGGCTAAACTGGCCCCCTCCCCTAGAGTTATCTATATATAAAGGCTACTGTGTCCCCAGAATCTGGTACATATACAGAGATCGTTCCTGTCCTCCTTAGGAAGCCCACATCTTAGCTACAAAGACAGAACAGGAAACAATTCCAGTGGGATTGTATCTCATATATATTTAGCTTATAGGCACTCAAATGTATACACTCCACTAAAAAAAGAGGGGATGCTTAAAAATTATACCCTGCTTATGTCCTTTTTTTGCGGTACGCGGGCCTCTCACTGCTGTGGCCTCTCCCGTTGCGGAGCAGAGGCTCCGGACGCGCAGGCTCGGTGGCCATGGCTTACGGGCCCAGCCGCTCCGCGGCATGTGGGATCCTCCCGGCCCGGGGTATGAACCCATGTCCCCTGCATCGGCAGGCAGACTCCCAACCGCTGCGCCACCAGGGAAGCCCCTCTGCTTATGTCCTTTTATGGAATGTCTATTATTAGGCACATTTCCACTTCCATATACATATTACTGTACAGTGTTATGTACTATTCCTTTTGAGCAATTTAAAGGATTTTTTTTGAGGGTGACCTTAGACCAGTCTTGTTTTTCAACTTGCTGGCTTTAGAATCAGACCCCATAGAAGGTGGGCTGCCACTGTATCTGGTGGTCATTGCTCCACGTGCAAGGTACTGTGGGAGCTCCAAGGAGGGAGCAGCATTCTGCCGGGGATGCTCAAAGAAGAGTTCACAAGGAATATTTATTCTAATTGAGCACTTTAAGGGTTGGTACAGGTTTGTTAAAGAAAGAGGCAAGACCAAAGCTGGATGGCCAGTTTTCTAAGTTGATTGGCTAAACTAAGACTTCTAAGGTTTCTTCAAGCTCTAAACTACTTTACTTTACATCTTCATTTTTTTCCCGGTTGACTTTTTTTTTTTTTTTTTTTTTGCTGTGTTGGGTTTTTGTTGTTGCACGCAGGCTTTCTCTAGTTGCTGCAAGCGGGGGCTACTCTTCGTTGCAGTGCGGGGGCTTCTCTTATTGCAGAGCATAGGCTCTAGGCACCCGGGCTTCAGTAGTTGTGGTGTGCGGGCTCAGTAGTTGTAGCACACAGGCTTAGTTGCTTCGCGGCATGTGGGATCTTCCAGGACCAGGGATCGAACCCATGTCACCTGCATCTGTGGGTGGATTCTTAACCACCGTGCCACCAGGGAAGTCCTCCCTCTTGATTTTTTAAAAAAATCTATTCCTTTATTATTCCCCAGTTTCCTTGGTGGGCAAGATGGTCAGGAAGGTGTTTGAACTCGCTTCACTTTCCTCAGGAGCAAGCCTGGCTTGAGGCTGCCCAGGCCTTCATCGAAGAGACCCTGTGTCCACCTGGCAAGGAGCCTGATGTCCAGTTGACTCAGTTGGTAATTGACTGTGTGAAGACTGTCTGGTTGCCCCAGGGAAGGAACCAGGGTTTAACACTGCCCCTCAGCTACAGGTAAGGAGAAGTGGGATTCCCAGGAAAGTTAAATTTGGGATTGAAAAGGAAGGACTTATCATTTGAGTTGACTAAGGGGAAACTTAAGGGGAGGAAAAGGTGGTCTAAAGAAAACCCCTTCTGCCAGTCTTTCTCATTCTCCATCAAGCTGCTTTCCTTTTCTTGTAGTTCTCCTTAATTGGCTCAAGTTTAGAGACAAGGAGAGGGGCGTGAGAAGACAGAAAGAAAATACGGAAAAAGAACCCTCAAAGTGGGGAGAGAGGCTGATACTATTTCGTTTTGTGCATTAGGAAACTAAGATACGGACTGTGACTTCAGCAAGTGTAGATCGTTGATTTTGAAAGACCTGAGTTTGAGGTCTTCTGAAGGTGCTTTTTGGTTTTTGTCCTTTTTAACACTGTACTACCATTCCTAAACCGTTCTAGGCAATGTTAATAAAGTACTACAGGAAAAGGGTTCCATGGCCAAATAAGTTTGAGAGACATTGCGTAAGATAAACTTCTCTAGGAGAATGATGGGGCTCATTGACATGTTAAAGGCTCCGAAAAGCTCTGCAAAAAGAAACCTGCTTGCCTCCTCGTAGAAGTAACTAGTATCTGGAGTGTGAGGGTATATCATTCTTGTGAATATCTTTATATTTTTTTCTATCCATGCATCTATCCCTAAGCAATATTCAGTAGTTTCGCATACCTTTAGACTTTGTATAAGCGGCACCATACCTTGTGTATCACCTGCGGTTTGCTTTTTTGTGCTTAACATTATACTTGTGAGATTTAGTCACACTGATAGCTCTAGGTCATTTATTTTAACTGCCGTAAGGTATTCTGTTACGTGAATAAACGTATCACAGTTTTTTCCTTTTTAAAAAAAGGTAGAAATGTGTTTAGCTTTGTTTATTTTGTTATTTCCCAATAATAACTGAAAATCCAAAAAGGATAATTGAAAAGTGGTAAGTCAGCAATTTTTAGAAAACTTGCAACCTGTTTAAGTTTCTTGTTATTCTTCAGGATAAATGTAGACTAGATAGCACAATATGTAGAAGATGGTGGATGAGGATAGAGTAAAATTTATTTGACAGGTATAAATATTCATTCATTTTTCCATTTCCCTTCACTGAGTGCCTGCTGTGTGCCAGGTACTGTGGTGGCCTTGAAAGTTGGAGGGCAGTGGCCCATGCAAAAGGTCTGCGGTTATCACCTTCAGTTTCCTGACCCAAACCCTGAAGAATCTGAGAAAAGTGACCCCTATCCTTACTGTTTTCTGTCCTGAAGATGCCTAGGGTAAAGGCACGGTTCCCTCCGGTTGTTTTTTCCTAGGCTTTTACAGAAGTAGGGAAAGACAAAAAGACTTTTGAGTGAGACATACCTGGCTTTGCCACCTACACCACTGTGTACCTGAACCTCTGTAAATTTCCTCATTGGTGTGTTTCCAGGGGTTTTTGGTGAAGATTCAATGCAGTATTGAGCATGAATGGACCCAGTACAGTATGTGTATAGCAGGCGTGCAACGATGTTAGTTTCTGACTTTGCCTTTTATCTGCTCTGAAGTCATTGGGGAGGAATGAGGCAGACGTGGAAGGGGAGTGGGCCATCTAGAGCAGCATTTCTAATCTCTAGCACTCACATGTGGCTTATGTTCATGAGTGCAACAAGGAGGATAAATTGTCATGTTTTGTAACCTTATCCTGTTTCTTTTCCGCTGAAAAAACGATGGGAGTGGAAATGAGTGAAAAAACCGTGGGAATGTAATAATGGTATTACAAAAATGTGAATCTATCACAACTTTGATAATTTAACTCGTATCACATTCTCTGTGATACACCTCACAATTGGTAGTGACTAAGCAGTGTTGCGGCACTTTGCTTAAGATTGGTTGATCTCAAACATCTCTTGAGATTTGGGAGCTTGTGATATCAACTCCCACCTCAGCCTCAGCTTCCCAGCCAGTCTCTAGTACTGTGATACTCCAGACTAGGAAGGAAACCTGGCCGGGGCCAATGAGGTTGAGCCATTAGGCAGATGCCTTAGTGCCCCCACTGAAGTTCTCTGTGGAGCTGAGAGCTGAGATGCTGTCAGGGGAGCAGTTTGTGTTGTCTCTAAAATGTTCTCCCCGCCTGCTCATCTCCTCAGGCTGCTCTTACATTCCCACTCCATTTCTCTGGGTCCTCTCTGTGGCACTGTCTTGTTCAAGATATGATTCAGCACAGACTTTCTTCCTGCCTTCCCTAGGTACTACCCAGTGTTTGGACCCAGACCCCATCCTCATTTTCTTAGGCCCTCACTCCCAGTTTTTTCAACCAATCAAACTTCCTTAGTCCAGGTTCCCCATTGATCTTTCCTTGGGCTCTTGGGGGATTTGTTGGGGTTGAGGATAAAATTCCTAGGCTTGAACATAGCTTTACGAAACCTCTGTTCCCTTCACTCTGCAGCTTTGTCTCAGTAAAGGACCTCAGGACCCACCAACGTCTCCCATGCTGCAGCCACTTGTCCTGGAGCAGTACTGCGTACCAGGCTTGGGCCAAAGAGGCCGGACCACGTGGCGTCCCCCTGCCCCGGGAACGGCTGTTACTTTTAGGGACACTAACAGACCTATCAGGGGACTTGGAACAAGAGTGCAGGAATGGAAGCCTCTATATAAGAGATAACACTGGTACCCTGGGCTGTGAGGTGAGTAGGAAGGGGGCAGTCAGATCCCTCAGATACTAATAAGAATGGTGTCTAGGGAGCGAGACAATTAAGTCTCTGAGGGAACAAAGATGGAGGGGGGTGGACTGGATGCCAGGGTCCTGATTAATCCTTGCCCTTGGTCTTTTCTAGCTCATAGATCTGGACCTTTCTTGGTTGGGCCATCTCTTTCTGTTTCCCAGCTGGAGTTACCTCCCTCCTGCAGTGAAGTCCTCAGGAGAAGGGCACTTGGAGCTCTGGGGTGCCCCTGTGCCAGTGTTTCCCTTGACCATCAGTCCTGGCCCCCTCACCCCCATCCCTGTTCTCTACCCAGAGATGGCTTCCCACCTGCTCAGGCACAGGTAATTCTTCCGTGTAGCGGAGAAGGCAGCAGTGTAAAACTGGGACGATGACGGTGGGTCAGTGGAAGGAGGGAGAGAAAGGCATTGAGAGTAATATAGATGGAATGTTCCCAACCGGGGACAGTGGGGCCTCTCAGAAAGTTCAGAGCCAGATTCTTCCAGGGAAGTGTGCCTTATCTAAGGGCAGGTAGACTTTGAAGGAGGTTTTTAGAACAATGGCTTTGGGCTATGGAAATTTTACATCACTACTAGGTCATAGTGGAAAGGAAGGCATTTGTAGGGGAAAAAAAAAAGAGAGAAATAAAAATGACTTCTGTCTCTACCTTTTTGAGAAGCAAGCACAGAAATGTGCAGCCAAACCTTGCTGGGGAGCTGGTTCGATTGAGCGCTCTGGTGAAAAGTCGAAAGAAAGCCTACTTCATCCTGTCTCTTGGTGGGTCATCCTCAGTTGGCAGCCATGTGTCTGTCATCGTGCAGGTGAGGATTAGGGTCAATTCAGGGGTGTGGAGGTATGGGAGTGGGGTACGAGCTCCTAATAGGAAAGATAACATCATAGGAGGAACCAGGTGGGAAAGGAGGACGGCTGGGGAGAGTTATTTCTGGAACAGTGCTGTTGAGGGAACAGTGTGAGTGACGCCTTCCCTACATACAGGAGGTGGGGAGTAGAATTCCCTGCTGTGCAGCTCATTCGAGGAGACAACTTTTGTATCATGTGTCCCATTTTGAAAACCTGCCAGAATCACTTGTTTTTCCCCTGCATTAGAAGAATGAGCAAGGAGAGTATTTATCTTAACACCATTAAAACATGAAATACATGTACTTTTAGTAAAACTTGGTACTTATTGTTGAGTCTTTTTACGTCAACTGGTACGATTTTATTTTTTTTATTATTATTTTTAAAATATTTATTTGGTTGTGCCGGGTCTTAGTTGCAGCAGGGTGGGCTCTTTAGTTGCGGCTTGCCAGCTCCTTAGTTGTAGCACATGGGCTCCTTAGTTGTGGCATGCAAACTCTTAGTTGCGGCATGCACGTCAGATCTAGTTCCCTGACCAGGGATCGAACCTGGGCTCCCTACATTGGGAGTGCGGAGTCTTATCCACTGCGCCACCAGGGAAGTCCCTGGTATGATTTTAAAGTCATTCATTTTTATACTGATTATTGTTATATGATTTATACAATTATCTGAATAACGTTTCAGAAGCATTCAGAACAATTAAAGGATGAACGGGCTCTTTAACATGCATATCGAAAAAGGAAACTATGAAATTTACTAGCACTCTAAGAATTCTTACCTGTATCTGTGTGTGTCATGAGCTGGAGTAACAGTAATTAGAGTATAAAGAAACTGAAAACGCTTACAAGCCACCCAAATTTCTAATCTTGTTTTTTCCTCTTGGGTTAAAGAGGAGCTTATGTATATTGTTTACATTAGAATGTTTTAAGTCTCCTAGAGCATTCAAAAATTCTGGGCATGGTAGGATTGGCTCATTCTAGGGGAAAAGCTCTGAAATGCACTTGAATTTCTGCAGGGCAACTAAAGTAGGCCAAGCCCTTTGGGTAGCTTATAATCTTATTGTAGATTCTATATCATATTGATTTGTAAAGCAAGCAGAGAATAATACAGAACAGTGTGTAAGTTCCAAGGTGTGTGGCATAGTTGTAACTGCTATAGCAGGTTAGCTAGAGTTTATTATGTGGAGAGAAGCCTAAGGAGGGAGAGTTTAGACTCGATCTGGTTCTTGAAGGTGGCTAGGATTTGAATCCCTAGAAGAGAGGGAGGGCTGTCTGGGACTGGAGTATCACCTGTACCAAGACTGGCCCTTTATTGAGTATATGCTGTATGCTAGGGGCTTTGGTCATTTCAGAGGCACAAAATTGAGTAAGTTGATGGCTCTTGTCCTCTGGAAGCTCTCAGCCAGATAAGTGAGTCAGTGATTACTGTTCAGGGTCATAAGTGCTGGGGTAGAGACATGCACATGCACAAGGCACTGTGAGGGTGCAGAGGTGGGCTTTGGAATAAGTCTGGGTGGTCAGGGGAGGAGTGATCTTGGTTTGTTTACAGGCTGCTGAAGAGACACGTTGGCGAAATACTGTCACTCTAGATGATCCCAGTGAATCACCTCCATGATAGAGGAGTGAGGTCATGTCTAGAAAGACTGAACTCTGAAGAGAGGAGTAAAGGTTCAGGGTAAACTGCTGTACCAGGCAGTTGAGGATAAGAGATCGCTAAGCAGTGACGGAGGCGCAGCTGGAGAGGGTTAGCGTCAGTTTTTTGCCCTGGGGTGGTGTGGGTCTGTCTTCCTCAGCAGGGTTTTTGTCTTAGAAGAAGAGTTGAGGAAAGAGGGCTGTGATGCTGTAAACTCAAGGGTGAAGTGTGGGTAAAACGGGCAGGATTCAGGGGATAGATATTCAGATCCTGGCATTCGGACAGAGGAAGGGAAGGACCTCAACGTCTGAATAAAGGAGAAGTGGCTGCAATATTGGGAGGTCCTAGTAAGAGGTTAGGGGAAGTCTGGTGAGCCCAGGGGGAGCAGGGGAGAGCAGAAGCAATAGTATTCAGTCATTCATTCGTGTGTTCAGTCAAACCGTCATTAGCTACTTGTTTTGCATAAGCAGTAAGCTTAAGCGAAATCTTAGCAATACCTTATGATGAGCTGTGACGTCCAAGGTCTGACTGGTGGTACTCAGCTGGTTTTAGAGAGAAATGGGGGCCTGTGAAGCCGAGCATAGGGGACTGTGAAGTTCAGGTATCCAGAGTCATCAGTGTGTTTTGAAGCCCCTGAGAATGGCAGCCGTGCTCTGGGAGGGACATGCCCTAGAAGACTGTTATATTTATTAACGGTCTCATCTATGTAACTTTTTTCCTTTTGCTTAAATTTCTTCAACAGCCACCTTGCTCCATTCCATAGGAGACCCTCTGCCGTTCATTTTTATTTTCCTACTTGGATGTCTCTCCCTTTCTGAAAGACTGAAAGTCTTCAGCATGTTATTTCTGGGTTTTTCCTTCATCTCGGCCCTTCCATCCTGTCTCTGGCAACTGCCAAGGCCATTCCTCCTCCGTCCCGGCCAGGGTTTTCACGGCCTTGCTCATTCTGGGTTCTGAACATTTCTGTGTTGTTGCCCATGCTTGAGTCCCGCTTCTCTCTCCTCTCTACGTCAGCAAAGCAGAGATGGCCTTCAGGACCTTGGCAAGTTCAGCTTCTTTCACTTGGCCTTCCTGATCATTCCAACCCATCCCGACCTCTTTCTTTCTCTGAAACCTTACCAGATGTGTATTGTTTTTGCCACTTGATCATACATGGCTCCATGTTATTACTTGGGTTTGTGTCTGTGTTTCCCCGTGGTTTGAAATATGTTGGAGTTGAGAGAAGTCTATGATATTTCCCTTAACATCTATCCCAATACTGGATACTTACGTACCGTGTGCATACTGATTAAATAAGTGAACGTTGTTTGTATGGCTGGTTTGTATGTTGGAGTGGGATGGGGAAAGGGCAGAATTTTCTGAAAGGAATATTTATGTATTTTGGAGAAAGTTGTAGGGCTGGTTTGTGCCTTGGGGGAGGGATTAGGAAATATTTGCCATTTCCGTGAGAGGGGAGAGAGCCTGAGAGTTCTGTGGCTTAAGATGTAATTGCGGAACAGGGAAGATGAAGAGGCAAGAAAAAGCTCTCGAGGAGTAGGTCTTTGAGGGTCACATTGTGATGGGAAGGGACCCTGGCAGAGGGGCAGCATCATGGCAGGCCTCTCACGTACCGTGTTGCCTGCTTCCGCACAAGCCAGATCCCTGCCCAGCTGGTGTGGCACCGAGCCCTTTGGCCTCATAAGGCCTATGTGCTGACGGAGCTGCGAGCGTCCAAGCTCCCTGGTCACCGTTACCGGATTTGGATGACCAGTCCCTCCTCCCGGCTTTTGCCACTGAAACCAGAATGTGTGCGAGAGCTGGAACTGGAGCTGGAAGGAGCCCCCTTGGAGACCAACCCCCAGCCACTCCCCATACTCAGCAATCCTCAAGACAACAAGGGTCCAGACGGTCTCGTCCGGGACTCCAGGCTCTTATCATACACGGTGAGCATAAGTGAGAGATCCTTGAGCCCGAAGGGCAGGAAACGTGGCGGTCTCCAAAGGGGATGGGAACAGGGATCACCTGGCCCTTTGGCTTCTTTGCAGGGAACGGTCACTGGCACGCTGAATCAGCCTGCGGGCCTCTACGAGCTGGACGGGCAGCTGGGGCTCTGCCTCGCCTACCAGCAGTTCCATGGTCTCAGGCGGGTAGTGCGACCAGGAGTCCGTCTGGAGGTATGTGAGGGGCCAGGGCTGGTGACAGAAGGAGGCCCTTTCAGTAGCTTGTCTTACCTTTATGGGCTGGTCCTTCTTTGCAGCAGGTCGACGCCTCTACAGCAAGATTATAAAAATAATAAATGTGTGTTGGGGCGCGGGGGTGCTTTTGTTAAGAATGATTTGGACGAGAGCTCAGGTCAGAAGGGAGTAGAGAGTGGGGCTCTGGGAGGAGCAGTTAGGTCCAGAGCCTCTCCTTTCCAGAAGGGCCTTCCAACTGGAGCTGAAGCGCAGGTGAGCAGCCAGGGCCCTGCTGGCCAGGAGCCCCCGGGCCCACAGAAAGGCTGAGTGAGGCCCCTGGGAGATGAAGCCTTACCGCAGGGGAGCAGCTTGTGATGGAAGGCGAGGCATAAGGGGCTGGAGGGAAACGACCTGTAAAGGAGAAATTGTATTTCTCCTGGGACCCAGGCAGTGGAAAACTGCATTTAACTCTGCCTGGGATCACTGAGTTGCTTTTTCCCTTCTGCCTCCCCAGCTCCAGGATGTTCATCTCCTGCAGTCAATGGGTGGGGGGACAAGAAGGCCCATGTTAGCCCCCTGCCTCCGTGGCGCCGTTCTACTTCAGGGCTTCTCTCGTCTGATGCCTGAGACTCAGTCTTCCCACCGAGCCCCCGGGGCCTCCCTGTATGAGCAGCTGGTGTGGGAACATCAGTTAGGACTTCCCCTCTACCTGTGGGCCTCCAAGGCCCTGGAGGAGCTGGCCTGCAAGTGAGGAGGACGAGGGTCTGGGCTGGGGAGGCGGTGGGAGTGGGACACTTCCTCTGTCAGTGAAGCCAGATTCTGGGAGAGACGGTCTTTGGGGGAAGTGACTCCACTTCTTTCCGTGGCCAAGGCTGTGTCCCCATGTGCTGAGACACCACCAGTTCCTGCAGCATTCCTCGCCTGGGAACCCCAGCCTGGGACTACAAATCCTGGCCCCTACCTTGGAGGTTCTCGTTCCACCTGGCTGCCCCGGTCGGAATACACACAGCGAGATCCTTGAAGAGCCACATCACTGTCCGCTGCAGAAGGTCTGAGGATGTGGGCATGGAGTTGGCAGAGCTGACGCCCTGGGGCACACCCCGGGCACAGGGGGCACATAATCTGATGTCTCCTCTCTGACAGTACGCTCGACTGCAGACCCCCTGCTCTTTCCCTACACTGGCCGCCCTGAAAGAGGAAGGGAAGTGCAGGGCCTGGGCCTCCTTTGACCCTAAGACCCTTCTGCCACTCCCAGAGGCTTCTCACCTGCCCAGTTGCCAACTCAATCAGCGCCTGGCCTGGTCCTGGCTCTGTCTGCTGCCCTCTGCCTTCCACCCGGCCCCGGTAAGCGCGTTTCCAGCGGGGCTCAGGGGACTTCCTCTTTTTGCCATTTTCACTACGACTGCCGTAGTCCTTTCTTGTCATTTTGACTACACTAGCCTTCTAACTAGAATACTCCACCTCTTCTTGGCCCCCTCTAATCCGTTCTCTTGCAGCAACTAGAAAGGGGTGGGGTACAATTGAACATCGATTATAAAACTCTTAATTTAACTGCTTCTTTTGTTTCTACCAGTGTGTATAAAATCAAACCCAAACTCCTTATTATGTCTCGGGAGGTCCTCCATGGTCTCCTAGCTCCAACCTCGATTTGTATACTTCCTCTCTGGCTACTAAATGTGTGAATGCAGGTGCATTTTTTCCACATCTGTCTACCTCACTTCATTATAAATTCTTTGAGGTCACAAACCATGTTTTTGTGGTTCACTTTGTAGCTCTAACAGTTAACACAGTGCCTGGCACGTGGTAGATGCTCAGTATATCTGTTTAATAAGACTTGATGCCTCGGCCTTCATCTCCTTGTAGGTTCTGCTTGGGATTCTGGTGGCTTCATCTCGTAAAGGTTGTCTGCGACTTCAGGACCAAAGCGGTTCCCTCCCCTGCCTACTCCTGGCCAAGCCCTCGCAGCCCCTCACTGACCCCGGGCTCATAGGTTTGGAGTTCAGAGGTGGAGAGAGATGGTGGTGGGGTAGAGGTTCTCTGAACTGGGGGCTTGGCAGAAAGCACTGCTGGGATTTACTAGAGATGCTGGAGTGGCTTCTGTTGATCAACCAGTCTGGCGGGAGGTGTAGGAGGCTGGTATTGGCAGGTGGTGTAGAGGAGCAAGGGGTTCCCGGCCAGAACTACAATTCCCAACATTCTCTTCTCCCTCCCTAGGCACACCAGGATGACAACTTCCATTTCTTACCTTCTTAGTGTGGAAGAGTAATGGGGCTTATTTGGGCTTATTGAGGTTTGTAGGCAGGGAAACCCTGGAGAGGAAAGCTTTTCAGATCTCGGAACAGGCGTTTTAGGGATTTATGAGAAAGTAGAATCAAGGCCTCTCTGCCTAGGTGGCCAGGGGTGGGACTGGCCATGCAGATGGAATGGTTTCTCCCTTGGAGGTATGACTCCTCCAAGATGGGGCTCAGGCCCAGGTCTTCACGTTGTGTTAGGGGAGCAGCTCTGGCCTGAGTCAGGCGGTGAGACCTGCAGGGCGGTCGGCTCTACTGCCCATCCCACAATCCTCTCCTCTTGCCAAAATAGAAAACTTTCTTCCTCCAGGCTGCCTGGTGCGGGCGGAGAGGTTCCAGTTGGTCGTAGAAAGGAATGTCAGAAGCAGCTTCCCTTCCTGGAAGGAGCTGAGCATGACAGGCTTCATGCAGAAGAAGCAGGCCAGGTTGGTCCTTAGGGTGGTGGCTGTCCTCTGAGACCCTGAAGGGAAGGGGAAGGGGAAGGGCCCGGTGCAGGTGGTAGAACTCTGGGGCCCACAACATCCAGTACCTGCATCGCTAAGAAACCTATTCCTTGTCTCTCCCGACAGAGTCTATGTCCAGATTTTTCTGGCTGATGCCCTGATCCTGTCTGTGCCCAGACCCGTCCTTCACTCGGCCACCTCCTCAAGCCCTCCTCAGACAGAGCCCTCCCTGCCAGAGGGTCCCCACATAGGACAGAGCCGGCTGTTCTTGCTGTCCCACAAGGAGGCACTGATGAAGAGGAACTTCTGTGTCCCCCCAGGAGCCAGTTCGGAGGTGCCCAAGCCCACCCTCAGCTTCCTCGTGTTAGGGAGCTGGCTTGGGGGCACCCAGAGGAAGGAGGGAACTGGATGGGGCCCACCCGAGCCCAGGGAAGGTGAAAACTCGGATCAGAAGGTAAACTGGGGCCTGGGACCTGGGACCTGACGTCCTGTGCCCCAGCTCCTGTCTGAGGGACCCTGCTCTCCCCCTCAGGTTCTCCTCATCTTCCTCAGCTCCTCAGTCCGCTGGTTTGAGTTCTTGCACCCAGGGCAAGTGTACCGACTCGTGGTCCCTGGCCCTCCCGTGAGTGCCCTAGTTCACCATGCCCTTCCCCAGAAAGCATTTTTTGGCTTGGGGTCTGGAGAGGAACTTCTAGGTCTCCTAGAAGAAGAGTGGATTTAGGTCAAATAGAAGGCCTGTCTGTGTCTGGATCACTTCCTTCACTAGGCTCCAGAGAGGCAACAAAACTGGATCGTAGTATGTTAGGAACCTGTCTCCGGACCAGGACACACTCAGAGACAATCATCTCCCCATTTCCTGGCAGACACCAACGTTGTTCAAGGAGGGTGGTTCATCCTGCGTATCACTGCGTCCTCCAGAGCTGGCTGGCTGTGCGTCCTGCCTCACTGTCCAGGATGAGTGGACCCTGGAACTTGCGAGCTCCCAGGACATCCCAGAGGTGCTGGGTATCAGCAGGGCACTGCCTGAATCCTCGCTGACTGACCTGCTCAGTGGCAAGTAAATGTCCAGCAGCTTCTCCAGCTAGTTTGGCTGCTCTCTCTTCCTCTGCCATCGTTGGGTGGGATGAACAGCCCGTTCTCTGCTACAGTGTGTGTTTCTTGCTTGTGATTTAGCTCTAGAGGAATGATGTCACTCTAAGATGCAAGTTGTGTTCCACACTTGATTTTCCCCCAGTATGTTACTGTTCTGAAACGACTGAGCAGGCTTTCTCACAGTTCAGGAAAAGCTTCAGCAATAAAAGGAAATACAAGAAACAAAAAAAACAAGGAAAAGCTGAAGAGCTTTAGGGAAGAACCTTCCTTTGGTGCAAGAAGTGGCTAACTTATGACTTCAGGAACAGCTGTACTTTCCTCGTGTAGGCTTTTTCGGGGTAGCTGCAGTGCAGTTGAAGAAGCTGCAGAGATACTTCCCCCCTGTGTAAACAAACAAACGAACCCCCTACTGGATTACATGTGTGATTTTTACAAAGCTGATCCCTATCACAAGTGAAAGTTTTCAAGGACCTGTGATTTGAAGGGAGTGGGCCTGGGCCCCAGCATACAAAGCTGTGAACAATGGACTGACTGAGATTCTAGGTGTGAATGCAAGTGGAGATTCACCTGTGCTGGGGCGTTTCCTGGTGAGGCCTCTGAGTGCAAGGCTGTGTGGGTTTTGAGTGACCTGCACAACCCTGCTTTTCCCATGAGCCCCGTTACTTTTAGCGCGCGGTTTGAGACAGGGCAAGGCTTCCCAGGGCCTCATAGATAATGTTCCGGCAGACACTGTAACTCCTTTCTGTCCTTGGGTCTGACTCCAGTCTCTGCTTTCTTAGGCCTCCATTCTCACTGTATTTCTCTGACCTTCCAGTTTCACAGATTCCTTGGTGTCTTTCTCAGCTGAGATTTTGTCACATCTCTGGATAAAGCCTGGTAATGACATCTCTTTGGGGGAAAGGTATGAAATAGAGTGATGGGACCTTGTGATCCTGAGAGAGACCACTGACCCCTCGCCTCTCCTTCTGTAGGGAGCTCTGGGGCCACGAGACGGTGTGTGAAGCTCACCGTAGCCCTGGAGACGGCCGACTGCGAATTCCCCCCTCACTTGGACATATATATTGAAGACCCACACTTGCCTCCCCCACGGGGACTTCTTCCAGGAGCCCGAGTCTACTTTAGCCAGCTAGAGAAAAAGGTTTCCAGGTGAAGATCTGTGTTGATGTCCTTGCCTCCCCTTCCCACTGATGTGGTTCTCTTGAACGTTCGCCCCTACGTGTGTGGCAATGACACCTTCTCTTTGGTATTACGTTTGCTGTGTTTCTCTGGCGTTTATGCCCTCTGCCCCCGCGAGATGTTCCAGACCAGTCCTTCCCTTATTCTTCCCTCTGCTCCAGTAAAGCCGGGGTTAGGGCATGTCCCTCGGGGGAGTGGCCTGGCCTGTGTTGCAGTCCCAGCTCCTACCTCACATTGACTTCTTTCTCCTCATCACTCTTCCTCCTCCCCCTGCAGATCCCACAATGTTTACTGTTGTTTCCGGTCGTCTACCTGTGTGCAGGTCCTGAGTTTTCCCCCAGATACCACAATCAGGTCAGTGGCCCAGGCCCCGGTCCCTAGACTTCACAGCCTCACATCTGCATACCATACTTGTTCCAGGGTCTGGAATTTTTGCCATAACTACAGTCTTCTCCACTCCTAGCAAAATATGTTGAGTTGCAAGGATTTCCTCTGCTTCAAATAAAAGATGTCCAGTACCTATCATTTTACCCAGAAAGATTTAGCGTTCTAGGATTTTCAAGGCTTTTCAGTCCAAAATACAAATCTTTCTTGGCTAACGTCTTGGTTTTTCAAGACTGAGAAATAACTGATGACAATCAGAGATCAAGAATCAAAATGGGGGGACTTCCCTGGTGGTCCATTGGGTAAGACCCTGCGTTCCCAATGCAGGGGGCTCAGGTTTGATCCCTGGTCTGACCCCTGGTTGGGGAACTAGATCCCGCATGCTTCAACTAAAGATCCCACGTGCCGCAACTATGAGCCCGCGTGCCGCAACTAAAGATCCCATGTGCTGTAACGAAGACCCGGCGCAGCAAAAACTAAAAAAAAAAAAAAAAAAAGAGTCAAAATGGGGGCCATGGGGCTTCCAGGAGAACACAGAAGCCACTACTGTCCCCATCCATATGCCTGCTGAGTCCTTCCAGACACACCCTGCTTTTAGAACCCTGTTGGCTGTTTTCTTGACCCCTTTCTCTCTTTAGTGCCCCCCTGCCCCACATCTACCTAGCCGAACTTCTACAAGGTGAGAAGGCCCCATTCCGGGCCACTGCCTCTTGCCACGTCGTTTCGGTCTTCAGCCTTCAGCTCCTCTGGGTGTGTGCTCATTGTACCAGCATCTGCCCGCAGGTATGAGAGGGAACAGGCCGAGCAGGGTGCAGGGTGCCAGAGGGATGTGATGGGATCCAGGGGATTTTCCCAACCACTTTCTTCATTCCAGGGAAGGTGTACTCGTCAGAGCCCTGCTTGCCCCACTCAGACATCTATAAGCCAGGCCAGCATCAGGTGAGAGCAGAGCACAAGGTGGGTGCCCGTCCCACCACTTACATGACTTTGTGTCTGCTGTCCCAGTGTTAGCACAATCTCTGGCTTGTGGGAATTGCTTAATAAATATTTTC
>NW_020173671.1:606543-624043 GCF_003031525.2 Neophocaena asiaeorientalis asiaeorientalis | reverse complement strand
GGGAAGACTCTCCAGAACAGGAACCGACCTGAGGGAACACGGTAGCTGGCAACTGACCCCACCAGATCCTGCCAGGACTCTTGGCGGCCCCCACATGAGAGCACGGCGAGTGTATTAAAAGCTTAGAAGCTCGCACAGTTTGGAAAGCCCATCCCCCACCTGACCTCGCCAGCCACTCATCTCAATGACGCCTCCTGCGTGGGTCTTCTTGGCCCCAGGAAATATTCCCTCGCCTGGGCCCTACCCTGCGGTCTGGGGAGACTGTGGGCTATCGAAGTGTCGGTCACTCCAGAAGGATGGACAGACGCAGGGACAGAAAGAGGGGCTGGTGTTCCCAGAGAGATCTCAGGACTCATTAATTGTCCCCAACCAGGCAACTCTACCGCTAGTCTTCAAAGCTCTGCGCCGGGGGCTGGGTCCGAGGACGGCGGGCGGAGGCAGGAAGAGTCGAGACTCCGGACTACGGAGTGGCGCCAAGTCAGTTACCGTAGGGAGCGGGCACACGGGTGCTCGAGGCAGTCCTGGAGGGCTGCTCGGGGGCGAGGCCGAGACCACTCCCTCCCACTTCCCCGACGTTATTTCCTGGGAGGAGTCGGAGCTCGCGGCTCTGGAGCCGAGAGAGATTCCCAGACCCCAGCTCCGGAGTATTGTGCGTCGGGGCGGGTGGTCCCTGACCGCGTGCCAGGATCAGGCCGCAGTGAATCACAGTCCTAGGACTGCAGAAAGCCTGGGACGACCTCTAAAGTGTCCGCGGTCGTTACCGCATGTCGGCTCGTTGGTCTAGGGGTATGATTCTCGCTTCGGGTGCGAGAGGTCCCGGGTTCAAATCCCGGACGAGCCCGGCCTTCCAGTTTTGCGGAAACCAGAACCCCAAGGCGGTTGTTACTTGGAACGGCGCTGAGGAGGCTGAGCTGGAAGGTGATCAGAGTGAACTGAGGGCTTGAAGGAGGTGTTCCGGCAGCTCTTTTGTTCTGAGTGGACACCCGGGTGGCAGGAAGAGGCTCGCAGCGCGCAGTCCTTCCCAGAGTTCCAGGAAGAGGGCAGGCACCTCTTGACATGGGCAAGACGCTCGCTGTCTGTTCCCCTCCTTCCTACTTGATGCTACTCCTCGGCCTCCAGAGCCTGGTTTCGGTTTGATTGATGTCCGTCAACTTATAGTAGTGGATGACAGTTAGTGAAACGGCTTGGGACCTATTTAGGGTTATGTCTGGGAGAGCCCCAGGACTGTCAGAATTCAGGTCTCAGCAGGCTTGGAGGCCGTCTGTCTCTCGGTCACTCCTGCTCGTTTTCGCCCTTCTGGGGACTCGCGCTCAGTTATGGTCTAGAACATGCATAGGTTTGGGTCAGCATTTCTTACTGGACGGAGAGACAACATCCACAGGAACCTCGTCATTGGCACGCCGCTCTCGGTAAAGATAGCAGATCAAGCATTTGGAGCAGGCGGCGTTTGTCTCATTCCTCGTTAGTATAGTGGTGAGTATCCCCGCCTGTCACGCGGGAGACCGGGGTTCGATTCCCCGACGGGGAGGAGTACTAAGCCTTTTGCACTAAATCTTAACTTACTTCGGAAGTACCCATCCCGGGCCCTAGGATGAAGATAAAAAGAAGACGGGAAGAAAAAGGAAAGCAGAAGAGGGATCGTTTGTCCTGACTCTCAAGCTCACACTCTAAATTTCATATTTGTTTTATTTCAAGTAACTCGTATTTTAAATATGTGGCTAAATTAATTATTCTCTCCATTCAATAGGTTTATTAGCCATTATTCTCGCCGTTCAATAAGCATATTAGACGCGTTCATTGACGGTAATTTAAAAAACACAAGAAGGCAAACAGCAAAACACTGTCACACGCGTAATTCGGGGGGGGAAAAAAAAAGAAAACTTAACGTCACTATGCGTTGGCCGGGAATCGAACCCGGGTCAACTGCTTGGAAGGCAGCTATGCTCACCACTATACCACCAACGCTTCGCTTTCGTTACCGCTTATTGAAGTTCCTAAATACTGAGTTAGGTCTACAGGGTCGTGGCTTGAACGATAATGAGTCAGGGCCTAGGCGAGGAACAGACGAAAGCGACGCCGACACAGAAGTAACGAGTGCAGTGTGCGAGGCACTCACGTGTGAGCGGCGCTTGGCTCCCGGCACCGCCATTGAGCTCCAGTCACCACGCGAGGGACTGTTTGATTATGCCCAGTGTACAGACGAGGAAACAAAAGTCAAGAGAAGCCAAGTAGGGGAAGAGCTGGGATTAAATCTAAGATTTATCCAGGGCGCCAGATCTGCACCAACACTTTATTAACCCCAAAAATAAATCTCAAACACATGAAGTAATTTCTCTGTTGAGTGAGCTCAATGTGTACCGAGGTTAAAGAACTGGGCCTTAAACCAAGTGCGTCTAAACCCAATTTGTCCAGAGGAGGATGATTAATCCCTTAGTGCGCGCGCATCTAGCCCACTGGCGGCTAGGAGAACGGCTCTGACAAAGGGCCGGGCGGGGTCTGAGAATAAAACTCCGCCCCTTGATGCTGATGATGCATCTGTTCACGAGGTCCGTCGAACAGCGGTTTCGAGAAGGCCTCGTGGCGCAACGGTAGCGCGTCTGACTCCAGATCAGAAGGTTGCGTGTTCAAATCACGTCGGGGTCAAAGGGTTATTTTCGGGAGCTGGATAGTTTTGCAAGTGAGATTCTTTTTCGGGAAAGAAAGAAAAGAATCTTGTGTTATTATATGAAAAAAAAAAAAAAGGAACCTGAGTGTTTCCGGGATTTTTTTTCCCCTAAAGTATCTGAGTTTTCTACTAAAATACAAATTTTGGAACTTTTATTTTCATCTTACTGTTTCCATCAAATCAACCAATTAAATAATAATACCTTTAATCTCATAGATATTTTAGATATCCTAACACGGAAATTGTTCATAACCAGTCACCAATTCTTGTTCCGAAAATGTATTTTGGAGCAATAAATGTTCTTTATTGAAAAGAATGTAGCAATAATGAATAATTTTAAAGTAATAATGATAATTCATAATCCTCCTAAACCAGTGGTTTAATTTTTGGCAATTTAAATTCCACTTGCCAGGGGTGTCCATAATCTTGTACTCCAGTATTTTCACTTATCATTGTAATAGGAATAGGATTCTATTATCTTTATAATTATAATTTTAATGAACATCGGACTTCAAGGACAATGCTGTAAGTTATTAAGCAATTCTTCTAAAGTTAGACATCCTGGTTGTCTGGTGGTTATCTGCATTTTTTTCTCATTATTTAAAGTGTTACCATGTACATCCTTTTTTTTTTTTTTTGGCCTCTGCTGAATTTGGTCTATGACATGAATTCCTGAAACTCCAGTTCCAGGGTTAAAATTTCCCCTTAGCTAAACAGCTAACTGCACTGCTTTTGTTACTTTTTCAACTAAAAGCGATTTTATTTTTTTCTTTCATTTCCTCTCTTTTTAAAAAACAATTATGTTTCCATTACCGTGTTCTTGTATTCAGTTCAATTTCTTTTTTTTTTTTTTTATGGCTTTAATCATCTCTGATGTTCCCTCCATGCGGTAGAACATTGGGTATTAAATATTTTGTATTTAATTTGCGTTACATACAAATATTCTCCAGACTTCACTGCCGTCACTAGAAGCCCAGAGCTATGTGTATTTTTGCCGCTTCTGGTATATTGAAAAAAAAAAATAACGAAGAAATTTAAGCCATCCACTCCACAGGCCTTGTCTTTCCCAGTGGGGAATTTCTTCCTTGACATCTCTTTCCTTAACTAATAGCGCCTTTGTTAGTGTCACAGGCTTGGGCTGCAGGAGAGGAATTTGAGCCGTCTCACCACAGCGCACAAAGCAGTCACCCACCCAGGCTAGAATCTGTGCCTCGCCTTCCCCTCCTCTCCCTAGTCCCAGGACCGCCTTCCACCAGAGTGGTCACTGTGTTACATGTGTCAAGACTGAGGCTGACAGTCTGCCAGCCTTTGTTGCAGAAGCCAAGTGTGCTCGATTTGAGAACCGCTGATGACTTAGCAAGGGGACAGCTCAGGAGCGCTGGTGACCTAACGCGGAAGGAGTGTGAAGCTGGCAGTCAGTAATCCTGCATCCCCTCCTCGGTGTCCACCCAGAACAGGGCCCCTTTAAGGAGACACAAAATAGTAATTTTCTCATTCTCTCTTTCCTTACACATTAACAAAAATTTTATTCGAGTATAGTTGATTTACAATGTCATCTTAGTTTCTGCTGTACAGCAAAGTGAATCACTGATATACCTATACATATATTCACTCTTTTTTAGATTCTTTTTCCATATAGGTCATTACAGAGTATTGAGTAGAGTTCCCTGCCCTATACAGTAGGTCCTTATTAGTTATCTGTTTTGTATATAGTATCGTGTATATGTCAATCCCCCTTCCCCCCCAACCATGTTTGCTTTCTACGTCTGTGACTCTATTTCTGTTTTGTAAGTAAGTTCTTTTGTATCATTTCTTTTAGATTCCACATATAAGCAACATCGTATGATATTTATCTATTGCTGCACTTTTTTTTTTTTTTTTTTTTGGTCACGCTGCCCAGCTTTCAGGATCTCATATCCCTGACCAGGGATTGAACCCAGTCCAGGCAGTGAAAGTGCCGAATCCTAACCACTGGACCACCAGGGAACTGGGAGACTTAATTTTAACTAGTCTGTGTAAATTTTATCATGTTCATGTATATGTAAAAACCAATACATCAACAGAATGGATAAATCTCACAAACATAATGTTGAATGAGAAAAGTCAGGTGCCAGAGAATATATACTGTGTGATCCCATTTGCATAAAGGTAAAAGCAGGCAAAACCAGTATGTGGGTTAGAAGTCAGGACAGTGGTTACTCTTGGGACAGGGGGGGAGTGACTTGAAAAGAAGGCTGGGGGGTCCTTCTGGGGTGCTGGTAATATTCTGTTTCTTGATCTGGGTGCTGGTTACCCAGAGGTGTTCAGTTTGTGAAAATTTGTCCAGCTGGACATTTTCCAGTATGTACACTTCAATAAAACATTTTACGATGCATCAGAAGTGTAGTGTAGAGGCTTCTTGTCCTGCCACATGGGCAGGGGCACTGTCCCTGCTGATCCAGTCCCTGAGGATGCACACGTGGACCTGGAGGGGGCCTCAGGCCTCAATCTCAGTGGCAGGGATGTTTGGTCCAGGCCTGCAGTTTGTACCAAAGATGAACACTTGGGCTCTAATGGCCAACAGCAAACCCCAGCGATGCTGTTTGACCTGGGAATGCTCAGGAGGAGTCTGGATGGAGGAGAGCAGCCAGGTCTTGATGCACCTACTCAGCTCATCAGCGTTGCCTCAGGTTTACCTTGAGGAGGACAACTTAGTGGGGAGACATGGGGAGTATTGGCTAGGCTCCTCCAACAAGGCCCTTCCAGAACCTTCTGAGTCTACTACTCCTCGTCCCTGGAAGGGGCTTATTGGCTGACGATGAGAATTCATGTCTTGAAATTTCTTTGTGGGGGAGGGGAAAGAGGGGAGAGGAGGAGGGGGGGGGACTTCCTTGGTGGTCCAGTGGTTAAGGCTCCTCGCTCCCAATTCAGGAGTCCTGGGTTCGATCCCAGGTCAGGGAAATAGATCCCCTCATGCACGCTACAACTAAGACCCAGCATAGACAAGTAAATAAATTTCTTTGGGGGATATTCCATTATCAGAAATAAAAGGACTGACATGTGTGCCTCACACACATTACAGTATCCCAGCCATCCAGCCTGACCTTTGGAACACGCTACATTCTGACCCTTCCCAGTCACTGGAAAATTCAGCTCTGGGAGTAGAATAGTGACAATTGCCCCTCAAGGACACCTCGCAATGTTCCTTGGCCAGTAGCCAGAATCCCCAATCTAACAGGAACTGGGAGGCAAAAGCAAAGCAAGAGGAAAGAAGAAAAGAGTTAGACTTGGAGGAATTTGCTCATTTCCACCTTTATAAACTTGGGGAATCCCTGCGGGAGAGTGGATGCTGAGCTTGCCTCGCCAAAGAGAACAGGCCACAGTTTTGGATGGGGCTGCACTGGAGGTAGATTGCTGGTACTCAGTGTGGCCCGCAGACTGGTGCCACTTCATGAACTGTTACTTTTATGTCCGAAATGAGTACAGAATTTGAGAGCTACGTATTTAAAAACTCTTACAGCATTTGTCAGAGTACTTTTATAAACGTTGGTTATAACCAAAAAAAAAAAAAAAGCGAGCTTGTTATTTATTTATTTTTTGCGGTACGCGGGCCTCTCACTGCTTGGGCCTCTCCCGTTGCGGAGCACAGGCTCCGGCCGTGCAGACTCAGCGGTCATGGCTCACGGGCCCAGCCGCTCCGCGGCATGTGGGATCTTCCCGGGCCGGGGCACTAACCCGTGTACCCTGCATCGGCAGGCGGACTCTCAACCACTGCGCCACCAGGGAAGCCTGAGCTTGTTATTTTTATATTTTTTAGATTTCATTTTTCAAGGAACTCATTTTTATTGTATTTTATAAAAGTATCAATCTGTGATGGATTGACAATAATTAAAGCTGGTTCTTCCCTATAGATCGTTTGAGGAGCACTGGGGTAAATAACAGAGATTTTGTTCACTAACTGGAACAGGCAGCTGATAGTTGCCTAGCTGCTAGAACAGATAGGTTTTGTTTTGCTTTGTTTTTTGTGAATAATGCAAATCTCAATTTTATGCTGGCCCATCAACTATTCCTGAAAGGCCAAATGTCTTCCGACATAATGTGCAAGTGGGAATTTAAAGACTCCAGGGGACAGAGATACTGTATGGGATCTAACAGGCATATCCCACCCATGCACTCTGTCCCTGACAGGTTCTAGAAAAGTCTCCCTTCACTAGATTATGAGGCATAAAGTATACTGCAAGTGACAGGATTTTTATAAAGCTCTTCATTAGCTAGGCATTCTATGCCAAATATGTTGATAAAGGCACTGAAATTGAAATGGGCTCCTTGATCTTGGGAAGCAGGGTTGGGCTGACCCTGAGTGAAAACAGCACTGTACCTCCAGTGGCACATGCCTATTTCTACCACCACACTCCCGATCTGCTTTAACTGTAGGGGCTGGAAGAGATACATTTACCAGCCTCCTTTGCAGTACTCATGTGACACAGTTCTAGGCAAGGAGATATCTACTGGGAACTTTTTTTGGGGGGGCTGCTCCTTGGGGCTTGTGGGGATCTTACTTCCCTGACCAGGGATCAGACAGGGTCCCATGACAGTGAAAGCACCGAGTCCTAACCACTGGGCCGCCAGGAAATTCCCATATTGGGAACTTTCAGAAAGGCTTCTGATTTTCCTGATAAAAGAGACAGAGACTGTTGGAATCCATCTTGCAATGGGAAAATGTTAAGAGAATCACGGAGAGGCCATTCCAGACCTGTAACATTGTCCAGTTCCTGAGCCAACTATCTACTTTCTGATTTCTTGTTATGTAAGAGAAAATAGATGTCTATTGTTTATGCCAGTGTTAACTGAGTTTCCTGTTACTTGCAGCCAAAAGCATTGTGAACTGATCTAGAAACCCATTAGGACTTATTTCATTTACATCAGGGTGAATCATATGAATTGGTATTTTCTGTAGGTCAGAATGATTGACTGTCAGTAGTTTTGCATCATTCAACCCAAATGACTACAAACATTCTAGGTCTGTAGATGTGTGTCAGTTAGTATGCTTTTAACAGCAAATAACAGAACTCTTAACTCAATGCATTAGAGAAGGAAACCTGTTGAGTCATGGAAGGAAATGGCTGAAATAGGCATCCAGACGTTCAACATTGTCATCAAGTTCTCGGGTTCTTCCCAGACCTCTCTTCTGCCTTCTACAATGTCAGCTTCGTACTCAGCCTGCTCCCTGCAGGAGCACTCCCACCAGCAATGCAGGCTATGTGCTTTCTTGCCCAGTTCCAGCAGGAGAAAAGAAGCTTCTGTCCAGCATTCTGGGCAAGAATCCTAAAATTCCCACTAACTGACTCACTAAGGTCACATGCTTATCCCTGAACCAGTGACCACGATCCCAGAATAAAGGGTGTTGACTGGTGTAAATCAGACAGGGTCCACTCCTGGACCTGGGATGGGGTCAGCTTCCCTCTCAGACCCACAAAACTCTTGTTGCTTTCAGGAAGTGGGAATCGCTGGGAGAATGGATGCTGGCTAGATAACCACAAAGTCCTCTACAACGTGTCTCCATCAAGTTAGCGATTTGGGGTTGGCAGCAACAGAAAACAACAACACAGAATGGGGAGACAGGTGGTTCCCTAAAGCGAAGTTAGAGTCTTATTATTAGAAGAAAGACGAAGGGTGCTGGACAGGCAGTATTTACAAATATCCACTAGTTATTTCATAGAAGGTCCCAAAATCTATTTATTTAACCCAATAATGAAATTTGGAGTCAGAAAGAGCAGAGAAGGGAGTGCGGCAAGAAGGAGAAAAGTGAGAGTGGGTCCAAGCAATTTGGCCTCGGTCGGGAGACCTGCAGAGAAAGGTCCTCTGGTAGAAAATTCTTATTAGTAATATGAGTAAAAGACTCAAAGAACAAAATAATAATGACAAGAATAAACGCACACGGATTCCCCTGGTGGTGCAGTGGTTAAGCATCTGCCTGCCAATGATAGAGGACACAGGTTCGAGCCCTGGCCGGGGAAGATCCCACGTGCCCCGGAGCAACTAAGTCCATGAGCCATAACTACTGAGCCTGCGCTCTAGAGCCCACGAGTCACAACTACTGAAGCCGGTGCCTAGAGCCCGTGCTTCTCAACGAGAGAAGCCACCACAATGAGAAGGCTGCGCATCAGAAAGACCCGATGCAGCCAAAAAAAAACCGCCCCCCCACAACATTGTAAATCAACTGTATTTCAATAACGTATTTAAAACTTAAAAAAAAAAATAAAAAAAAAATAAAGAATAGGGCTTCCCTGGTGGCGCAGTGGTTGAGAGTCCGCCTGCCGATATAGAAGACACGGGTTCGTGCCCCGCTCCGGGAAGATCCCACATGCCGCGGAACAGCTAGGCCCGTGAGCCATGGCCGCTGAGCTTGCGCAACGGGAGAGGCCACAACAGTGAGAGGCCGGCGTACCGAAAAAAAAATAAAAAAAAAGAATAAACAGACGTACAAACGAACAAGCAATAAAACTTGAATAGAGAATCTGACTTAGTATATCAAAGGTAGCATTTAAATTCCCTTGGGAATGGTGCAGTTTGTTTAACAAATGATGCTGGTATAACTGGCTCTCTGACAAAAAACAAAGTTGAACCCTAGTTCATACATATACACACGGATAAATTCCAGATATATCGATGACTTAAATTTTAAAAACAAAACAAAACAACAAAAAAAACCCATGAGACTATTTCGGGGGTCGAGGGAAACTTTCCTAAGCCGGAACCCGAGCTGCTCCGGCGCTCGCATTCCACCTTTTCCATTGGGCCCCTAGGGCTACGTAATGGGACACCCATCCAATGAGGACTGGGCATGGGCGGCGCGCTCAGCCAATGGGGCCAGGGCGGGAGATTTGAAAGGACCTCTGCGTGGGCGCGGCTGGGAAGGTTCAGTTGTTTCCCAGCCGCCGGGGAGGTGGCTGTGCCGCCGGCTCCAGGTGAGCTGTCCTCCTTTCGGGGGCCTTGCGCCGGGAGAGGCCAGGTGATCCGACAGGTCGGGGGGTCCGTTGGGCGGGCCCGCGCGCACTCTGCCGGGCTGCTGGTTGCTCTAAAGTGGAGAGAGGGTCCTGGAAAGGGGTGAGGCCGGTAGCAGGGCTGGGGCAGCGAGGCGAGCTCCGGGATGCGCCTTGATGAGGCCAGCTTGTAAACCTGCTCCCTTTCACCAGCCCCAGACAAGCGCTTCCGGCTAGATCCGTCCGACCCCTCACTTTCTCTCTCCCTCTTTGCTGCTTCTCACGGCTCTGCTTCTCTTCTCTGCCCAGTTCCCTCCCCTTTCCCTTCTAAGGATGGCCCAGAAGGAGAACGCCTACCCCTGGCCCTACGGCAGGCAGACGGTAAGGGCTTTCCCACTTCCCCTCCCCCCACCCGCGTGGCGAGGTCCCGCTTGCAGATTTGAGGTCCTGCAGAGGGCTATCCTCTTACCACTTTCTTCCCGGCTTTGCACCAGTTTATGGGCCCCAGTCTGGTCATTTGTAGCCACATCCTATCAGGTGCTGCCAACTTGAGTTTGACCAGCCTGTGAGGACCTCTGCAGAGCTGAGCCTATTTGTCACATCCAGATGACATCTGGGACTGAGCAGGCAGGGTCTGGCCTTTTGGCCATGATTCCCAACCCTTGTCCTGAAAAAATAGGCTAGGCAGGAAATAGAAATAGACTCTGGAAGGATTTAGATACGTTTATAAGTTTAAAAGGTCCAGGACAAGTCTAAATTAAAAATTTAGAATTTATTTTAATGACTGGTGTGAAGTAAGCATTCAATGGCTTTATTTTCCAGTTGTCCCAACACCTTTCACTGAAGAGTCTACCCTCTGATTTGAAACGCTACCTTTGTTACATATATTAAATTCCCACATATATGTGGATCTATTTCTGCACTCCATTTTGTTCAACTTGCTTATTTGTAAATTCCATGCTAATATCACTGTTTGCAAACAGGTCTGTAGGGGCACTGAGGCTTTCTTCCTCTCTTGGCTAAAGAAGAAAGAAGGGGCCCTGCATGGGCTTTGCTCTCTGTTTGCGGGGCTTGAGTATCCTGCGGTGGGGTCCGTATGTCCCCTTGTCCACCAGCTGCCTCCCTGGTGAAGCTCTGAATGAGGCTGTCAATAGTGGAGGCTGAATGAGAAAACATTGCCATGCCCACACTGGTCACTCCTAAAAGAAAGGGGTGTATATTACTCAGAAGTTGAAAGTGAAAAGTGGTCCAGGGCTGTTAGAGTAGCCCTCAGTGTCCTAAAGCCTGTTGTGGCAAAGGGGTAAATACTGAGATTTGCTGAACACTCAAGGCCACAAGGACCTTATCTGAGACTTAACAGACTGAGCTTAGGGGACCATGAGAATACCGCTGTGCTAAAGCTCCTTGAATTTTGTGTGTTCATTACCCCAGCCTGTACTGCCCCCTGAGGTGGGGGGCTGGGTAAATGAGTGGTGTTATGGACAAGACTTTGAAGGTTGGACAGCCTTGGGCCTGAGAATGTGGAGTGGGCCAGGGCCAAAGAGGTGAGAGGTTAGGTGTGAGGGTAAGTCCCTATCTTAGGCTGACTTAGGTTGTTTATTAATAACTCATTTTATATGGGGCTCTGAGCAGAGTCCTGGGGTGAGTAGCAAAATTGTGGTCTCAGTGTTCCTCTTTGAACTGGGGATTGGGTAGGTGGGTGGGTGGCTTTATAGCAAGTCCTGAAATGCTGCTTGTAGCACATTCCAACCCGGTCACTGGGATAAAGGCACTCTCAGAGCTCCCCCCTGGTCCTTCTCAGGCTCAGTCTGGCCTGAACACCCTGCCCCAGAGAGTCCTCCGGAAGGAGCCTGTCACCCCATCTGCGCTTGTCCTCATGAGCCGCTCCAATGCCCAGCCCACAGGTAACTAGGACAAGGGGAGGGCATCGACCTGAGGGGACTAGGGTCTGGGAAATGTGGATGGGGATGAAAATGTCAAAGGATGGCCTCAATTTCCCTGTTCTTTCCTTAGCTGCCCCTCTCCAGAAGGTGGTGGAGAACAACAGTGGGACCCCCAACTTCTCAATGTAAGTGCCCCAAGCCTTGGGGTGGCAAGAGAGGGGGAGGGACAGCGAACAGGTAGGAAATGGGGGAGGTAGAAGGTAAGGGCAGGAGGAGTAGGGAGGCAAGAAAGCCTGATCCATCCTC
The DNA here is from genome assembly GCF_003031525.2 of Neophocaena asiaeorientalis asiaeorientalis. Lineage (NCBI taxonomy): Eukaryota > Metazoa > Chordata > Mammalia > Artiodactyla > Phocoenidae > Neophocaena > Neophocaena asiaeorientalis. The sequence continues at coordinate 612,227 of NW_020173671.1, read as the reverse complement.
AGCTCCCCTGGAAGAGAAACAGGGCTGCGGGCAGGATGGGCTGAGGTGCAGGGAGAAGGCAAACGCCTCAGAGGACCGACTAACCGGTACTCAGCTGCCTACCACCCCCCACCCCCCCTCCAGCAGGCGTTCCTTCACAATCGACGACTTTGAGATTGGGCGTCCTCTGGGCAAAGGCAAGTTTGGAAATGTGTACTTGGCTCGGGAGAAGAAAAGCCGTTTCATCGTGGCGCTCAAAGTCCTCTTCAAGTCTCAGATAGAGAAGGAGGGTGTGGAGCACCAGCTGCGCAGGGAGATCGAAATCCAGGCCCATCTGCAGTACGCGGCAGGGCCCTTCGAGCCACAGTACCCCTGGCGCCTCAACCCCCCCTCCTCTTCCAATCCCACCACATCCGGACTGTCTTCTCTGCAGCTGTGGTCAGGCAGCCCCAAGGAGCTCTCAGTCCTGGCCAGAGCCTTGAACCCAGAGAGCTGCGTCCAGTTCCCCCTTAGCACCGCCAGCCTGGTGTCCCCTGCCTGGCCCAAGCCTGACCCAGTTTGCTGCAGTGGGACCTGTCATCTTTCCCATTTCCTTATGCCAGGATACAACCTGATGTTTCCTCTGTCTCCTCTCCCAGGCATCCCAACATCTTGCGTCTCTACAACTATTTCTATGACCGGCGAAGGATCTACTTGATTCTGGAGTATGCCCCCCGGGGGGAGCTCTACAAGGAGCTGCAGAAGAGCCACACTTTTGACGAGCAGCGAACAGCCACGGTCGGGGCGGGTGGGCACCTGGGGCACCGGCCGGGGGCTGGAGGCTGGGGGGACGCTGCTTGCAGCCCGAAGTCTATCCTTGTCTGACTGCCTGTCATCGGCCCCCCCAGATTATGGAGGAGCTGGCGGATGCTCTGATATACTGCCACGGGAAGAAAGTGATTCACAGAGACATAAAGCCAGAGAATCTGCTCTTGGGGCTCCAGGGAGAGCTGAAGATTGCTGACTTCGGCTGGTCTGTACACGCCCCCTCTCTGAGGTATGGTGGGCCAGGAGGCCGGCCCTGGGGGTGAGGCTGGGGCATTCAAAGTAAAACCACTCCAGATCTTGTTACCCAGAGACATTTTGGGTGGTTCTTATGTAAATATACAGACACAGCAATATCTTTACAAAAATAGGAGACTCTCTGGGAATTCCCTGGTGGTCCAATGGTTAGGACTCCGCGCTGTCACTGTTTTGGCCCGGGGTTCAATCCCTGGTTGGGGAACTAAGATCCTGCCAGCCACGCAGTGTGGCCAAAAAGAAAAAACCAAAAATAGGAGACTCAGTTTTGCCACCCAGGTTTCTCACTTGAAATATATTGGGACCTTCTTGCCCTATCACTGAGAATACGCCCACGTCATTTTTAATGCCTTCATAATATTGCATAGTAGAGATGTAACCTGATTAATGTCAGCAGGATGTGCTTGATGGACATTTGAGATTTTTCCTTTAATTCTAAGGTGAACATTGCCCTCATATCTGATTATTTTAACATACAGCCCTCAGTGTGGAAACGCAGAGGCAGTGTGTAAGCCCACCTCTGGGGCTTTAGTGTATGTCTTCGCCCCACTCCTACCCCAAAGGCTCTGTCAGAGCCTGGTTGGAACACTCCCCTGGCACATCCTGGGGTCTCTGGGCTCCCTGTCAAGCTTCAGGGAAAGGAGAGAAGCTCTGGATCTGGGATCCCTGCCCACTTACCCTCCCTCCAGGAGGAAGACAATGTGTGGCACCCTGGACTACCTGCCCCCAGAGATGATTGAGGGGCGCACGCACAACGAGAAGGTGGATCTGTGGTGCATCGGAGTGCTCTGCTACGAGCTGCTTGTGGGAAACCCCCCCTTCGAGAGTGCTTCCCACAACGAGACGTATCGGCGCATCGTCAAGGTGGGAGGCTAGTCCCGGGTGCGTGGCTGGGGTCTGTGCTGGCCCAGGGACCAGGGGCAGGGAGTGGGCATATCGTAGTTGTGGGGCTTACGTCTCTCGCCAAATAAAATGGGCAGTGAAGGGAAAGCAGCCAGGGTGAAAGCTGGGGTCCTCCTTCTCCTTTACCTCTGCAGGTGGACCTGAAGATCCCCCCTTCCATGCCTGCAGGAGCCCAGGACCTTATCTCCAAGCTGCTCAAGCATAACCCCTCAGAACGCCTGCCACTGGCTCAGGTCTCAGCCCACCCTTGGGTCCGGGCCCACTCCCGGAGGGTGCTGCCCCCCTCTGCCCTTCAGTCTGTCCCCTGAACTGTACCTGTCATTTTCTCCGTTGTGTCTGTATGTCTGTATATGTGTAGTTAGGAGAAGGGGTCCCTGGCCTGTTCCCGCATCTGTCTTCTACCTCCTCTTTATCTAATAAAGGCTGAAGCTTTTTGTACTGATGAGTGTAGATGTTTACAGGGGGAAATTGCTGTGAAGGAAGCCGTCACCTGTGGGGAGGAGGCTGGGGAGTTGCCCATGCCGGGTGCCAGGACTGGCATTGCATCACTGCCCGTGGGAGCACCCTGCCCTCTCAGCTCTAACCCCCACCTGGTCAGCTCCACCCCACCCCCAAGTCTTTTCTTTCCCCTGCTCTGACTCCCAGACTTGGGGATGCTGGGGACTCAGCTCCACTCTGCTACGCCTGCACACCAGCCATCTCTGCCCACCTTCTCTTACTACTTGCTCTTAGCTGACCTCTATTCTTTCCCTCTTCTGGTTCACTCCTGCCGACCCGGGAGCAATTGAAAATTGTTGTACCCAGAAGTTGTTTGTTTTTCCGCTTTGATGAGGATCTAGCACAGGAGTGAATAGAAGCAGTCATCTTGTTCCTAACCTAAGGTTTAAGGTTTCACTGCTAGATACATGATGCTTGCTGTAGATTTTTAATACATGTCCTTTATCAGGTTGAGGAAGGCCTGGTCACTTCCTACGTTGCTAAGGGTTTGGGCGTTTGTTTTGGGGTCAGCCGCAACAGCATGCGGGATCTTAGTTCCACGACCAGGGATCGAACCCGCGCCCCCTGCAGTGGAAGCGTGGAGTCTGTTGGGGTTTCTCTGAATCAAAAATAGGTGTTGACTTTCACCTCATGCTTTTTCTGCTTCTGTTGATTATTTGCTCTTTTAAGCCATTTGGTGAAGAACATCAATAAATGTTTTTATTTTCATCTCAGTTACTCATGCTATATTCAATTCCTAGGGTTGCTGTAACAAATTACCACAAACTCGGTGGTTTAAAACAGCAGAAATGTATTCTCTGACAGTTCTGGAGGCCAGGAGTCCACAATCAAGTTGTCTGCAATGCCATGCTCCCCTCAAAGGCTCTAGGGGAAAGTCCTCCCTTGCCTCTTCCAGCTTCAGGTGACTCTGGGCACTTCGTGGCTTGTGGCTGCATCTCTCCAATCTCTTGCTTGCGTCTTCACACAGCCTTCCTGTCTTCTCTCTTTTCTCCTCTGTGTCTTATAAGAACACTAGTCATTTGATTTATGGCTCACCCAGATAATCCAGGATAATATTGTCTCACGATCCTTAATTACATCTGCAAAGACCCTTTTTTCCAAAAAACATCGCATTCATAGGTTCCAGAGGTTAAGACACAGACATATCTTTTTTGGGCCTACCATGCAACCCACTACATATGCCCAGAGATTAAAACAACTGAACGATGTTATAAGGCTTAAAAAAAACCCCAAAAAACCCTAGAGTCTGCCCATTTCTCTCTCCCCACAGACAGCCTATTCCAAATCCTTTTATGGGTTTGTTTTGTTTTTGGTATTTACCGTGTATTTCCAAATCACAGGATTCTGTTGCTACTTCTTAAGTTTTCAGTTTTAGGCTCTATCGTTTTCCTGCTACAAAATGTACAGGTTTCATTCTTTCACTCCACTGCCACCATACACATGTGCATTTTCTGTCCCTACATCCTTCTGATGTAGTTATATCAAAATTTTGCTTAGATTTATTCGTTTGACAATAGTTACTGAGTGCTTTCCACAGTCCAGGCACTGTTCTAGAGGCAGGGGAGTGAATAAATAAGAAAGAAAAAAAACAAAATCCTCTGAGCTCAGGAAGGTTGCAAATCTAGAGGATCAATGTCAGTATCCAGTGTGTATGTTATGACCATGAGATGCCAGCCAAGCTGTCTCATGACGTTCTATACTTTTCTTTTGGAATAGATGCCCCTGAAGTCAATAGCCTGTGTCATTTTCTTAGCCCCTCTGAACAGATCACACCTCCAAATTCTCCCCCAGCCTGAGCACTTAAAGTTGTCAACATTCATCAATTGGGCCTTCATTGCATCATATGGGCCTGAGATGGAGTATGAAAGGTAAAAAAAAGCCCATTCTTAGCTCATAGGCCATATAAAAATGGGTGGAGAGCTGGATTTAGCCCACAGGCCATATTTTGCTGACCCCTAATGTAGTGGACACTGTTTTGCTCCCCCATAGTCCCTCCTCCATCCTCCATTGTGTTGCTGCTACTTGTTTGGAGGGAACTGACCCACCTCTAGCTCCAGGAGGGGCATAATTTTTCTAACCTAATCAGTCAATTCTTCAATCACCTTGCCAGAGTGATTGCTTCCAAATACCAAATCCTAAGTCAATAAGACATGGTATCACCCTGACCAAAGTGACTAAATTGGGCATGTGAACCAGTTTAGGTCAAGGAGATGTGACGAGACATTAACTGGGGCTCCTGGGAAAGATGCATCGGAAGCTAGTCCTTCTTCCCCTTCTGGAAGGTATGGGAGTATATCAGCCAGGGCTTCTGGTTACATGCAACAGAAAACAATTCAGGTTCATTTAAGCTGAAACAGACCTTATTATGAGCATCCTGGGTAATTCATGGAATCTCTAAAAGGACTAGACTTGGAGTCTACACAGTCAGGAAAAATTCCACTGCAGAAGTGGTCCAGTAGACCATGGTGGAGCCTGAGCCATGTGCTAAGGAATCTGGGAAAGTGACTGCTTGGTATTCCAGCTTTTGTAGTGGGAGATGGGCTCTGCCTAATGAGGTGGGAGAGTCCTCAAACACTGGGATTCAGATCCTGGGAGGCCCAAGAGAATGACAAATGATCACAGTATGGACTGAATATTTCTGTCTCTCCAAAAATTCACATTTGAAGTTGAAGTCCTAACTCCCAATGTGATGGTATTGGAGATGGGACCTTTGGAGGTAATTAAATTTAGATGAGGTCATGAGGGTGGGGTCCTCATGATGGGATTGGTGTCTTTATAAGAAAAGGCCAGAAAGCTAGCTCTCTCTCTCCATCATATAAGGAGACAAGAAGGTGGCCGTCTGCTAGCCAGGAAGAGAGACCTCACCAGGAGCAGAATCAGCTGTCACCTTGGACTTACAGCCTCCAGAACTGGGAGAAAAAAAAAAAAGATTCTGTTAAGACACCCAGTTTATGATATTTTGTTATAGCAGTTCAAGCAGACAACTATAATTCCCAAAGAATGACAAATGACATAGTGCCACCATGAGGAAGCCCACTTGGGATAAAGCTACTCCCTTGGAAAGAAACCAGGCCCTTTATGACAGTGTTAGGGCACTGAATGCAGGCTTCTCTGACACCTTAAGACCATTATTGTATGACAATAAATTCCCCTTGTTTTTGTTTGTTTGCTTTTGTTGATTCAACTTGTGTTTTCTGTCACCTGCAGAATACAGAGCATCTGCTTGCTGAGGAGTAAAAGGAAGA
>NW_020173671.1:579753-606532 GCF_003031525.2 Neophocaena asiaeorientalis asiaeorientalis | reverse complement strand
GGGGGGGGGTGTCATTCCCAAAGAGAGGGGGAGAAGATTACAGTAGACCATTGGTCTCATGCTGTATTAGTCAGGGCTCTGGGTGCAAGTGACAGAAACACATGAATGAGTTCAAGCCAAAAAGGAGAAATTAATGGCCTAGGGTCATTTAATTAATAAATATTTACTGAGCACCTACTATATGCTAGGTACTGTTCTAAGCACTGGGGCTACAAATGAGAACAAAACCGACAGAAAGTCTTACCCTCATGGCACTTATATGAGCAAGTAAGCAAAATGCATAGTATGTCAGATGGTGATAAGTGCTCCGGAGAAGAGGTAGAGAAGGAAGATGGGGAATTGCTGGAGAAAGTGGTTGAAATTTTAAACAGACTGTAAGGGGAGGCCTCACTGAAAAGATAACATTTGAATAAGGCCTGAAGGAGAGAAGGGAAGGAGGAATATCCAAGGTGAAAATTTTTCTTGGTAGACCCAGCCTCAAAAAAAGGGGAGGGCGGGAGGGGAGTTGCAAGAGCAAGTGTGAAGCCCTGAGGGGGCAGCATGTCTGTCTTGTCACAGGAGCTGTGAGGAGGCCAGGGCGGCTACAGCAGGACCAGTGAGGGGAAGAGAAGGAAGAGATGAGATCAGAATGGTACCAGGGCTCTAAACTTCAGGGCCATTAATTTATTGAATATTTTACGTAGTGGCAAAATCACATACCATCCTCCAAGACGAGAGAGACTCAGACCTGGAGGGGACAGGAGACAGAGAACAGAGTGCCAAATACACAGGAAAGCCCTTAAGCCCGCTTCGCTGTCCACTGTGAGTCGTTCTGGGCAATTCATCTGCTCGGTCTGTTAGCCGAGGACGATGGAACGAACCATTCAAGCTCTGCTGAGAATTCTGGTTTCATCCTTCCTGATCCAATAGTTGCGGTTGAATCCCGACGGTCCAAGCAGGATATACTACTTCCATCCCCAAAACCTCCTAGGAACCCCAATTCTGGTCCGCACTGTGTTTGTTAAGCAGCAATTGTGGGCGGAAAGAGCCCTAGCCCCGCCCCCGGAGGACTCCGTTATTTCAGGATCTTCACCTTTAAGATCTGCCCCCTCAACTTTTTGAAAGGGCGGGGCGACGAGCGCAGCTGTCACCTCCTCCTTTCCACCCCGCTGGTTCTCACGTGCGTTCAGTCGTTCAATAACAGCTCCTCTCCTGGGACTTCCTGGTTGCCGGGACCAATCAGAGTGTTCTTCCCGTCCTGACCATTGTGAGCCCAAGGCCAATCGGCGCGCCTCTACAACGCCCCTTAAAGGCACCGCCAACGCCTCCTGAGCCGGGGCGAACCAATTCCTTGGCTCCTGCCCCCAACTGCAGTATGGAGTCGCCCCGGGGGCGGCCTGGGCCCAAAGCAGGCTTTCTAGCTCTGGGGGAACAGCAAGCCGCGATCTTCGGCGGCGGCCCGGGCCGAACGGCCTCTGAGCCGCCCTCAGGCCTCCGGTTGTCCGAGGAGGAAGAGGCCGAGAACGTTGGGGGCGCGAGCCGCCTCCCTAGGGCGTCCCCGAAGACTTCGAGCTGCAGCTTCGTCCACCCGCCGGACTGGGAGGCTCCGGAGGAAGAGCCGGGCCGCGGAGGGACGCCTTCTGGGGCAGGGAGCAACCGGGGGGCGCCGGGTCCCGAAAACGACCCGTATGCACCCTCCCGGCGCAAGGACCCTGAGGACAGGCCTGCATCCGAGGGCGTCTGCCGTCGAGGGAGCCCTGGAGGCGACGGGTTGGATGTTGAGCAGGAGAAGGAAGACGACGACGAGGCGGCGGCAGCCAGCAGGGCTGGCCGTTCCTTCTCCAGCCGCCTTCAGGACAGCCGCAGCCTGGACGGGTTGAGCGGGGCGTGCGGCGGCGCCGGGTCCTCAGGGGGTGCAGAGTGTGGCGCGGGCGGCGGGCGGCGCGCCACTATATCCAGCCCCCTGGAGCTCGAGGGCACGGTGAGCCGCCACGGCGACCTCACCCACTTTGTCGCCAACAACCTGCAACTCAAGATCCGCCTGAGCGGCGCCCCTCAACCCCCACCCCCTGCCCCTGCGCGGCCCTGTTCGGCGCCCCCACCCACTCCGGCCATTCCTCCCATCGACCCCGACGTGCTGCGGGACCTGGAGAGGCTGAGTCGGGAGCTGGGCGGCAGGGTGGACCGTCTGCTTCGCGGGCTGGGTGGTGCGGTGCAGGAGCTGACAGCGCTGAGCGTGGGCTGCATCCAGACCTACCGTGATGCCGTGGACTCCCTAGGCGAAGCTGTGGACATGAGCATCAAGGGCATGTACACCCTGCTGGCACGCTGTGAGGAGCTGGAGAGGGCTCTGCAGCCAGTTCAGGGACTGGCGCGCCAAGTCCGGGATATCCGACGCACCCTGGAGGTGTTGGAGGCCCTGTGCAAGTGACCGGGAGGGCAGGAGAGGCCTGGCAACGCCAGGGTCCAGCAGGATCCTAAGGACTCTTCAGGGAGCCCTGGTGGGACCTGCCCGCCGAGGGGAGGCCTGTATATTGGAGGCTCTTCCAGATATATTTAGTAGGCCCGCGACCACTAGCTGGGCCTTATGCAGGTGTACACGGGGAAGTTCTAAAGCCTCTCCTGGTGGGTGGGGTTGATGCTCTGCTTCTATTCAGTTGGCCATCTGCAGCTACCTTGTTCTCCCAACTCTCTTCCCTAGTTAGAGCACCATCTCTGGGAAGCCAGGGCTTTAGGTCTGGGCTTGGGAGACATGACTGCCATATGTTCTCAAGAAAGGAGAACAGGGGAGGCTCCAGCCCCACTGTGGCCACCCTGACCTCCAGTGGTCACATCTCAGGTGCCAGGGGCTGTGGGAGCTTGAGGGGTCCTTGGCCACACACCATGCAGACAAGGATGCACACTTGCAGATGGATAACCCCGGGCTTCTGCCCTCTGGCCCCCTGCCCTCCCACTTCCCCAGCCATAACCTGGGTGGAGCTAGAAGGAATGTATTGCATGGTAGAGGGGGTGAGTTGGGAGGGGTCTCACTGCTCTCAGGGTTCAGACAGAATTGTTGCTGGGTTTGAAGCCCACCTGTTGTGGAGTGTTCTAATCAGTTTTGGCTTTCTGAGTTTTTGTGGAATTAAAGTGCTGCTGCTGCTAAGGGTGAGACTCTGTCTGTGTGGGGTTAAGGGATTGATGAGCCAAAGGTATGGGCATGAAAGTCAGTCTTTCCGTGGAGTTTTCTTGGGGCCGGTGCTGCGAGTGGGGTGGGGGTCCCAGGCCACATGGGGAAGGATATGGTTCCTGCTCCTGAACAGCAGAACGGAGGGGAAATGTAAGACACAGATCTGGGCTCAGAGACCCAGTAAAAGCAGAATCAGAAGCAAGGTGATCCAGAAGAGAAAGGGAAGGGGTTGTCTTCTCAGTTCCTGGGCAAACTGGACATCTTGGCTCTGGAGAAAGAGCGGAAACACTTGCTAACTCCTTTTTTGACCCCATTTCTCACACTCTGCTGATCAGTGCCATATATATGGTCTGAAACAATCTTTGTTACAATCCCGAACAGCCTTCCATTTACCGTCACATAGTAAATTCCAGGAGCCCCCCGTTATGGTCAGGAGATTTGGAAACAGAGATCACAGAAAGAGATCCAGCTTCCTTAAACTTTTCTGCTCTCTAGACACTACGACTTGGAAAGAATTTAAGCACGTTTCTCTTTGGGGTGTGAAAAGTTCCGGGATTAGAAATGCTCCACAAGCCTTCCCTAAGCAACAAGAAATTAGCAGTACACATTTTTAAAATGTTGCGTTACTGGCCCGTACGGGGATCGAACCCGCGACCTTGGCGTTATTAGCACCACGCTCTAACCAACTGAGCTAACCGGCCAGCTGACAGCGGCTGTGGAAAAATGAATCTATGTAAAATACAAATTACTGATCAGTCCTCTCCGGGAAAATTTTTAAATGGGTGAGATTGTTTGGGGAGACAGGAAAACAGAATACGAAAACGGAATCACTTATCGTTTCGGGAAGCAACATCCAAGCCAAAACACTGACAAGCACAATAATGCCACTATGGTGCTTGGCGGCAGATCGAGGTGCAAACATACAGCTTGAGACTGACGACATGCACGTAGCGTTGACGCACACAACCGGAAATAGAAAAGGCCGCCTGACAGCAACTAGCATATTCCCAAAGAGATGTGGAAAATTATGTATATAAGCGCCAAATGCCCACAGCTCTTTCCTTGAGGCGTTTGCAAAAGGTAACTGACACCTTCAGAGGCACCGCTGGGATTCGAACCCAGGATCTCCTGTTTACTAGACAGGCGCTTTAACCAACTAAGCCACGGCGCCCGACTTATATATTTTTCTACCTCGTTTCCCTGGCCAGGTCAGTTCTATGGCAGGTGACTGAATGCCAGGGTGCCTTCCTCACCAACCTTTGGCCGTACTGGAAAACAGGGTAGAAGGGACGAAATCCGCGGCCGCAACCGAGAGGGGGTGAAGGGGCGACACAGATATTGAATCCTGGCAGACCGAAGGTAAGAAGAGAAATTCTTGGATTATAAAAATCGAAGGCAGGCCACAGCAACCACAAACCGACGAGGATGGGATTCGAACCCACGCGTGCAGAGCACAATGGATTAGCAGTCCATCGCCTTAACCACTCGGCCACCTCGTCCACAAGAAAATCGCTTAGGATCTCCTCTCTGGGGTCTGGACTCTTCTCAGAGTAAGCGTGAGCCCAACTACGTCGCGAAGGGAGGTGCGTCCCGAGAGATCCCGCCCAGCGACTCCCAGAGCTCTGGTTACCGAGCGACCTTCTAGTTTGCGCCAGCGCCAGACCCTCTGGGTTGAGCGGTACAGAGCGTGCGTCAGTCCTCAGGAGACCCGCTGTCGGCCCAGATTTACAGTACCCGGATCAACCACAAAAACTACCGCGACATCATTGCGCTCCCCTCGACGGGGCGACTAGAGACTTCGAGCCGGGACCCTCCCTTTCCGGCCCCTAGGAAGAGCTTCTTTTCTGACTTGCTCAATGAGGTTCCAACCGGGTTGAAAATGAGAATAAAGAAAAGTGAGCAGAACTTTAGAAATAGGGAAGCTGACCCCGACGTGATTTGAACACGCAACCTTCTGATCTGGAGTCAGACGCGCTACCGTTGCGCCACGAGGTCCGCTAGTCATGCAGCTGGACATGTCCCCTCATGAGCATTGGACGGTCAGGCTGACGGGTCCCGACGTTCGAGGCGCAAGAGCCGAGGGCCTTCCGGAACTTCTAAAATCCCGCGGCATGGTGTCTGCGCTCTCCCTCCAGCATCGTGGGACCCGCAGGGCCCGCCGCACCCCGCAGGGCACGGCTTTGCGGCCTCCTGCCGACCAGCAGGCGGCCCAGAGCTGGTTCCCTGGGGGACCCAGAGCTCACAGTCCGGCGGGGACGGACTGGCACAGAAACATGTGGAAGGACGGATACCAGGCGGAATGTGGTGGAGCAGTGCCAGAGCTCCGGGCGAGTAAGGTCAAGAGATTAGCTCCCCCAGCGGCGGTCTCCTCCCGGGCTGCACACTACAGTCGCCTGCGGAACCTTCCAGATAGCCAAGCACAGGCCCCAGATTTGGAGATTCTGATTTAAAGGTCCAGGGTAGAACCCCGGCATCGATAACTTTGTCAATTTTGACAATTCCGAGGAATCATTTACCTACAATGAAATGCACAGATCTTAAGTGTTTATTTTGGTGAGTTTTGACAAAGAACAAAGAAAGAAGACCTTTCCTTCACCCTAGAAGGTTCTATCATGTCCCTTCCCAGAGGCAACCACTGTTCTGATTTCCATCGCCATAAATGTAGGTATCTTTTGAAGCTCCCCAGGTGAGCCAGAGCTGGGAACTTCTGAAGAGTGATACCAGAAGCTTGCAGAGACCCCCCATTTGCTTCTTGAAGGGTAAGAGGAGTTCAAGGGGCCAATATGGTGAAAGAAGTCAGGCTGTCTCTCACTCCTTCCAAGCCAAATGCCTGCGCTTTTTGCATAAGGGCCATCCTGAAAGTTATCAGGGACCAGGGACAAGTCAAAGCCCGCTGAGGAGCCTGGCCTTAATTGACTTGGCAACATCTTTTAAGAGCCTTCTGCCTTGGTTGTCAGGATGCTGCTGTCTGTTGACCTTCCCCTAGCCTCTCGCCCTCCCCCCTAGTCTCTTTTTCTGTCCTTTTTGCTAGGAGATTTGTCTTGTGTCCTCATGCTACACACCTACCCTGGAGTCAGCCACCACCTGTGTGCTGAGGACTCCTGAATCCCACTCCCAATCCCAATGAAGCCTCTGGATTCAGATGTCTAGGGCCTGCTGGACACCTTCACTTGACCCTGTCATCCTTCTGAAACCCCGCACCTTGGGTGAGACGAATCCAGTCGCACCTCAGATGGGACTCGAATCCACAATCTCTGGCTTAGGAGGGGACTCAAACCCACAGTCTTCCAGCTGAAAACACACACTTCCTCTCAGGACTTATGAAGCTCAGGTTCTTTTTGTCTCAGCACAGAAGGAATTCAGCAAGAAGCAAAGTGATGGGTAAGAAGTAGATTTATTGAGAGAGATACACACTCCATAAATGGAACGTGGGCCATCTCAGAAAGTGAGAGCTGCCAAAACATAGGGTGGTTAGTTTTTATGGGCTGGGTAATTTCATAGGCTAACAAGTGGGAGGATTATTCCAACTATTTAGGGAAGGGCGGGGATTTCCAGGAATTGGGCCACTGCCATTTTTTGTACTTTTATGGTTGGCCTGGGAACTGCCATGGCACCTGTGGGTGTTATTTAGCATATGCTAATGTATTACAGTGAGCCTATAATGAGGCTCAAGGTCTTCTGGAAGTGGAATCTTCTGCCATTCTGGACCTAGTTGGTTCTAACCATTTTATGTCATATCCTCAACGACTATGTCATTCTTTATTTATTTATTTATTTATTTATTTATTTATTTATTTATTTCTGGCTGTGTTGGGTCTTCGTTTCTGTGCGAGGGCTTTCTCCAGTTGCGGCAAGTGGGGGCCACTCTTCATCGCGGCCTCTCTTGTTGCGGAGCATAGGCTCCAGACGTGCAGGCTCAATAGTTGTGGCTCACGGGCCTAGCTGCTCCGCGGCATGTGGGATCTTCCCAGACCAGGGCTCAAACCCGTGTTCCCTGCATCGGCAGGCAGATTCTCAGCCACTGCGCCACCAGGGAAGCCCTATGTCATTCTTTTAACGGTTGTGCCCTGCCCCCTTCCCTCCTGTTTCACCATCACCTTCGGGTTCAAATACTACTTTATTGGCTGGGCCCCCAAGGCCAGGTGCTTCTTAAGCACGTGGGTCCCGGAACCAGGTTGCCAGCGTTCATAATCAGGCTTTGCTAATACTAGTTGTGTAACTTGAGCTTGTTATTGAACCTCTCTGTATTTCAATGTCCCTACCTGTAAAATAGTAAAGATTATAGTAGATAATTACTAGAACATGGCTGGTAATCACCACTCAATTATTATGGTTGTTGTTATCATAACTCTCTAGTCCTTGCATGATTCTCCAGCCACTGCCTCCTCCCGTCCCGTGTGACAACGCTGCTGCCTCATTTACAGTCGCCCAAACTCACCTTGGTCACAGCTGTCTCTGTGTCACTGTCCCTGGTATTGCTTGATGGTCTTTCTGAAATGGAGCAGGATCCTGTGGGGCCCTCCTGGGCACAAATTTTCCTTGTGCCCTGTTTCCCCATTAGCAGGAAATAGGCTTCATTCAACCTCCCTTACCTTCCCTGGGTACCAAAAGGGCAGATTCTAATAGTTGCTAATCAAGGAAGGGAGGGAATGTAGAAACAAAGGAGGAGCAGTCAAGAAACAATAGTGCAGCAGCATGGGGCAGGGTCCTGGTTCCTCCTCAAGAAAAGTATATAACAGTATATCTTTGAGCTCATCTGAAGGAACAAAGACCCCCACCCAGATGGAGGATGGTAACTTCAGGCTGAGCACAATATTACTGGAACACCGCCCTGTTACCTTACCACCAACGAATCAGAAGAAAGTCTGAACACAGTGAAAGATAACAAAGACTACGACCCCCTCCCCTAATGATTACCTGAAATTAGCTTTCCCTATCTCCCTTTAAAAACTTTCATGGTCCAGCAGAATCTTCAGAGTTGGTTCTTGGACGTGAGTCCGCCTTCTCCCCAGGTTGCCGATCTCCTGAATAAAGCAAGCTTTCCTTTCCAGCCAACACTTGTCTCTCAAGTATTGGCTTTAGCCAAACCTGAGTTCGGCAATATTCTCAGTCCTTCTTTACCTGGCTGACCCTTATGTACCCCTCCAAACTCAACTGAGAAGCTCTCTCTTCCCCAATTCTTCCCCCGCCTGGGGAAGGAGGTCTTTCCTGTGTCTCCTCCAAGGTAACACTTAAAATGCCACGTTTTAATTTTTTTGCCCAGTTGTTTCCCTTACTACACTCTAAGTTACTCAAGAGTAGGGAATATGCATTCCTAGCACCCAGGAATATGGTATGTATTTAATAAGCACTTGTGAACTCAGTGAGGGATAGCTTTAGCAGAAGTACTAGAGTGGGCAAGTGACTGGCTTGTAGAGGAAGGAGTCTGGGTAGTTGAAGAGCATGGAGTGAGGTGGAAACTGTTGCTAGGAGGGGAGGTTGAGTCAGGGAATATGGTACCAGGGAATGGGAACCTGGACTTGATCTCTAGGCTCAGAGAGTTGCTGCAGCAAATGAGATCTGATTAGTCCAGTGTCACTATCCAGAGTACTCTCTGATGTTGAAATCTCCTCCATTCATCCTATCAGTTTCCAATTTTTTTTTCTAATTGTATTATTTTTTTATCATTAAAAAATGTATTTATTTATTTTTGGCTGCGTTGGGTCTTCGTTGCTGCGCACAGGCTTCCTCTAGTTGCAGCGAGCCGGGGCTACTCTTCATTGCGGTGCACAGGCTTCTCCTTGCAGTGGCTTCTCTTTGTTGTGGAGCATGGGCTCTGGGCGCTCAGGCTTCAGTAGTTGTGGCTCGTGGGCTCAGTAGTTGTGGCGCACGGGCTTAGTTGCTCCGCGGCATGTGGGGTCTTCCTGGATCAGGGCTTGAATCTGTGTCCCCTGCACTGGCAGGCAGATTCTTAACCACTGTGCCACCAGGGAAACCTTCAGTTTCCAAATTTTAGAAAGCAATAAATTATTCTGTCCAGAATTGCATTGCTACATATGGTAGCCACTAGGGTGGCTATTCAATATGGGGCTATTGAAATCAAGTTAAATTTTAAAAATTCAGTCCCTTAGTCCAAATAGCCACATTTCAAGTGTTCAGTAGCCACAAGGAGCTAGCTGGCCACCATACTGGACAGAGACAATGTGGAGTATCTCCATCATCATGGAAAGTTCTGTTGGACAGTGCTGACCCCAGACTGAGAAAATCTGAGACTCAAAAAGCAAAACAACTGCAATGCAATGAAACACACAAAAGATGTTAAAATCTAACGACTAAAAACAACTAATTAGTCACTTTGGGAGGATACTGGGGAACCATTATTCTGAAAACTGGTAACTAATGGAATGAAAATCACACATTTATCCAACCTTTCCTGTATGATCTGTATCTCATGGTAAACAATGAGTCGATAAGGGCACATTCTTATTTACAGGAGAATCCCAGGTGACAAATGCAGAAGGAATGATAGAATTAGGACATCCCCAGTTTGCAACCCCCCCTTGAAATAATGGAGCTAGGCAGTGACGATTAATTAAACCAGCAGGTGAAAAACTGATGGGGAACTTTACAGTGGTTGCCTCAGTCTGACTACACCTGAACCCACTGCTCAGATTAAAAACCAGAAAAAGAGAGACAAGCAAGCATGATGTGCTGCCTGTTAAAAGTCCAAGGCACAGTCATATCCATTTTCAAGACAAGGGATCATACATCAAAATGACATACTGATGTATTACATAAAGTTCACCGAGGTACATAGTCCAGGCAAGCACTTACAGAGTGACCGGCAAGTCACCATGACGCCCTACAGAGTTGGGAAAGAATGCTATTCTTTTAAGAAGTTAAAAAAAAAAAAAAGTTACACTACTAGCATCAGAAGAAAGGGGGGGAAATTGATCTTTACAGTTGAGCAGTCACTTCTGTCTTTGAGGAGCTCTGGCTAATGTGTAATGCAGATACACACTGCACATTAGGGAGAGAGGGAGGAGGGCCAAACAAACACACAGAGAGAATTTTATGTTTAGTTTCTCTTGTCCTGCCTTAAAATATAAATTTTATATCATCACCAGAATGAGGGAATTTAAGGCTAAGAAAGCTGTGTAACAAATGTCTTCATTAGTCAGCTACCCCTAGCACAAGCCCCTTTGTTAAATCTTCACAAATAATATTTCTTTGTCAAACAATGATATATAAACAGCCTGCTTTGGTCACTTCGGTGGTCCCATTTCTATGAGACTTCCCTGTGTATGAATTAAATTGTTTTTTTCCTCCTGTTAATGTCTTGTGTCAACGTAATTATTAGATCAGCTAAAAGAACTCAAGAGAGATGGGGGGAAATTTCTTCCTCCCGGACAGAATTATTTCGTGATGTCTGGGATTTGCTTCAAAATAACCCAGTGGGACTGGGAGGGAGAGGATAGCTGAAAAAAGGTTGGTCATGTGTTGGTAATTGCTGAAGCAGAACGGTAGGCTTCAAATGGGGTTTTATTTTTCTTTATCTTTACATATATTTGAATATTTCTGTGATTTAAAAAATGTTTTTCTAAATTCTTTTATGACCAGTTCAAATGTTGGGACATGTGAGTTCCAGCCCTGGGACGAGTGGCCCCCTGGGGAAGGACACTTGGTCACCAGCAATACCTCCTATGGCCACAGGGTGGCTCCAAAACTCGCTTTTGTGAGACTGTAGAGCAGGCTTCCCTGAACCAAGGTCATGGAAAGTGACAGGACAGACCTAAATGCTTGCTGTTTACTAATTCACAATGTGAACTGTAACTGCCCAGTTCTTACTATCTATAGGTCCCCTAGGCAGGAAGGCTATTATGAGCAGAATACCCCAAACTTCCAGCTGCTGGAGCCCAAAATCTAACAGTCATCCTTGACTGCTCCCTTTTTCTCATCCACCCACAGCCCCATGTTCAGACTTTATCTTCTAAGGATCTCTAGATTCCTTCCACTTCACTCCACCTCCTTGACTCCACTCTGGTCCAATCTCATCCTATCTTTCTTGGATAACACCATGGCTTCTTCACAGACCTTCTGCTTAAAATCTTAAAATCCATTCTCCATGTTGCAACCAAAGTCATCTATGTATGTTATACAAATCTGAGCCTGTCCCTCCCCATGGCTGCAAGGGCATGTCCCTTGTCTACCCATCCCACCTCGCCCTGATCTCTTCTTCCCCTTCCATTATGGGCTTCAGACACACTAGCTCCCTTTCTGTTCAACAAATACGCTGGGCTTGTTCCCACCTAAGGATCTTTGCACTTGCTGTGCCTCACCTGGAATGCTCTTTCCCCAGATCCTCATGCAGCTGACTCCTTCTCTTCATTCTATTTGCTCCAGGGACCTTGGAGAATCTTGCAAAAGCGGGTCATGGGCTTTCCTCACTTTCACTCTAGGACAGTGCTTCCTTCACCTGTGAATAGTCAGACCTGATAAACTGTCTGGGGGAGCGTGGCTCTGAAGTCCTGGGCTTTCTATTCCCAGAGAAAAGTTCTAATGAGGACATTCTCTTCCATAAAGGCAGTAGAATTATCAAAAACTCAGGAAAGGGCTTCCCTGGTGGCGCAGTGGTTGAGAGTCGGCCTGCCAATGCAGGGGACGTGGGTTCGTGCCCCGGTCCAGGAAGATCCCACATGCCGCAGAGCGGCTGGGCCCGTGAGCCATGGCCGCTGAGCCTGCGCGTCCGGAGCCTGTGCTCCGTAACGGGAGAGGCCACAGCGGTGAGGGGCCCGCGTACCGCAAAAAAAAAAAAAAAACTCAGGAAATTAACACCGATACAGTACTATTATCTAGGCTAGAGACCTTATTCAAATTTTGCCAGTTGTTCCACTAATGTCCTTTATAATAAAAAAATTTTTTTCCTGATCCAGGATCCATTAGGATCACACATTAAATTTCTCATGTCAAATTTGGCCCATCTTTTTTTTTTATTTGATTGAAGTATAGTTGTTTCACAATGTTGTGTTAATTTCTGCTGTAAAGCAAAGTGATTCAGATTAGATAGATAGATAGATAGATAGGTATATAGATAGATAGATAGATAGATATTCTTCTCCATTATGGTTTATCAAGGATATTGAATATAGTTCCCTGTGCTATACAGCAGGACCTTATCGTTTGCCCATTTTTGTCACATCTCTGTCTTTCATGACCTTGAGGAAACATCTTTTGACTGTCTCTTTGACTTATGAATTTTTTCACCCACTGGTTTAGAAAAAAGGAAATCCATTTATTACACTGGGGACCTGGAAGAGAGAAAAGCATTTCCTCTCATTTTTGACCACATTTCCTAAAACAAAGTTTAAGAACAAATGACCCATTTTCAAAGAAACTTTCCTTGATCACATTATTCTAATATTTCCCTTAAAAATTTTTATTTACTGTACTTATTATCATGCAGATATATTATTTGTTTGCCTGTTTGTCGTTGATCTCTCTGACCCCAGGAAGGTAGACACTTCTGACTTGTTCCTCAAGAACATGAGCGCAGCACAGTGCCTGGGACTTATAGCTAGTCAATGAATATCTGTTGAATGAATGAATGAAGAAATAAAAAATGCCTCTAGGGTTTGTAGTTTAGACCCTCCTAGAAGCACTGAGATGAAGAGTGGTGATAAAAGAAATGTTCACATATTGAGGTATGGGGAAGTCATTCTGGCTTAAACGTGAGTTAACTTGAATTTTTGTTTGTTTTTGTTTGTTTGTTTGTTTTTGCGGTACGCGGGCCTGTCACTGTTGTAGCCTCTCCCGTTGTGGAGCACAGGCTCCGGACGCGCAGGCTCCACGGCATGTGGGATCTTCCCGGACCGGGGCACGAACCCGTGTACCCCTGAATCGGCAGGCGGACTCTCAACCACTGCGCCACCAGGGAAGCCCCTAACTTGAATTTTATGCTAACTAAAACAGCCTGTTTGTGGCCTATCAAACATACATTGTACATCTGTTTTATTAAAGAAAAGGGCACACTGACCAGAAGTAAAGAATGTCCATGTTAAAAATAAACATGGCATCTTGGGATGCCAATG
Organism: Neophocaena asiaeorientalis asiaeorientalis; assembly: GCF_003031525.2. Taxonomy (NCBI): domain Eukaryota; kingdom Metazoa; phylum Chordata; class Mammalia; order Artiodactyla; family Phocoenidae; genus Neophocaena; species Neophocaena asiaeorientalis. Next base: position 593,317 of record NW_020173671.1, on the reverse strand, counting down.
CTGGTCCTCTTTTGATGATGACTCCCTTCCCAGGTGCCAACACCATACTGACTTGCTGTGTACTCAGGGCAGGTGGAAGCTAAACGGATGCGGAGGATGGAAGAAAAGAGAGTGTCCAGGCCTCAGGCATGGCGATGCCCTAAGGCCGGCGTGGCGGTGACAGTGGTATCCGGAGGGTCGTCCTGGGCAGCGCAGCGGGGGCTGGGGGCCGGGCGGCTCCCGGCATGGGCATCCGGAGAGGAAGGAGTGTCCCGGGCTAGGCAGGGCGGGTTTCCGTTCGCCGTGGCTGCGCGGGCAGAGTCGGCAGTGCGGGACCGCGCCACCGCCGCACACTCTCAGGTGCCGACAGCTCGGCTGCGCGCGGGGAGGCGGCTGGCTGTCCGCACCCGGCCGGGATGAGGTACAGAGGACCCGTACCCACGATCCTCTGGGGGTTCTCGGCGGCGCGATAATTTACTGCTCTCGCGATATTCTCAGAGATTCCCGTCGTAGCCCCCGCTTATGCGGTTACCAAGGCAACTGGGCGGCACCAGCGCGAGCGGGAGGGCGGAGTACGTCGAATTTTTGTAGGCTAGCCTGGGAGACTTGAGGAGTGGCTCTCCCTGAGCTTCCAGTCCCAGAGACCACGGCCTCTGCTCCAGGAGGTAACCCTTACCCAGGGGACCATGGGTCGGATCTCGGGACTCGTGCCCTCTCGCTTTCTGACGCTCCTGGCGCATTTGGTGGTCGTCATCACCTTGTTTTGGTCGCGGGTAAGACCCATGGCCCCCTCCTCTCGCCCTCCTTCCCACCTTGGGGTGGTCCCAGCCCTACCGCACCTTTTCCCCCGGGGCCTTACCCGGTGGGGTCCTCCCATTCCCCCGCCATCCGCCGCCCGACCCTCTTTCAACTTCTCTTTCTTTCTGCCCTGTTCCCCAGGACAGCAACATCCAGGCCTGCCTGCCTCTCAAGTTCACCCCTGAGGAGTATGAAAAGCAGGACATGCAGTGAGCACTTGGGGCAGGGTGGTCAGAATTAAGCAGTAGTGGGAGTGAAGGGGTGTTAGAAAAAGGCCAGAAGGCCTAAGCCAGCTCCCTTCTTTCTGCAGGCTGGTGGCAGCGCTGTCTGTCACCCTGGCCCTCTTTGCAGTGGAGCTGGCCGGTTTCTTCTCAGGAGTTTCCATGTTCAACAGCACCCAGAGCCTCATCTGTATCCTTTCTACTTGTGCACCTTTCCTGTACGGCCCATTTCCATCTTAACGCCCTTCAGCCACCTAACTAGGCCTTTCTGGCACAGTGGTGTTTGCCCTAGCAGGCAAACAGAATCCCTCCAGTTGAGAGATCTTCTTAGGTAACATAGAAGATTTAATACAATCTTTGATCATTTGTTAAGCTCCTGCTATGCGTCAGGCACTGGAGATCTGAAAATGGGAGTAAACCACAGTTTTCTATCTTGAGGAAGAGGCAGACACACAGACAGACATCTGTAATTCAGTGCGATAAGCACTGTACCATAGGATGTGTAAAGATGTGAAGCACTATGGGAATGCAGAAGAGACTGAGGAAGATGGATCAGGGAAGGCTCTTGACACTGGGATAGTGGACAGGGAGGACCAGGGTGCTGGAGAGTGATTCTAGCAGGGTGTATAATGTCACTGTGAGCATTCCCGTGTGCTTGGAGTAGGTGGGGAGCCTACTACTTCACCTGATAGATATGGGGTGGCGGTAGCTTGGGGCCCCAGCTGTGCAGGCTCAGTTCTGGCCTCCACTCACATGGCAGTCCTAAAACTCAAAAGTCAGGGCTGCTGGCTCTGGCCTTTGCAGTGTGGTAAAGGGGGCAAGAGGTGCCCTGCTCTCCAGGAGGTGAACCAGAATGCAGATGCCAGTCCCACCACTGGCCTTTTCTGGCCCATCACTACCTATTGATCCAAAGGCTTTCCTTGACTCTGGTGCGTTCCCAAGCCATTGGGGCTCACTGTAGTGCATCTGTGGCCCTATCTTTCTTCATATTTGAGCGTTGGGAGTGCACCACGTACTGGTACATTTTTGTCTTCTGCAGGTATGGTAGCACCCAATGTTTGAGGACGGGGAAGGACGGTTTACTTTAAATCTGAAGGTTTCCCCTACCCAGCCCTTTACTCCATGTATAAGATATCAGATCCACTCAACATCCCGTGGTCTTTTTGAGGTCCCCCACTCCTACACTTTGGGGGTGGGATTGCTGGCTTGGGGATTTGGATATTTTTATTGGAAGGGACCCTGAACCTATCACCTACCTTCCATAGTGCCATCCCAGCCGTCACCGAAATAGCATTATTCATCAGCGTCTTTGGGCTGAAAAAGAAACCTTTCTGATACCTTCGTGACTGGAAGTAGGGATGAAGGCTGGAGAAGCGAGGGACCACTCACTGTTCCTGGAAGAAGGAAACCATAGACTTCAGCCCTCCCCCTAAAACTGCATTTGGTGGAGGATGTCAGTGTTAGGGTAATTGTCTCTCGAGTCTGGAGTTATGAGTTTTGTTTACAGTTCTTCGTAAAAAAATATATTTGAGGGTAAGATCAAGACTTACTGGAATTCCGTGGCGGTACAGTGGTTAGGACTCTGCACTTCCACTGCAGGGGACGCGGGTTCGATCCCTGGTCGGGGAACTAAGATCCCGCATGCCGCGCAGCGTGGCCAAAAAAAAAAAAAAAAAGGAAGATCAAGACTTAAAAATTTCAGGAGAAAATTGGGGTGGCAAATCTACTATAGAAACGGAACAGTCTTGCACTGTAAGATACTAGATGTCGCTTTTATTTTGGTTATTACGGTAGATTTCTGGCGGAAGGGAGTGGGCGGAGATATGTAAATAAAGTGAGGCGGCGGGGTAGGACAGCAGGCTCTTAAGTGAGTGGAGCGTTCTGGGAGGAATTAGCCTATGCTTTTTTGACGCCCAATGCAAAAATATATTTTATAACATCTGCAAATAAATGTAGCAACAGAATTGGAAGAACCTAGATAGCTTTAGGTTGCTCAGGGTAACGTGTTGGGTTCTCACCCTCGCTCAAAGTGGAATCTTTTTCCCAGAGTAGTGAATGCTCCAGAGTCTTCTGTATCGTCAGGTAGGATAATCCTTACCTGTTTCTCCTTTTGGAGAACAGAATAGAATATGATGATTGGAGCACGCATGATTTCGTGATTAACGGCTGTGCGTAATCAGGCTTTGCAACACCCTGATTGCTCCTCTCTGATTCTTTCTGACGATCTTACTTTTCGGTGTAGGGTTTTTTTCATGGGTAGCAATTAACTGTTTTTAGTGGTATGGTGTACTTACTGAGAAGAAAAAATGGGCGTGTAGGGTTTGCGGCGTTATTCGTGTGTGGAGTACAGGGATTTGTTAGTGATTAGATTTTTGACAATCGGAAGCTTGGGATTGTTTGTTTGTTTGTTTGTTTGGAGAGGTTGTAAAGCGGTGATTCTTAGACATATGTTAAATACTGCGGTAGTAAGTGCTGGTTAATGTTATTTTTTAAGTTTTTAATGACATGTTATGTGTCCTTGGGGTTTTGAGGAGTGGGTTTTCCGTATTTGCCATGGTTTTTTTCTGGCAGTATTAGTATCGAATCTTTAATTTCGCACTGCAGGAAAGAGTTGTGTGTTCCACTTCAGTTTCTTTGTAGTGGAATCTTTCTTTTAAGAACCTGTTGGAGCTTCTGTCTTCAGTCAATAGTGTAAGTAAGAGTACCCTGTTTTTGCTTGGTAGTTTATAGTAAGAATACGTTCAAAAAGTAGTTATTGAAACGCGCTGTTAGGTGTTGTGCAAACTACGGGAGTCGAAGGTTTGGTCTTGTCATGGGGTGAGTATATTTATTTGCAAGCTCACATTTTCAAGAGAAGGGTTGTTGTGTGTTGGGAAAGGTTTGTTCGTACATTTCAGTTTCAAAAGGTGGAGTCCAGGCCTTTTTTTCTTTTTTTTTTTTTTAAGCGGTACGCAGGTCTCTCACCGTTGTACTGTTGTGGTCTGTCTCATTGCGGAGTACAGGATCCAGACGCGCAGGCTCAGCGGCTATGGTTGAGAGGCCCAGCCGCCGCGCTGCATGCGGGATCTTGCCGGACCGGGGCACGAACCCGCGTTCTCTGTATCGGCAGACGGACTCTCAACCACTGCGCCACCAGGGAGGCCTCAGGTCGTTTTAAACAAGCAAAAACACATGCAAGGAGATGTTTTCTGGTGATACCCTGCAGGTGATTCCTATACGTAGATAACCTTTTACTAGTTCTCTCTGTTTTCTGGCAGCGCTTCTTTATGGATACTAGTACTGTATGCTGTAGTAGGCACTGAGGGAGTAGATGTTTGATCCTCAGCCATCACAGGTATTGCGGCTCATGGAAAGAGACAGAAGTGTGTGGTACTCCCAGAGTAGTTTAGTTCTAAATTGTTATAAAAGCTGCAGAGGCGATTTACAGGTGCTACGAAGGAGTGATGAAATTGCCGAAGGTGGCAGGAGTGCTGCTTCTCAGGAGCTGTTTGAGTGAGGTCCTCGAGTGTGGCTGGAGCAGGGAAAAAAGGGAGGAGGTTGTCCGCGAGGAAAAAAAGGTGGACCTTTGCAACGTCACGAGTTCGAGCCCTGGCTCAGGAGGATTCCACATGCCGCGGAGCAACTACACCCATGCGCCATAACTACTGAGGCTGAGCGCTGGAGCCTGCAAGCCACAACTCTTGAAGCCTACACGCATTAGAGCCTATGCTCCGCAACAAGGGAAGCCATGAAGCCACGACAATGAGAAGCCCACGCACTGCCACAAGGACCCAACGCAGCCAAAAATAATTAATTAATTAATTTAAAAAGAATCTTTGGGCTTCCCCGGTGGCGCAGTGGTTGAGAGTCCGCCTGCCAATGCAGGGGGCACGGGTTCGTGCCCCGGTCTGGGAAGAACCCACATGCCGCGGAGCGGCCGGGCCCGTGAGCCATGGCCGCTGATCCTGCGCGTCCGGAGCTTGTTGCTCTGCAACGGGAGAGGCCACAACAGTGAGAGGCCCGCGTACCGCGGGAAAAAAAAAAAAAAAAAAAAAAAAAAAAAAAGAATCTTGAAATGTCATGTCTATAGGCTGTTATACTGTGAATAGCACAGAAAGTTGAGGATACATTCCAGGATTTGAAAACTGTTGTCAGTTTCAGCAAAGAAATCACTCAAGTCATTGAGGAATCTGTGAGGTTTCAGCATATCGTGTGTTTCATTTTTGTCTTACTCAAAAACGTAAATGAAAACATCAACGAACGTTCACGTTGGAACTGCACTTGTACTTAGGCTATAAGTCCATTTATGAAATCATGGATACAGAATAGCATTTACAATAAAAAAAATTGTACATTTTATTATTTGTGGATTCGGTTACATATCCTTTATATCAGTAAAATTTATAATAAACTTATGTACATACACAAATGCATACTTTTTTTGGAAAGTGGGTTGTTAAACATTTACCAGCACTTTCTTGCTCCTGCAATAATCCCAAGAAACCTCTCATCACCAATGATTTCCTTGTTCCTAAATCCAGAGGTTCCCTCTCAGACTAGAGTTTGATCTCTTTCCAATATGCTGACCACTCCCCTCATTTGAAATTTGTTCTCCCTTCATTTCTGAAATTAGTTCCCCTGGCTTACCTCCCCCTGTTCTGGCTGCTCCTTTTTAGGCTCAGCTAATGAATATTGACTGAGAACCCAGAGCTGGCCAGTCACTGGGGACATATTACTGGGTTGTCGCCCTCTGCTTGCCTCTTAAGTGCCGGTGGTCACTACTCCTTGGGTGACTTCGTCCACCTCTTCAGACATCACCCAGATGCTGTTGGTTTCCATGCCTTGGCTCTCTTCTGTGATCCCCAGCCTGGGGCAGAGACCAGAAGCGAGCTGTGGAGCCAATCCTGGGGTTAACGTGCACCCTCTCTCCTTGGTTGTGTGATCACCAACAGGTCACTAAACCTCTCTGTGCCTCAATTCCTTCACGCTCCAGAAGTACTTACTACAAGCACCTCAACTATCTATCTCTTAGCCACCACCCGAGGCTTTGCCAATTAGCATCAAAAATAGGTTTTCATTTTATTGTGAAATTAGTGGCTTGTTAATCAGCGTCAGCCAGTTATGAAAAAACAAATACTGCTCGAGTCTACTTATATGAGGGACCAAGAGTAGAGGCTCAAAGTCACAGAGACGGAATGTAGAACGGTGGTTGCCGAGAGCCGGGGGAGAGGAAAAGGGGGAGTTGTTTAATGGGTAGAGAGTTTCAGTTCTGCAAGATGAAAACAGTTCTGGAGATTGGTTGTACAACAATATGAATGTACTTAGCACTACTGAATTGTACACTTAAAAATGGTTAAGATGGTAAGTTTTATGTATTTTTTATAATTTAAAAGTAAAAAAAATTAAAAATCAGTGGGGAAAGGGATTAGTCAATAAAGTTTATTAGAACAACTGAGTAGCCATTGGGGGGAAAATATGGATCAATACCTTATAATTTTAGAGCACAGAAAAGTTTCAAAAACAGTACAAATGTCCTGTATACCCTTCACCCAGCTTCTCCAGATGTTCACATCTTGCATAGCCATGGTATAATTATGGAAACCAGGAAATTAGTGTTGATACAATACTGTTAACTAATCTACAAGTCATATTTGAGTTTTTCCGGTTTTCCCATTAATGCATTTTTTCTGACTCAGGATCTAATCCAGGATTTCACGTTGCATTTAGTTGTCATGTCTCCTTAGGCTTTTCCAATCTGAGACAGTCCCTTTTTTTTCCCCTTCATGATCTTGACACATCTGTAGAGTACTGGTGAGTTATTTTACAGAATGTCCCTCAATTTGGATTTGTCCAAAGTTTCCTCGTGATTAGTTAGATTGAGGTTATGCATTTCTGGTAAGAATACCACAGAAGTAAATAGTTTGGAGTAGGGAAGACATAAGTATGAAAACAAGATGCAGAAGTCATAAAAGACTGATATATTTAAATCTGTATTTAAAATGTTAAAAGTATGCGTGGTTAAAAAAAAGCGAAAGTTAAAAGACAAATGAAAATCTAAAGAAAAATATTCATAACTCGTATTAGAAAGAGCTAATTTTGATACATAAAAATGTCCTACAAATCTGTAAGAAAAACACCGACAACCCAATAAAAATGTACAAAAAACTGTACAGACATTTCGCAGAACAGGAAATATAAAAGGAAATATAAAGAACTCTCAAATATAGGAAGGGATGCCTGACTTCATTCAGCATAAGACAGATGCAAATCATGCCTAACTTACACTCAATGACCAAGAAGTTTCATAGAGAGTTGAAGAGGGTGTTGGGTTTAAGTAAACAAGCCTCACCTGTTTGTTGGTGGCGGTAACACATCCACCTGAGAGCAATTTGGCAATATTCCATCAAAATCAAAATCAATCACAAGGACCCATACCCTTTGACCTAGGACTTTCACATCTAGGAATTAGCCCTTCAGATTTGCACACAGGTAGAATGGGGATGTGTAGATTATTCCTTGCAGCTTTGCTTGTAGTGGCAAAAGATTGGAAGCAAATGTCTGTCAACAGGAAGTTGGTTAAACTGCATTACCACGTAACACTGCAGCCAGGATGAAAGCAAACCTTATACACGGTTATGGAACAGTCTCCAAGATACTTAAGTGACAAAAGCAAGTTACAGAACAGTTCGTGTGGTGTTCTTCCATTTGTGTAAAGAAAGGTGGAAAGCTATGTGCACAGAGCATCTCTGGAAGGAGGGAAACTACTGGGAGGACTGGGGCTGAGAGGTGGAAGCTGGAGGGCTGGGAGAAAAGAGTGAGAGAGAGACTTTCTCCATATGCTCTTTTGAATTTTTGGAATTTTGAACCCCATTCATTTTTTTTTTTTTTAACTAACATTTGAAAAGAATGTGAGCCTGCAGCTGCTTCTGTTCCCTGTCTGGAAATGAAGCTAAGGCAAAGGCCAGCAGGGCTGGAAACAGAGAACCAGATCCCTGATGACATCACATGAGCACCTGGACCCTGCTGTTTCCAGCTACACTCCAGTCATGTGAGCCCTCAGAGCCTCCTTTCTGGTTTAAATCTGTCTGAGCTGTGTTGGCAAGTGTCTTGATCATTACGTCCGTCAAAGATCGTAGTGGGTGCTTTTTTTTCCCCTCCAGCTTTATTGAGGTATAATTGACAAACATGATGTGTTGTGGGTTTTGTTTTTGTTTTTGGCCGCACGACTTGGCTTGCGGGATCTTAGTTCCCCGACCAGGGATTGAACCTGCGCCCTCAGCAGTGAATGAGCAGAGTCCTAACCACTGGTGCCAGCACGGTGCCCGGCATTGAGAGTGAAAGAGCCCTCATTTAACAAATGAGGAAGATGAGGCCCAAGCAGAAAGCTATTCACTTGAGGTCATCATGCAGATAGGGAGATCTGGGACCACAACCTGAAACTCCTGGCTGTCAGGCCAGATCAGTTGACTCAATTCAGCAAGTGTTTGATAGAGGAGCTTGTTAACCCCAGTGAATTTCTAATGAATAATGAACGGAAGGTTGCAGAGTGAGGGTATGGGATCAGGAGGCCTCCCAGGCCTGCTGTGCTGGGCTCTCCTTTAAAACACTCCTCACTGAGACCGCGGTTCACCATCATTCATTATTCATGTGCCTGCCTGGCTTCTGTGCTGTGCTTGGTACCTGAGAAGGGAGAACTACACAGATTAAAAAGATATCAGTTTATGTACTATAATATGTTGCATACGAAAAAAAAATTAAGAGATATTTATTCTATATATGAAAGAAAACACTGACTAACCAATTTGATAAAAGATCCCATCAAGGCATTTCTCTGGGCCTAGGTTTCCCCAAATGTAAAATCAAGCCGATACCTACTTCACAGGATTGTCCTGAGGGCTGACTGATGGTGGGAGGTATTTACAATAATGTTCCTAAGAGCACTGGGTTGTAACAGCGGAAAAATTGGAAACAACCTAAAAGCTGGTCCTTGTACTTCCCTGGTGGTCCAGTTGTTAAAGGCTCCAACACCCCCAAGGCAGGGGGCACGGGTTCCATCCCTGGTCAGGGAACTAAGATTCTGCAAGGAGCGGTCGGAAAAAAAACAGAAAAAAAAAATCCAAAGTTGGTCCTTGAGGGACTAGTTAAATAAACTGTGGTGAGACTTCTGGCTAAACATGGAAGACATGTAAACGAGTATTTGTCTTCTCTCCCTTCCATAACTGAACTGGATAACAGGAGAGGCGTCAGAGAGGCATGTATGTACACGGACAAAGACCCGGAGAGAAGACAGCCGTGGAGAAAAAGATTCCAACAGGCTTTAGAGGCTGGACAGTGGCCTAAGGGTGGTGACAGAATGAACAAGAAATGATGCTCCAAGATCCTGGAGGTCCCTAGACTCTGGGTCAGGGCCTGGCTGAACACAGAGGGTGGCCGAGAGCCTGTGTTCAGGGTGTCGAGACCCTTGGGTCTTCCTCACCTCTCACATCTGAGTCACACACACCAACCCTCCACACACTCATTTTTGGGGAGGCTTTGGACTTGGGGACCCCAGGCGCAGCAGAGGTGAGGCTTGAAGCTAGAAATAGGAACTCCCACCCTGCCCTCCCAACCCACACCCATACAAGACAGGGATGGAGAATGGAGGATATTCTCTCAAAAAACTGAACGGCCCCAGAGAAAGCCTGCCACCTGTCAACATTTGGGAGTCTGTGTAAAAAGGCTTTCACTGTCCTACAGCAAAGCCGACAGTCAATGAGTGCCCTCCCCCTACACACGCGCGCGCGCGCACACACACACACACACACACACACACACACACAGCTTCCACTCCGCTTCTTGCTGGCTCCCTATTAGATATTAACAGAGAGCCAACGACCAGCAGACATTTAAGGAAAGCCTCCAAAATGAAAAGAGAGAGACTCCTTCCATATATTCCTCCCAGATATTAAAAAGCCTATCAAAGAAATCGAGAAAATAGGAAGCACGAGAAAAAAAGAAAAAAACTCTGTAATTGGAAAGTTAAAAAAAAAAGAAGGGGAAACAATGCATATAGTCTGTTAGCATTTGTTGTTTTTTTTTTTTTTAGCATTTGTATTTTTAAAGAGAAAAGAAGTATCTATGTCTGTGTCTCTGCACCAACCAATCTGGAGGATTTACAAGACTGAAACAGCAGCTGTGTGGAATAGGGGTCTTGGGTGGCTCAGGACAAAGGTTCGCTGTACGTTCTTTCGTACCTTTTGAATTTTGATTGTTACCTATTTCTTGGGTTACAATATAATACTGCATTTAAAAAATATAGATGCAGAGAGATACGAGAAGGTATTGCACTTTGGAAATTAAAAAAGTAATCAACATCCATCTTTATTTAAGGATAAAGAGTAATGGAAAAAAATAAATATAACAAAAAACGTTTTTTTCCCCCAAAAGGAGGACACAGGAAAACTTCCAGAAAGTAAAACATGAAGATGAAGTGGGGGTGTCCAAGGGAACCTCAGTTTTATGTCTAGTGCTTTAATATTTTTTGAGGAGAATGCAGTCATATTATTTGCGTAATTAGGACACTAAATGTGGGTGGCAATCCATGTAAAGCTCCTCACATGCAGTAGGTACCTGGTAGTTTCCCTTCCCTCCAGGAGCCCAGGGACTGGCAGGCAGCCCTGAGCCTTCCAGTTTGGAGGGTCGAGCCAGAGGTCACAGGGTTTGCGTAGCCGATTGTGAGGGAGGCTAGGCCCTTGGTCCCCATTCCATGCAGCCCTCCCAGGGGCATGATTCTCCCCCTAATTAGAAGGCTTTTTCTGTACATGCTGTGTTGAGGGACACACAAGGTCTCTGAAATTAATTACTAGTTTGGTCAAGTTTGACTCATGTGGATGGAGCAAGTTCATGAGTCAGTGGGGCAATGACCCAGCTCCCTTCCACCCCAACTTTGAAGTCAGTTGTTAGAAGAAGAAAAAGCAATAAAAGAAAACCTTTATTAAACCTTTATTAAAGGTCTCTGCCATGCCGCCTACGTCAGAATCATTGGAGGTGCTTGGCCCCCTCGCACATCTTTTGAATGAGCGTTGGGAGTGGAGGCTGGAAATTTGGCTACCAACTCCCAGAAGCAGGTAAATGTAGAAGCTACGATCTCAGTTATGCAAATATATTACTTTATTTCTCTTTAGTTCAATTTACCTCTATTTTGGGTCTCCCTTCTAGCTGCTTGCAGAAAACATTCTCTTAGTCATTCCCAGGTGAACTCACCTGGTCTCCCCCACCCCACCTCTTCTCCTGCCTCCACCATTGATGTAAATGTGGGGAGTTCCCTAGCACCACAGCATAGGTGGGGTGGGTGGGGAGGGCTGCTCGGTGAGCTGCGCATCCTCTCTTGGGGATAAACCCTCCTGGGTCCCCACCTCCATGGGTCCATGTGCTCTCATTTCTGTTCTGCTGCTGCTGCCCCCAGGATCCAAGAGCAATGGCAATGTGCCAGCCTTCCAAGCCACACCGCATGGCCTTGGCTCCCCCAGTGTATTCTGGGTTCCGTCCCTTCCATGTCCCCTGGACTTGGCCGTTGGGGAATGAGGATCACTCTTACACCCATGTCTATCATCGTGTCTGGTCCTCCACTAGCTTCTCCCCTGCTAGCATAGGGTGTCGGGGCATGGTGTGGGTGGGGAGCGCTGCCTGTTTGTACCTCCTTCCAACCTTACCTGTCTGAGACCCAGACCCTGAGGCTTTTGAACTCAAAAGCCTGGAATTTGGCGTCTTTGTTCTCTGGCTAGAAAGTAAAGTAATCTCAGGGCCAAAAAGCAAGAGCTAGTCTCCCACAGCATCATCTGAGACCATCAGGGAAGCTGCTCTTTTCTTCCTTTTCACATAGGCTGAGCCACCCAGAACTTCTGTGTCAGTGCCCAAGGACCAGGGAAGTGGCGGCTCCTGGGAGGGGAAGGGAGCTGAGCGCATCTTATCTTAGATCTGCTGGGTCCCCACACCCAACACACACTCCCAGTTCACTCACCTCCCCCGGACAGCTGGGAAATGACACCTCTGGTGACAGAGCCAGTCCCAGGCTTCTGCTGGGAGGGGGTGGGGTGCTGCATGGGGGAGGCTGTCACACCATAGGCCCTGGGAAGCCTGGGTGGGGGAGGGAAGAAGCTAGCTCCTGTTTGTCTCAGAGACCAAGGCCACCAGCCTCCCCTGCCCCGCTTCCAGGGACACAGTGAGCACCCCTGCCCCCGGGCCACTAGGTCTTCTTCACTCTTGAGGCTGGTCCTGACTCATCCCACCGGACAGGCAGCTCACCTGTTCCCATCTTCCCCTGCCTCAGGGGGGCCAGTCCTTCTGGGAAGGAGCGGGGTGGGTGTGTCCGCTGCTGCGTCAGGGGCGACAAAGGGTAGTGGATTATCTCCTACCGGGTCCCAGTAGTATATTTTGGGTCCAGAGCCAGGACAGGAGCTGTTAGGCTGACACCCATGAGGTTAATCCGCACGTACAGTAGTACCAAGTACCTGGGTACCGCAGGTGCCGTCCCTGCCTACTTACTGTCCTTCCACCTAAAGGAAAACCAAAACAGCAAAACAACAAAAAAGTAAAAGTCCTGGGCTTCCCTGGTGGCGCAGTGGTTGAGAGTCCGCCTGCCGATGTAGGGGACGCGAGTTCGTGCCCCAGTCCGGGAAGATCCCACATGCCACGGAGCGGCTGGGCCCGTGAGCCATGGCCGCTGGGCCTGCGCGTCCAGAGCGTGTGCTCCGCATCGGGAGAGGCCGCAACACTGAGAGGCCCGCGTACCGCGCACACACACACACACACACACACACACACACACACACACACACAAACACCCAGCTGTCCTTTCGCCCAGGCCCTGTGCCTGGGATCAGAGGTTGAGCCCTCCTGCTGCTGCCAGGGTAGCTGCCGCCACTCTGGGACGGAGCTAGGTTTAGGCCAGTCTGCAGCCACCACCTGAAGCAGCCCCACGGGGCAGCCCCGTGCCCTCCTCCCGGCGCCCTAAGCTTGCCCCGCCTCAGCCAGGCCTCTCCTGCCAAGGACCCCTGGTCTGAACCTCAGCTGTGAGGATCGTGTTGCTATCCCCCCTACTCAGCTGTCAGGGGCCCCAGACCTCCCTTGATATATCCATCTGCGGGGCAAGGGGTTGGGGACCAATTGCCACCACTTCACCTCACCAGCGGGGTCCTAGCTATCCGCATGGCCCGGGAACCTGCACTTGCCCCTTCTGATTTCCCTCCGCCCGCCCATTCCACATGCTGAAGGCGGCTCAGCAGGCGTTGGGACCCGGGGGCAGGCCGAGACCTGGGGCTGGGTGGGGTGCGGACCGGTTGATGGGTTTCACGGAGGAGGAGGAGGACGTGTTTGGGGCTGAAGGGTGCCGTAAGGGCCAGGAGGCAGGGGCACGAGGACGGCGGGGCGGGCTGTGGTCAGACCGGGTGGGCCAGCTGTTGGTGTGAGGAAGCCGCAGCCGCCAGGCTCCGGGCTTCCAGGCGATGAGGGAGTGGCTGGGGCTCCGCGGCGCCAGACCAGCTGCCCAGCCAGCCGCGATCTCCGCTCTCCGCGCCCCGCCCCCGCGGCCCGGCTGCCAACTAGAGGCC
>NW_020173671.1:532954-579516 GCF_003031525.2 Neophocaena asiaeorientalis asiaeorientalis | reverse complement strand
GGGCCGGACGGAGTCCAGGGTTCCCATCGGGTGGCTTTCTTCCCGGGAAGGAGGAAGGAAGGGACGGATGGATGGACAGGCGGATGGGCGGGGCCCTGGCTGCGGAGCCAAGGGCTCCAGGCCTTGGGTCTTGATCCGTCCCTGCCCTTCAGGTCGGCCACGGCTGCCACCGCCCCCCCTGCCGCCCCGGCTGGGGAGGGAGGCCCCCCTGCGCCCCCTCCCAACCTCACCAGTAACAGGAGACTGCAGCAGTGGGGGGGGGGGGGCGGGTGTCAGGGCTGTGGGAAGGACCCTGAGGGCTGGGAAACAGGTGTGCGGGCCCATCTTGGGTTGGGGGTGATGGCAGTTCATGTTAATGAGTTTGGGGACAAAAATATGTCATGCCCGGTCCTTGTCAGCATGCATTTGGGAGGGCCGTGAGGTGTCAGTCAGCCTTGCTAGCCTGGGGTGTTTCACCCTGGGCGGGTGTGCTGGTGATCGGCGGGCTGCTTGAGTCTCGGTAAATAGAGAGTGCTGCTGTGATATCTGAGATGTCTGGCTACCAGCATGCCCCTGATGAGTGCTCCTTGGCGCATCTGCGGCTGTGCTAGGCATGTTCTGTGTATGTTCTTGTCATGTTCGCCAGGCAGCATCGGGGTGCGTGTTCTATATGTGGGCTCGTGGTGGAGGAGTGCCCTTTGCGATGGGCCTTGGCACACTCCCCCTGCTTTGCGGGCCTTCCCCCAGGTGGTGGACATCATGAGGGTGAACGTGGACAAGGTCCTGGAGCGGGACCAGAAGCTGTCGGAGCTGGACGACCGTGCAGACGCACTCCAAGCAGGGGCCTCCCAGTTTGAAACAAGTGCAGCCAAGCTCAAGCGCAAATACTGGTGGAAAAACCTCAAGGTAAGGGTGGAGGCAGGCGGGAGGGCAGGTAGGAGGAGTGGGGGGGGGAGTATCATGGTCTGTCTCACTGACACCCCCCCCCTCACCCCCAGATGATGATTATCTTGGGAGTGATTTGCGCCATCATCCTCATCATCATCATCGGTGAGTAGGTGGGAGTGGCTAGGGCCCCTTCCTGAGAGGTTTCCCCTGTCATTCCTGGGTTTTGAAGGTCATTAACCTAGTTTTTACTATTCAGCAGAAAGCACATATAGCTGCCAATAGAAGTTCTGATTCATCCACAGCCCCAAACCTTGAAGCTGTTTAGCTTGCTCTTTGCCTGAATCTGGGCAATTTCTCTTAAGAGTTTTGGAAACAGGAAAGCTGGTGGATCCCCACTGCTCCCTTGAGGACCCTTTGGGCCTAGGAGCCCAGTCTGGGAACCCTGGAATTGGGGAGTGGGAGAGCAGCAAAGACCCAGGGGCTTGAGAAACAGCTAGGAAGCCAACCACCCCACTGTCTCAGAGGCCCAGAGGATTAGGGGTCTGTGGCCCCAAGGCCATACCGTGGAGTTGAAGAGACCTTGGAACCGACCTATCCAGCCTCTTTGTGTTACAGATGGAGAACCTGAGGCCAAGAGGGGAAGGGATGTCAACCAGCTGGGAGGTGGGGAAGATGGGAGCAGGGCCGGGCTGACACACTGCTTTCTCTCTCTCTTTCTCCCTTCTCCCTCTTCTTCCTTCTATTTCCCTCTCCACAGTTTACTTCAGCTCTTAAACCCCTGAGGAGCCTGCCCTGCCCAGAGAAGGGCCTCTCCCCCCCACCCCCAGCTGCTCCTCCACCTCTCAGCCATATCTTCCAGCCCACCTCCCTGGATCCGTGTGTGTGTGTGTCGTGTGTGTGCCCCCTTGTAAATAGCCAGCTGTTATTTATACATATATAATATTATATATATTTGGTCTGTTTGTAGTTTTATTACTAGAAGATTTTTTCCGGTTGTCCTTAACACCCCTTCCTGAGGTTCTCATCACTTCCTTTTTCTCTTTCCCTCCTTCCCTTTCCCTTTCTTCCTGACCAGCCCCAAGTCCCCTTCATTTGCATCTGTTATGCAGTCCCCTCTTCCTCCTTCCCTTGGATTTAGCTGATCCTTCCTCCCACCCTGGACTTCCCCATACCTCCACCCCCTTGCAAAAATTATAAAAAGCAACTGTCCAGGTCTCCCTAGGTGCATCTTCTTTGCATCTTTGGGAGGCTCCGAGACTGGTCCCTTATGGTCCTAAGAATCCCAAGGTCTTCTGGGAGCTTCCAGCATGTTAATAAGCATCCATTTGCCCACTGACATCCCTTTTGGTTTCCTTCTCCCCCCCATTTTCTCTTATGTTCAGTCTTTCAACCTGTGTTTCTTTTTTACTGAGGAGTTAGTCCCTGTTGGTCCTTGTATCACACTTTCATTTGCATGACGTTACTTGCAGGTGGTGGGGAGCCTGGGCTTTTGGGGAGCCAGGTTCTTCTGGCCCCCAGGATCGCCTCCTCCTAGCCCCCCTAGTCCAGTTTGCCTCCCCTACCCCGATTTTCCAAACCTCTTGTCCCTCCTTTCCCTCCCCCCAGCTGGTGTGTAAGTGTCTTGGAGTTCAGTGTGTTATGATGGACCAATAATTCTGCCACTTGGAGTCTCTCCCCACATTCCTGCTCCCCAGTTTCCGTGTGGGGTGCTCAGTTGACATTCCCATGGGGTCTCCCTCCCTCCCATCTGCCTGATCTGCCTCCTCCTCCTCCCACCAGGAGAGTTGGGGGTTGGCCACAATCTGATCTCTCTTGGGAGAGGTGGCTGCCAGTGTGTCGGGGGGGTCATCACTGCCTTGGGGAGGATGGGGCAGGGCAAAGAATCCCCCCAGTTCCTTCCTGAAATCTCTGGCCCCACCCCTGCTGGGGGCTGAACTGAAATCCCTCCTCCCTCATTGGGGGGTGTTGCCCCGTCACTGCCCAGCTCCTCTGACTGCCCCTTTGAACTCAGGCTGGGAGTACTGGTCACTGCCAATGTGTGCATGGGACGCGCTGCAAGACGGGGATTCTTGCCCCTCTCCGGGTCTCCTCCTTAGGTGAAATGATGAAGGAAGGGTCTAATGTCTTTTTAAATGGCACAATTTTAGGGGTCTGAGGGTGCAGTCCCTTAACCTGCCACTGGAGGGCACCCCCTAAACTCTTCCTTCCCCCCACAGTCGAGGTTCCTGTGTGGAGGGGGAGCAGGGAGATCGAAGCTGTGGTGTGAAAGGGTAGGGAGAGATGCTGGGGGTGAGGGTGCTGTGTTCTAGACCCCCCATATTATCCCAGTATCCCCTGCCCCCCTTCCCTCACCCCATGCCCCCAATTCTGTGGCGCATCCAGATTGTGAAAATGTACAATAAATGTGTAATGAGTAACCAGGTGGTGTTTTAAGATCTTTTCTTAACCAGTGGGAAGCGTATTGGATCTGCAGGTGTAACAGGAAGGTTGAGAAGATACATCTGGAAGGGACAGCTTTGCCAGGGGGCCTGACCTTGGGCGGGGCAAAGGCAAAGTGTGATTCACCAAGTGGCCACGAGGGGGCACCAGGAGTTGATAATGGGAAGTGTTCATGATCCCAGTGTCTCTCGGTCCCGTGAACCCTGAGGTCTGGGCTTCCCAGCTTCCCCCCCACCCCCCACTTACCTGCGGGCATGCTCCTGCTGTTTATTGGATCCCTTTCTGCTCCTTGATTTAAGTCTCAAATGCTCTGCAGTCTCTCCCGTGGTCATGTACTCCTAGGCCTGAAGTAGATGGACAACTGTGAAACGTCTCTCCCTCATTGTGCCTAGCACAGTGCTACATCCAGAAGGCGTTAGTAAATACTTATTGGACAAAACAGCTCAGGGAGATCCAGCCGAGTGCGGTGTGGAGCTGGCTGTAGATGGCCTGCTGCCCCTGCACTCAGTGTTGCCCGACTAGTGGCTCTGGACCCCATACTGAACTCCTTTAACCTCCAGCTCCATAACGCCCTTGACGTGGCACCCTAGCATCCCTGCCCACAGGCACTTTTAACAGTGGGTGGCGAGTGCTAGGTGAGTTCTGGAGGGCCCACTTCTCTGTGCTGCAGCATGAGGATTCAGCAGCCTAGGAAACCTAAATAGTGTTTCCCAAACTTTTAGGCTCCTAAGAACTACCGGGAATGCTTTTAAAAATAGATTTTTAGGTCCCTTCCCCGGAGATTGATTCCGCAGTTGTAAGGGACCCAGGTGATTCTTATCATTATGTATACAGTCATTATAATGTTCATCACTTGTTGAGGGCTTACTATTTTCAAGACAGTGCTCAGGGCCTTTTTGTGCTTCATCTACTGAGTCCTTCACATGTTTAGGGTTCCCGCAGGCCTTAGGGCCCACCTTTATCGTATCAGGGACCTGAGTTCAAATCTTGATCCCAGTAGAGACTAGCGTGTTAATCCGGATACATTATGTAACCTTTCTGGATCTCAGTCTCATTTATGAGACAGTGGGAAGTAGATCAGCCCCCTCCTCCGGGTTTGTAAGAAGCGCATGGCCTGGCCCACAGAAAATACAATCTGGAAGGTGGCTATCATCTTCATCGTTACCACGCGGCACTGAGACCTGAAGATCGCTTCACCGTAATGCCAGCAGCTTCCAGCTTCAGGGAGCTTCAGGAACCCAGGTCCACAGTCCCAGCGCGGGGGCGCTCTTGTCACGCGCCTAACGGATCACAAAGCGCCCCCACCAAAGCCACCATTGCTCACATCTGCGCCTGCGCAGACTCGGCCGTCCTGGGTTAGCGTGTCGTCAAGGAAAATCCCCAGCTTCTAGGTAAACAAGTTGCCGCGTGAGATCGCCCGCACGTGTCCTCTACAGCTCCGGGACTTCTCAGCCTATGAGAAAATTTGGAGGACTGGACTGGCGTCCGCGTCACCGATCTAGGCGGGTCGGGGGACGCTGCCACAGCCAGTAAGAACTTCGGAGGTGGATGTGAGCGTGGCTTTCGGTCAGCTTCCAATCAACGTGCTAGGGTGGCCCCTCCCGCACGTGGATCTGTCACTGCTGGTTGGCAAACTGACCAATGAGAAGATGAGGGAGGCGGGCGGCGCCAATGGTGGCAGTGCGGGGGCTGGGCGGCCGCACGCGGCGCGGGGCATGGGTCGGCGCCCTTCGGCCAATAAGCTTGAGGGGCGTGGCATCCTGGTCGGCGGGCGGGCCTGGAGAAGCCAATCCAAGTCTCCTTGATCCTAGTTAGGAAGAAATTGGACGGCGTGCGCGCTGAGCGGTAAGTGCTGAGGCGTGGAGGGTGAGGAGCTGCGGTCGGTATGGGTTTTTCCACGGTGGTTCTGTAAGGAGGGGTGTTAATGCATTGCCGTGAGGGGGATCTTGCAAATGCGTGATCACCGCGGTGGGAGCTCTGATGGTTGCGGGGGAATAGGGGCTGCGAACTCAGCTCTTGAGAGAGGGGAGCGGGAATCCTTGACATCAAATCCCTCAACGCCCTAGGGTCCCTGTACCCCTGACTGCCGCGGGGAGGGGCTCAGCAGCCAGCGAACTGAGGGAGCTGAGAACCCTACTCCCAGGGAGGTACGGGACAGGACCCCTGAGAGCCGGTGGGAGACGTTCCAGTGCGTGACTGCTGTTTTGGTAGGTGCCTTAAGCACTTGGAATAGGCAGGGGTTCTGAGGCTGGAGAGGGGTCCTGGTAGGGCAGTTGAGAGGGTACCAAAGGGGATACGGTGATTTGAAAAAGGGTGAGGTGATGATTTGTGTGACCCTGAGCTAGTCACATCAGGGCTCTGGATGTCTTTCTCATGTGTAAAGGGGAGGGGTTGGGACTCGGAGCCATCTTTGGGAGAAAACGTGGGGTAGTAACTGTCGGATCCTGAGAGGGAGGATGGGCTTGTGCAGATTGGTTGTATACTTGTCTTCCTGAGCCCCTGGAGCTGAGGAGGCACCAACAGGGTGCTCTGGTATCTGTCTGTACAAGCAACGAGGCCTGTGGTAAAGTGACCTGCGGTAAGGTGGAAGAGTGAGGAAGTGGGGTTCCTAGGAAGTCACTGGGGCTGGTGGCTGCTAGGGTGATCTCAAGGACTTTGTGAGCATGTGAAAACTGGGACTGTGATGATTTGAAGTGTGTGGAGAGTGCAAACTGAATGTCCCAGGGTAGAGGAGAGGTTGGATGGAGTCTGTGTTTTAGGCACCAAACTTAGAATTGGCTGAGTGTTTGAGAGGCCCAGGTTCCCAGAGCTGGTAACACCTCAAAGGTTCCTGAAGGGTAAGAAATCAGAATGACAAGCCATTATCAGAGCTCAGATTTGAACCCTGGGTCCCATTTGTTAAGAGCCTGAGAACTGATTATGAGACATTTTAGGCAAGTTTGGTAACTTCTGAGCCTTAGTTGGTCCTTGTGGAATGGGGATAATGATACCCATCTCGCAGGATTGTTCTGAAGATTAAATAAGATAATGTATGTAAAGTGCTCAGCGCAATGCCTGGGTCATGTTTTTAATTTTTTTTTTTTTAGGTAAAAGAAAGTTGCTATAGGGTGACAAAAGAACAGTGACAGGGCGTAAGATTTATGTGAATGCTGTGGTTGGGAACTATTCTCATATTCTTACGTTTTTTTGCAAATCTTGGTGACCCCCGCCCCATTTCCCTCTTCCTGGTTCTTGTCTTGAGGCACCAGCCCCAAACCTTCATTCCTCCCTTTTATCCCTCTCCCAGGATCCAGGCCCAGGCTGGGCCACTTGCTCTTTCCCAGTTCGAGTTCCTCATCCTAGACCCATTCTCCTCCCTATCCCTCCTCCCTGTCTCTGCTACCATAGTAACAAGAGATTCAGGCTCTGAAGGGGGCCTCAGGGAAGGAGCAAAGGTCTCTTGCAGAACCTGGCCTCCAACTTCCCCGCCCTGGCTTTGGGATCGGGCCAGCAGATGTGTACAGTCTGGAAGAGGGGGAAAGCCAATGCCAGGAGCTGTAGGAGCAAGCCAAGGGGAGGGCGGATGCGAGTCTGGAGAAGAGAGCCAGGCGTGGGGGCGGGGGAGGGGGACCCCTTCCTCCTAATCCTCTCTCCAGGAATCCCTGGCTTTGGGACAGGGTGGCTGTCGTTGGGTTGGGGGGAGGCGCCCAGGCTGGGTGCATGTCCTGGGCTACCAGCCAAAAGAACAGGATGTTCCCAAGTTCGCTGGACGCCGCCCTCTCGGGCTGGCCGCCTCCCAAACCGCTGCCTCTCCATCCTCCCTGCCCCACATTCCCCGGCTGCCTCGCCCCGCCCCCTTCCTCCGCTTGACGTCACCGCCGCCTCCCGCCCCCTCTCCTCCATTGACGGCAGCAGGGTCTGGTTACTGTGGGGACCGTGAGGCAGGATCCTGATTAGGGCCTTGAGAGCTGCTGGAGCGCTGGACCCTTGTTGTCTGCGCAAAAGGAAAATATGGAGGTGGAGGTGGAGAGCAAGGATCGCCTGTGCCGGGGGAGATCACATCTAGAGCCCTAAGGAGTGCTGAGGAAGAAGAAAAACGATGTTTCCAGAGAAGAGGTGTTTGAAAAGGAGACAAGGGACTGAGCCACAATATATGAGTTGGGGGGACATTTTCAAGGAGAGAAGACTGAGAATCCAGGCTCCTCAATCCTTTATTTCCTGTTTTCTTGCTTTGGTTTTTCTGGGTTATTCTGTAAGCTTTTCCACAGAGCCCTGACCCTGCCCACCCCCCCACCCCCCATGGGGAACACAATGGTTAAGGAAAGCTTAGGCCACGTAACAGGCGTGTGCACCCACGCTGATTACGTCAGCATCAGGCTCTTCACTTGCCACCCACGTTTCCAGGGAGCCCTGAGAGGAACTACGCATCAGTCTTGGATGGAGGGGGGTCTGTGTAACTGCAGCTCTTCGCGGCCCAAGGTGGCACTTTGTTCCCCCAAATTTAGGACTCAGTGTTCTGCTTCTTGCCTCTTAAAAAAAAATTATAATTTCCAGCTCCTTCTCTATTACTGAGGCCTCTCCCCCTCCCCTAGCTCTAGTTACAACGTCGCCATGTTTATGATCACCTACTGCGTGTCAGGTTCTCTCCTGGAGGCTGCGGAATACAGTTAAGGAGACAGATGATGAGGTCCTTGGCTTTCTCTTCTCCTTGCGGTGGGGACCTGAAGCCCTTGCCACCCCACCTTTGTCTAAGGTTTCTTCTCTCAGCCACCCCTTTGTTCCCCTGCAGCCTTGGCTGCCTGGCCCCTACTTTTGGTGCAGCCGTAACTGTGGGTGGCTGCATCCTCAGGAGAGAAGCACTAATCACCACGTAGGTTGCCCGGTGACCTTTTCCCTGATTGGCCATGGAAACACCTGCCATTGTTTCCCTTCACAGCTCCTGTTGGCTCTGGCTGCCCCTTCTATTGTTTGCATCCTTCCCCCCACTCCAACCCCTCCTCAGATGTGGACCCTCGATTACCCTCCTCCTAGCTGTCCACAGGATTTGAAGTGTCAGAGGAAGGGATTGGGTAAAGTGGCTCTATTGTGATGACAAGGCTGGGGAGGGGAACCTAGGAAAGGCCAAGCTGGGTTTTCTGTCCATCTCCTCCCAGGGACCAGCTGTCTCATCCAGCTTGGCCCACCTCCTAAGGTCTGCATTCTTTCTGCCCACCCCTGGCAAGGCCAGGGTGTCCTGTTGTGCAAGGCTGGTCAGTTCAGGAAGTAGAGTTATCTTAAATACCTACTGTGGCCCTGGTATGTTCGCTGAAGAGGGACAGCTTACCTCCCCTCCCTTCCCCTCCCCTCCCTTCCATTATTTACTGTACAAGGCGTTCCGCGCCCATTGGCTGGGCTGTGGTGTCTGGGGCCCTTCAGCCCAGCGCCAGCACCCAGATCCACGTGCGCCCGTGTGTGTGACACAGCCCTGACCTCAGTGGGGGGCCACTAGCCAATCAGGCGCCGGGACGAGATCCCCAGCCAATTGGGGGCGGGGCCTGTGGCTCCGCCGGCAGGAGGCCAATGAGGGGCAGCGCCTGGCGTTATGCAACCCGCCTCCTGGCCCCGCGGAGCTTGCACTCAGCTGCGGGCTGCAACGGCGGCGGGCAGGCGACCGGAGGGCACTCGCGCGGCCAGGTAAGCATCTCCGCGGCCACCCCAGGGGCCGGTCTTCGGCCCGGAGCCTGACTGCCGCCACTTCCAGCCTGATGGGCCGCTTTCGGCCCGGGCACTCAGACGGCACACCAATAATCCGCCTTCCTTGCCGTTGTCCACCCGCTCCCTGTCCCCGGGGACCTAGGTATTCCTCACAATCCTGCACTGGGCGTCCGCACTCCTGACCTGCCTACCTTATCTCCAGCTTTGCCCCCAGCTCCCAGCTGCCCCGGCCCCACACCTGACCCTCATCAGGCATGCCCCCTGCTGCCTTTGTCACTCGGGGGTCTCCGGTTTTGCCCCAGCACCAGGACCCCTTCGGGCTTTCCGCGCTTCCCGCGCTCCCTCCTCCAGTCCCTGGCCTCGCGCCGGCTGTGATGTCAGCCCGGTTCAAACTGGAACATCTCGTTCCCGGTGCTAGTTCCTGCTGTTGGCCACAGCCTTCCCTTTTCTCCTGAAGCTCAGAAAATGCTCTGAGGTTGGGGGTGTGGTTGGAGGGAGAGTAAGGGAACAGCCGTCTCTGTCCTTTGTCCGTCCCTTGGTCAGAGCAGAGTGTGTCTGCTTCGGATGGCTGTGTGTTTGGCTAGTGTATAGAAAAGTAGGGGACCGAAGAGAGAGGATTCCTGGGTTCCTGACAATGGCAGGCCGCGGTCCTGGGGGTCGGGAGAAGGTGCAGGGACCAGGGGAGGAAAGGCTGTGTTGTCTTGACCAGAATGATTGGGATCCTGGAGAGCGCCAGTCTAGGGGCTTTTGCGCGGAGGGCGGTGGTGGTTGTGTTTTGCCCTGGGGAGCAAGGCCAGCCTCTGAAACCCCGATGGCTGCCCCTCTTCCTACGGCCACTCGGCCCTCCGGGGACTGGGGATCTATTAGAGGTGGGCGACCCCTGGTCGCGCTTGCGAGTGCGGGAGTGTGTCGTTGCCCCGTTTCCGCCGAGAAATGGGGGAGGGGTCGCCCCCTCCCCCGCCCTCTTGCGGGCCCTCCAGCAACCGCTGAGCTCAGCCGCTGACGTCGGTTTCCCTGGCGACCGCAGTGGCGGCGGAAGCGCGTGGTGGGGCCGCGCAAGTCCGCGCGCATGTGCGGCGGAGGTGGCACCGCCCCCGGATAAAATTAGCCCGGAGGCCTAAATATAGAAGGCGGCAGGCTCGCACCCTGCTCCGAGGCCTTGGAGTTCTAGGTGGAGTGGGGGCCTGCTGGGAATTTGGGAATGGGAAGTATCCAGGCTGTGGCTCACAGCTGAAGTTCTTTCTAGTCGACCGCTTAGGTATTACCGCCTCAGGCCACGCTGGCAGGGGATGTGGGGGAAGGACCAAGAGAGGCCCCTTTCCACCTGCAGCCCCCCGACGCTCCCCCGCCCCGTACGCGGACAGGAAACAGAAATTGCTTAGGCTCCATATTGAAAGCCTGGGTCTCAGGAACGTGGGGGCCCGAAAGGGAGGGGCTGAATGAAATTGGCAGGTGTTGTGAATTTACAGGCCAGGTTTTTCTCCTTCTTGGTCTTTCTTTTCAGGCGCTGGCTGTGATCAAACTTCTCAGCTCTCTGAGGCTTGAGTCTCCCACCTCACTCCCCTGGCCAGGCCTCCGGGCCCCCTCGTGCCTCTCTGGTGGCCTCTCCGCCTTCCCTGTTCTCCTGCGCTCCCCATGGCCCAGACATGAGCGGCCCCCTCGAAGGGGCTGATGGGGGAGGGGACCCGAGGCCGGGGGAATCCTTTTGTCCTGGAGGGGCTCCATCCCCTGGGCCTCCACAGCATCGACCTTGTCCTGGCCCCAGCGTGGCTGACGACACGGATGCCAACAGCAATGGCTCCAGCGGCAATGAGTCCAATGGACCGGAGTCCAGGGGTGCATCTCAGCGGAGCTCACATAGCTCCTCCTCAGGCAATGGCAAGGACTCGGCCCTTCTGGACACCACTGAAAGCAGCAAGAGGTGTGTTTGGATGGGTTGCAGGTGCTAGGAGTGGTCTTTTGAGCAGACTGAGCTGGGAGACAGGCCTGTGCTGCTGGCCACTTTCTCCTCATGTTGGGTCTGTTGCTTCTCCCCTAGCACAAACTCTCAGAGCCCATCCCCACCCAGCAGTTCCATTGCCTACAGCCTCCTGAGTGCCAGCTCAGAGCAGGACAACCCGTCTACCAGTGGCTGCAGGTTCGTGGGGTGAGGGCTGGGGGAGAGGGCTGGGGGCCACGCTCTGGGGCTAATGTCTATACTCGTTCCCTCCCTGTGGGCCCTGCAGCAGTGAACAGTCAGCTCGGGCAAGGACCCAGAAAGAACTCATGACGGCGCTGCGGGAGCTCAAGCTTCGGCTGCCACCAGAGCGCAGGGGCAAGGGCCGCTCTGGGACCCTGGCCACGCTGCAGTACGCACTGGCCTGTGTCAAGCAGGTGCAAGGTGAGTGGTGCTTCCTGGGAGGGCAATGTTCAGGTCCTGGGCTACTACCATGGGGGCAGTCTCCTCACTAAGTGTGCCGCTGCCCGCACCCTGCAGCCAACCAGGAATACTACCAGCAGTGGAGCCTGGAGGAGGGCGAGCCTTGTGCCATGGACATGTCCACCTACACTCTGGAGGAACTGGAGCACATCACATCTGAGTACACGCTTCGCAACCAGGTCAGCGCAGCCCAGCCTCTGTATCCCGACGCACCCCCAGCCCCACTCCCACAGCTCCTGAACCTGCTCTTGTTTTTGCTTTCTCGCCTAGGATACTTTCTCCGTGGCTGTCTCCTTCCTGACAGGCCGCATCGTCTACATTTCTGAGCAGGCAGGTGTCCTGCTGCGCTGCAAGCAGGATGTGTTCCGCGGTGCCCGCTTCTCAGAGCTCCTGGCTCCCCAGGATGTGGGCGTCTTCTATGGTTCCACTGCCCCATCTCGCCTGCCCACCTGGGGCACGGGGGCCTCGGCAGGTGAGGTCCCGAAGTGCTTGGGGGGAGGGATGAGTAGTTCCAGGAAGCACCTGCCATGAGGGGCCAGGGGCCCCAGGCTTTTCTTGCTGGGTTTTTCTCAGCCCGGGGAGGGGATGGGGAGCTGTGCTTACTGCCCTCCTGGTCTGTCTCAGGTTCAGGCCTCAAGGACTTCACCCAGGAGAAGTCTGTCTTCTGCCGTATCAGGTAGGCAGGGGACGTGGGAGCAGACCCCTTGCACCTCCCACACCCCGTTTTTCTTTGCTGTGTGGCCCATGACCTTGAGGTGGGTGGTGGGTGGCTCTTCACTGACAGTCCCTAATGCCTCTTTCTTTTCCTTGCTAGAGGGGGTCCCGACCGAGATCCCGGGCCTCGGTACCAGCCATTCCGCCTAACCCCATATGTGACCAAGATCCGGGTCGCTGATGGGGCCCCTGCACAGCCGTGCTGCCTGCTGCTTGCAGAGCGCGTTCACTCTGGTTATGAAGGTGGGCGGGCCAGGCGCCTGGCCTGGTTGGGGTAGGAGGAAGGGGGCCTTCTCTAGGCTGGGCGTGAGGCAGGACAGGAGTGTGGAAGACAGTTTTGGAACACGATGTATTGTTAGGATGAGGGTTTGAACGCCCCTTTAGAGGTAGAGTTGGATGAGAGCCCTAAGCTAGGAGAGGGCAAAGCAGAGTACCTTGGTTTTCAGTTTCATTATTGGCATGGGGGACAAAGATTGGCCAGACCATCTTTGTAGGCTAGAGGGCCCAGGGCAGAGCTGTGGAGAGAACTGTCTGCCAGCCAGCCTGGGCCTGAGGCAGCATGGAGGGCTGCGGAGCTGGACCGTTCTGGAGGAAATCCAATGGCCATGCTTTCTGTGCCTCAGCTCCCCGGATTCCCCCCGACAAGAGGATCTTCACTACAAGGCACACGCCCAGCTGCCTCTTCCAGGATGTGGATGAAAGGTGAGGTCAGGACCTGGAGGAAAAGGAGGTGTCCAGGGCTGAGGCTTTGGCCATTCTGATGCCTCCTGTCATTTCAGGGCCGCCCCGTTGCTGGGCTACCTCCCCCAGGACCTCCTGGGGGCCCCAGTGCTCCTTTTCCTGCATCCTGAGGACCGACCCCTCATGCTGGCCATCCACAAGAAGAGTGAGTTCCTTTCATCCTGCGCTCCCTTCCGGCTGTCTCCAGGGCTTCCTAACAGCTGTCCTTGTAGTTGTGTCTTTCAGTGCCTTGGCCTCTTGGATTTCGGGGGGGGGGGCCTCCAGGGGGCTCCACCACCTTACTTAGCTCTCCCTCCCACTGACCCGCATCTCATTTCCCACTCCCTTCAGTCCTGCAGCTGGCTGGCCAGCCCTTTGACCACTCCCCTATCCGCTTCTGCGCCCGGAATGGGGAGTACGTCACCATGGACACCAGCTGGGCTGGCTTCGTGCACCCCTGGAGCCGCAAGGTGGCCTTTGTGTTGGGCCGCCACAAAGTACGCACGTAAGTGGGTGGTGCCCTGGAGGGCGGGCCAGTGTGGAGGGGGTAGGGCTCAGCTCATCCTTCCCACCCCGCAGGGCGCCCCTGAATGAAGACGTGTTCACTCCCCCAGTCCCCAGTCCCGCTCTCTCCCTGGACCCTGATATCCAGGAGCTCTCTGAGCAGATCCACCGGCTGCTGTTACAGGTGAGAGTTGAGGGGACGGGGCTTGAGAATGAGGAAGGGGTGCGGAACAGGGCTGTGGACATCTGACCTGTCGCTCTTCCTGCCTCAGCCTGTGCACAGCCCCAGCCCTACCGGGTTCTGTGGAGTCGGCCAGGTGACTTCCCCAGGCCCTCTCCTCAGCCCTGGCTCCTCCAGTGCCAGCAACGGGGGTGACGCCGAGGGACCTGGGCCTCCTGCGCCGGTGAGTGCCTCTCTGCCACTTTACCCCTTTAGTCTCCTGTTCCCTTGTTCTCAGAGTCAGCACTGCCAAGCCCAGAGGAGCCTCGTCCACCTCCTTTCTCGTCCTGCTCTCATAGTGATCTTTGCTCCTCCCCACTGGGACCTTTTTCTTTTTTTTTTTGCGGTACGTGGGCCTCTCACTGTTGTGGCCTCTCCAGACGCAGCGGCCATGGCTCACAGGCCCAGCCGCTCTGCGGCATGTGGGATCTTCCCGGACCGGGGCACGAACCCGTGTCCCCTGCGTCGGCAGGTGGACTCTTAACCACTGTGCCACCAGGGAAGCCCTGGGGCCTTTTTCTTGCGCTACACCCTGGGCTCCCCAGGCTGGCCACGCCCCCCCAATGCTGCCCACTGCCCTGCCCCACAGGTGACCTTCCAGCAGATCTGTAAGGATGTGCACCTGGTGAAGCATCAGGGGCAGCAGCTTTTTATTGAGTCCCGGGCCCGGCCTCTGCCCCAGCCCCATGTCCCTGGTGAGTTGGTGAGGGTGTGGGTGAGGAGTGAGGCCTGGGGCGGGGCGGGTCCCATGACCCTCAGCCTAACCCAAAGAAGCTTTTCTATCCTCGGCCCAGCTACAGGCACGTTCAAGGCCAAGACACTTCCCTGCCAATCTGCAGACCCAGAGCTGGAGGTGGCCCCTGCTCTGACCCAGGCCCCGCTAGCCTTGGCTCCTGAGGAGGCTGAGCGGAAAGAAGCCTCCAGTTGCTCCTACCAGCAGATCAACTGCCTGGACAGCATCCTCAGGTACGGCCATCCTGGCCCCTTCTCCCGCTTGGGCCCCGGCCCTGCCCCACCCAGGCGCTGCTCTCATGTCTTCTCTGCTTCCTCAGGTACCTGGAGAGCTGCAACCTCCCCAGCACGACCAAGCGCAAATGCACCTCCTCCTCGTCCTGCACCGCCTCTTCGGCCTCCGACGAGGACAGGCAGCGGGCGGGAGCGGTCTCTGTGGGGGCCGAGAAAGGTGAAGAGCCAGGCCATCCTGCCTCCACAACCCTGTCCTCTGTTCCTGCGTCTGCATTTCTGTCTTTGGGGCCCCACCTCACTCTGTCCCATCCCTGCCCAGCCTCCAGATCTCCACGCTCCTCTCTCTCCCCACCCCCACTGGGGTTTCCTCTCCCAGCCTCCCAGCGGGGCGGTAACTGGCACCATCTCTCTGTACAGATACATCGGCAGTGCTGTCTGGGGAGGGGGCTGCCCCTCTGAAGGAGCCGGTGGTGGGAGGAGGCGCCCTGAGCCCGCTCGCCCTGGCCAATAAGGCGGAGAGTGTGGTGTCCGTCACCAGTCAGTGTAGCTTCAGCTCCACCATCGTCCATGTGGGAGACAAGAAGCCCCCGGAATCGGGTACGGACGTGGCTGAGGGTGGCGGTGCCCGGGCTCTATCTGCTCCCCCAGCCAGCGTCCCCCCTCCTGCCGGCTGCCTTCTCCCGCCCTCTGGTTCCTGATGGAGAGAAGGAGGCCCCCGTCTTAGCTCAGGGCTGCCGCTTCTTGCTCTCCACCCGCCCGCCAGCCTCTGCCGCCTTGTCTGTCCCTCATCCTGCTTCCTGTGTTCTCACCGTCAGTTCACACACAAAGTCTGGGGTGTAGTTCAGCCTGAGGTGCTGCCCGCAGAGGGTCGAGGCAGGGACTGTTGAAAAGCCCTGAAGGGTCTTCGGGCATTGACCTGGAAAACGAGTGAGGGAAGTGCGAGGTGTGGGCTTCCCTTCCAAGGAGTCACGGGGGGGTCATCCTAGGGTAGTGCCACTGGCGGGGACTGAGTATCCTTTCTTACCCTGGGACGGCTTTACATGGGGAAGAAGGCCCAGAGCCAGTTCTCGGTGGGGAGGCGGCCAAGAGATGCAGGGGAGGCCCAGGCTCGGCCGCAGGGCAGAGGCCAGGTCTTTGGCTAAGCTGCTGGACATGGAGGGTGCCGTGTGGTGTGGGTGTGCTAACACGTAAGGTGATTCTGACCTTTCCCCTGTCTCATCTTCCTCAGACATCATCATGATGGAGGACCTGCCTGGCCTGCCTCCCGGCCCAGCTCCCAGCCCAGCCCCCAGCCCCACGGTGGCCCCTGACCCAGCCACAGGTGCCTACCGGCCAGTGGGCCTGACCAAGGCTGTGCTGTCCCTGCACACCCAGAAGGAGGAGCAGGCCTTCCTCAGCCGTTTCCGCGACCTCGGCAGGCTGCGTGGACTTGACGGCTCCTCCACGGCCCCCTCGGGCCCCGGTGAGTCGGGTAGCCACCTGCCTGCGCCCGGTCTAGGGCCAGACTGTCGGGGGAGGGGTTCTTGAGGGAGGTCCTTGTGCTCCAGGGACCCAGGCTATTGCCACCTCCGCCACCAGGGCCCTGCCTAGGGATGGCCCCTCGCTAGCTCCTCCCCAGCGGGCAGGGGTCCAGGCTGCTGCCAGAGGAGGGCAGCACTGAGACAGGCAGGCAGGGGTGCTCTGCTCCAGGTAAGCCACTCCAGGCCCAGTCTGGGGGCCGGGGCAGGAAGCGAGCCCACTCAGGACTCAGTTGCCGCTGACTGGGAGATCTGTGTAGACCGGCAGGGAGGACTGGGACGACTTCGGGTGGGGGCAGGGCTTCAAGGGCAGATGGCAGCCCTCCAGGTGCCTGAGGGAGGCCCCCTGCAGGCGGGGAGGCTGGCCGGAGGGTCACCCAGGCTGGTAGTTGCCTGCTGGAGTTTGGTGGCTGGCCCGGAGCCACCTGCCCACTCGTCCACGACCTCGCCTGCCTGCTGTCCGCCAGCAGGCCTCGGTCTTCTGCACACCCGCAGCACCCCGCCTCGTGTAACCTCTCCTTCCCCGGCCACTTTGTCAGTGAATCCCGCGTCTTCCCTGAAGGTCCCCCCACCTCCCCAGAGTCCCCTCTGTTATGTGTGGGCCAGGGAGGCAGACTCTCTGGGGCCTATCCTCTCCCTGGTCCGAGTGGCAGGGCAGCCGGCCGGGGTGGCAGGGGTGCTAACCCCCAGGTCGAGGGCCTTGCTTACCCTAGTCTCTCCCCTCAGGCTGCCGCCACGGCCCCGCAGCCCCCGGCCGCCGCCACCACTGCCGATCCAAAGCCAAGCGCTCCCGCCAGCACCAGAACCCTCAGGCCGAAGCCCCCTGCCACGTCTCCCACCCATCACCTGTGCCATCCTCTGCCCCCTGGCCCCCACCAGCAGCCACACCGCCCTTCCCGGCTGTGGTCCAGCCCTGCCCCCTCCCCGCATTCTCCCCCAGAGGAGGCCCCCAGCCTCTCCCTCCCAGCCCTCCCCGCCGCCCCGACTCTCTGCTCTTCAACTCGAGATGCAGCTCCCCGCTCCAGCTAAATCTGCTGCAGCTTGAGGAGTCCCCCCGTGTCGAGGGGAGTAGTGCTGCGCGCCCCCCTCCCAGC
This sequence comes from Neophocaena asiaeorientalis asiaeorientalis, assembly GCF_003031525.2. Lineage (NCBI taxonomy): Eukaryota > Metazoa > Chordata > Mammalia > Artiodactyla > Phocoenidae > Neophocaena > Neophocaena asiaeorientalis. Next base: position 562,383 of record NW_020173671.1, on the reverse strand, counting down.
GAGGAGACTGCCGACCCAGCGGCCAGACCGGTGAGCACCGAGGCCCGCCCCCATCCTCTTAGGTCCCCCACGCGGCCCTCTCCCCTGCTCCTCCCATTGCACTTCATCCTGCCCACCTGGCGTCCCCAGAGGGTGGTGTCGTGGGGTAGGAGGCCCCAGCTGCATTTCTGAATGAGGCAGAAATCAGCTGCCTCATCTGTGAAGTGGGGACAGGCCCATCTGTCTGACAGGTGGTGAGGACATCCCAGTAACTTCTGAGCATGCCTCTGCCGCTTGGAAGGGGCCCAGCGTCACGGCGCTGCTCTGCGCCAGCTCTCGTCACTCAGCCTGGGCCCACTGTCATGGAGTGGGAAGAGGCCGCTTGGCTTGGGTGCGCTCCCGGCCAGAGGCAGCAGTTGAAGGGAAGTCTAGGTGCTGATCCCTTAATCCCTCCCCTCCCTCCCCTCCCCCAGGTGGAGATAACTGAGTCCTCCAACCAGGACGCGCTCTCGGGCTCCAGCGACCTGCTGGAGTTGCTGCTGCAGGAGGACTCGCGCTCTGGCACGGGCTCTGCTGCCTCGGGCTCCTTGGGCTCTGGGTCTGGCTCAGGCTCCCACGAGGGGAGCAGCACCTCAGCCAGCATCACGCGTGAGTGCCCCGCCTCCCACAACACCTCCCGGGGTAGGACAGTGTCTGGGGGGTTGGGAGGCCAGGCCCCACTTTGGCCAAGCAGCCTGGGCCCCTGCCCTGCTTCCTAAGGCCAGTGGGCTTGAGCGAGGCCTGGTGGAGCGCCGGGCGGCCTGACTCTGTTGGTTGCCCGCCCCTCACTCTACAGGCAGCAGTCAGAGCAGCCACACGAGCAAGTACTTCGGCAGCGTCGATTCTTCCGAGGCTGAGGCTGGGGCTGCCCGTGCCAGGGCTGAGCCCGGGGACCAGGTCATTAAGTACGTGCTCCAGGATCCCATCTGGCTGCTCATGGCCAATGCTGACCAGCATGTCATGATGACCTATCAGGTGCCCTCCAGGTGAGGACTTTCAGGGACCTCCTCTGCCTCTTTTTCAGAGGAGTGGGGAGGCTGGCGGCCCACCCTCACTCTGCAGCTAACTTGGGGTTTTCTTTCTGGGCCTGGCTCTGCTCTGGGGCTTTCCTGTTCTGCCCTCCGCCCCTTGGAGCCCCATCATTAGTCAGGCTGAGGGCAGCTTTCCTGGTCTTGGAAGGCCTGAATTCCCAGAGCACCGGCTCAGGGGAGGAGCATGAGGCAGTGAGTGGGGAGCTGGGGAGTTGAGGTAAAGGAAAAATGCCAGCCTCGTGGGCCCTGGCCCCAGCTCCCATTCTCTGCCTCCTGAACCCCTTCCCGGAGCAGGGACATGGCCTCTGTGCTGAAGCAGGACCGGGAGCGGCTCCGGGCTATGCAGAAGCAGCAGCCTCGGTTCTCAGAGGACCAGCGGAGGGAACTGGGTGCTGTGCACTCCTGGGTCCGGAAGGGTCAACTGCCTCGGGCCCTTGATGTGATGGTGAGAAGTCAAGTCTGGGCCAGGAGGGAGAAGAAAGAATTGAGCTCAAGTTGAAAGGGTAGAGGCTAAGGGCTGATCCCCTCATTGTTCCTTGGATCATTAATTCTGAAGGATGTTAATTCCACTAAATTTGCTGCTGGGTTACTTAGTGTTAAACCACGTGTGTTTTTGTAGACCTTTTCTCGGCGAATCTTATGCTAATGTATAGTGCGGTCTGGATACAGAGTACAATACATTTTCCAATTCTGTTGACCCCATGCGCATCCGTATGGATTAATGTTTCTTGGGCATACATTTTGGGACGTACTCTCGAGTTGGGGAACAAGGGGAGCTGGGGTGGCAGGTCAGCAGTGAGAACTCTGCCTGACTCGCTCATATCCTTTCTTTCTCCAAGGCCTGTGTGGATTGCGGTAGCAGCACCCAAGACCCTGGCCACCCTGATGACCCACTCTTCTCGGAAATGGATGGACTGGGGCTGGAGCCCATGGAGGAGGGTGGAGGCGAGGCGGGTGGCGGTGGTGGTGAGGGCGAGGGCGGTGATGAGGCCCAGGCCCAAGCTGGGGCCACGGTCTCAAGCTCTCAGGACCTGGCCATGGAGGAGGAGGGACAAGGTGGGAGCTCATCCAGTCCAGCCTTACCTGCCGCAGAAAATGGCACCAGCTAGACTACATTTGGGGCCACCTCCGGGAATGCATGAGAAGCTTCCTTCTCCCATGTCCCAACTTGCAGAACTGAGACGTGGCTGGACCAACCAATAGAAAACTGTCCCGGCTTCTCCCGCTGTAGGGGGTGTGGGACCTCCCCCGGTCAGCAGCCCAGGATCCAGGGGCTGCCTCTGGCCTCTTAGAGAACAGAGGGTGGCACTCTTTAGCCCAGCCCAGAGAAGCCGCACCTCCCATCCCTGCTGAGGAGTTGTTCCTTCCCCTGGACAAGGTTGCTGACAAGCTGCTGAAGTGGTTCTCCAAGCCCCAGCTGAGCCGGAGTCCCTGTCCCTGAGGGTTGGGGCTGCGTTTATTTATTTGGAGAGCCAGCCCTCTGAGGCCCAAGCAGGACCCAGTGGTCCGGACCCCTAGCTGCTCCGGGGTGGGGGAGGTTGGTGGACCGTGGAGTCCCTGGTGCTGCCCCTCAGGTGGGACCCAGGTGTTCTCAGCTGTACCCTCTACCGCTGACATTTGTGTTTTTGATATCGTGTCTGTTATTTTTTAATATAAAAAGAAAAAATACCAGGACTTTGTGGAATGAACTTTGGGGGTTGGGTTAGGGGAGCTCTTTGTGGGGAGGTGTGGCGCCCCCCTTTCCGGAAGGTTGTAAGAGTGAGCCATTCCCTCCCCTGAGGACCCGCATCCCTCGTCTCCACAAACCCTTTCTCGCTGAGGAAGCAGGTCAGTCTAGGTGGCTAAGGGACGGGGGGGGCCACGCAGCCATTCATAGTCGAGTTGGTCCCCAACGGTGTGGGAGAGAGGCGGGTGGTGTAGAGTATTAACCCTCAGGCTCAGAACTTGGGAAGGAAAGGGGGAACCTCGGAAAGGATGAGTCACTGAAGCCCCGTGGCAGCCGTTATTTCGGTTGTCTCGATTAGTGACCCTCAGGAACAGCTGATGTACATCTAGACTCAACAACCCATCCAACGGCGCCGTGGCTTAGCTGGTTAAAGCGCCTGTCTAGTAAACAGGAGATCCTGGGTTCGAATCCCAGCGGTGCCTGGGACGGTTGATTCTAGTATATTATTGCTGCGAAGGGGACACATTTCCAGACTTTGACAGGGCGCTTCTCTGTAGTATATATGGAAGGATTATTCTTCTTACCAGCCATCCCATTGCTACTTGAGTCTCCCTCCCTGTGCACTTTTAGTGTGAATTTGGAGGCTGACCCCAGCTGTCAAGAACCAGGGTGTAGCGTCATCCCTTTGTCTGCCTTCAACGGTGTGGGACCTTTGGGCCCATTTTGTACTGTGGCTCGGGGCAGGGAGAGAGAACTGGAAAGTCTCCGCTTCTGTAGGGCCGTTGCCTCACAAGCGCACGCGCACTAACATCAAGACAGCGCTCGCGAGAGGCGGGCGTGTTGATAGGCAGCTATAGTTCCGCAGGCCCCAGTCCGCAGGCGGCTGTGATGGCCGAGTGGTTAAGGCGTTGGACTCGAAATCCAATGGGGTCTCCCCGCGCAGGTTCGAATCCTGCTCACAGCGTCAGTAGTTTTGGGAATGGATACTACTGCCGCCTCCGGTGAAGAAAGCAACTTGTTTTTCCCGTGCTGTCTTCCCCTGGAGCAGATCCCAATTTTATTCCAAGACTGTCAGGGACTCAGCCACCCAGGACCTGTCCACAAGCGCCCTCTTGCGGGCCTCAGATTCCTGCTTCTACTCCTCCTCCAAAGGTTATATCAAGCAAAAAGCCGTTTTAACTGCCAATTTGAATCCATAACTCCAAACTCAGGTGTTTTCTCAGTGCTATTAGCAATCATATCACATTTCCCCATCCATTTCCCCTCCATCTCTCCTATATGACTCTTTCATTCCTTTTCACATCAAACCACGAATCCCTTCATCCTCCTTCAGCTTTACTTCCTGTTTCACTGTGTTCAAAAGGCATTCGGTAATCAAAACACTATGGTACTGGCACAAAAACAGACATATAGATCAATGGAACAGGATAAAAGCCCAGAAATAAACCCACTCACCTATGGTCAATTAATCTACAACAAAGGAGGCAAGAATATACAATGGAAAAAAGTCTCTTCAATAAGTGCTGCTGGGAAAACTGGACAGCTACATGTAAAAGAATGAAATTAGAACATTCTCTAACACCGTATACAAAAATAAACTCAAAATGGATTAAAGGCCTAAATGTAAGGCCGGAGACTATAAGACTCCTAGAGGAAAACAGGGAGAACACTCTTGGACATAAATTGCAGCAATATCTTTTTGGATCCGTCCCCTAGAGTAACGGAAATAAAAATAAACAAATGGGACCTAATTAAACTTAAAAGCTTTTGCACAAAGGAAACCATAAACAAAATAAAAAGACAACCTACAGAACGGGAGAAATATCTGCAAATGATGCGACCAACAAGGGATTAATTTCCAAAATATACAAACAGCTTATACAGTTCAGTTCAAACAACCCAAGCAAAAAATGGGCAGAAGATCTAAATGGACATTTCTCCAGAGAAGACATACATGTGCCAAGAGGCACATGAAAAAATGCTCCATATCGCTAATTTAGGGAAATGCAAATGAAAACTACAATGAAGTATCACCTCACCCTGGTCAGAATGGCCATCATCAAAAAGTCGACAAATAATAAATGCTGGAGAGGGTGTGAAGAAAAAGGAACCCTCCTGCACTGTTGGTGGGAATGTAAATTGGTGCAGCCACTATGGAGATCAGTATGGAGGTTCCTCAAAATACTATAAGTAGAGCTACCATATGATCCAGCAATCCCACTCCTGGGCATTTATCCGGAGAAAACAATAATTTGCAAAGATACATGCACCCCTATGTTCATAGCAGCACTATTTACAATAGCCAAGACATGGAAGCAACCTAAATGTCCATCGACAGATGAATGGATAAAGAAGATGTGGTATATATATATATATATACACAGTAGAATATTAGCCATAAAAAAGAATGAAATCATGCCATTTGCAGCAACATGGATGGGCCTAGAGATTACCATATTAAGTGAAGTAAGCCAGACAAAGACAAATATTATACGATATGGCTTATATGTGGAACCTAAAAACAAAACCAAACCAAAACAAAACAAATGAACTTATTTACAAAACAGAAATAGACCCATAGTCATAGAAAACAAGCTTATGGCTACCAAAGGAGAAGTAGGGGAATAAATTAGGAGTTTGGGATTAACATATACACACTACTATATATAAAGTAGATACCCAACAAGGACCTACTGTATAGCACAGGGAACTCTACTCAATATTTTGTAATAAGCTATAAGGGAAGAGAATCTGAAAAAAACGTATATGTATTTACTGAATCAGTGTGCTGTACACCTGAAGCTAACATAACACTATAAATCAACTATACTTCAATTTTAAAAAAGGCATTCCTAAGAAATTTTCCTACTGACGTCGGCAATCGCACCTGCCTACCTACCGGAGTCTGTGACCACATGTTATTCCCCTCCCTCCTAACTGTAGACGAACCCTTCCACCTAACTAAGGCCAACCCCCACACCGACTAGATCTCCCATTCCCTCTGGCCCACTCAAGGACATTGCTCTGCTTTCTTTCTTTACCATCAATTTCCCCCTTTTCCAACTGGATTATTCCCACCGGGCTACAAACATAATGAAGTTTATCTCAATTTAGAACATGCAAGACAACAAACGCCATCTTAACCCCACAACTCCCCTCCAGCTACCACTACGTTCCTCTGTTCCCCTCTACAGCAAAACAACTTCTCTTATGCCCACTGTTCCCAATACCATCTTTCCATTTTCCTTTGAACCCTCTCTAATCAGGTGCCCCCAACCCCCATTCATCAAAACTGCTTTTGTTAACGTACAAAATGACCTTCACGTTGCTAAATCCATTGATCACTACTGAGCAGCAGTTGACACAGATGCTTACTCTCCCTGCTTAGAAACACTTTCTTCACTTGCCTTCTAGGACACCACACTCTTCTTATATTCCTTCCACTTCGTTAACAATTCATTCACAGACTCCTTTGCTAGTTCGTCATCTCCTGGATCTCTAAATGTTGAGGTGCTTCCAAGGCTCCATTTTCTAGCCTCTTCTCTTCTCTATGTTCGTTCCTTGATGATCTCCAGGCTCATGGTTTAAAATATGAACCTATATTACAGTAACGCATCCCCAATTTTCATTTCTAGCTCCAGAACTCTTCCCTGCATTACAGATGCATATATCCTATTGCCCACTTATTGTTTCTACTTGGATATCTAATAAGGAATCACAAACTTAAAAGGTCCCAACCAAATTTCTGGTCATCTCCCCCAAAACTGCTTCACCTGTAGTCTTTCCATCTCAGTAAATGGAAATTCCATTTCTTCAGTTAGCCAGACCAGAAACCTTAGAATCATCTCTGATTCATCTCCCGTTCTCTCACACACACACAGTCCACATCAAATCAGTCAACAATTTCTTATTTAAAATAGGTAAAAAATTTGACTCTTTGTTACTACACTTCAATACTACACCCTGGTCCATGCCACCCTCATCTCTCACCCAGATTATTGCAATAGCCCCTAAATTATTTCCTTGCTTCCACTCTTGTTCCTTGTTCCCTTACAGTCTACTCTGAACACACTGGGCAAAGTGATCCTTTTAAAACATAAATCAGATTCTGTCGTTCCTCTCTTTAAAATCTCTCAGTAGGGTATAAATATGAATTCATGGTTTTAATGTGTATAGTTAAGGAAGGAAATGTAATATAAGGAAATGTATGCACATACACAATGTATACATTCACCTATATTTCCTAGCTCTGTCTGCTGAGGGAGCCTAAAAGGAATGACACACAAGTAGTGATAAACACACCAAGTGCTCAGATCTTGGTTACTAAATACCATTTTTCTACTAAAACGAACCAGCACTCCTTGGAGAAAAGGGTGTCTCTAGGGCTGCAGCTGGGGAATTACAAAATGATCTTAGAACATTTTGTTTCACCAGAAAGTAAAGAAGTGCTCAAAAATATTGGGTGTATATCAAAAAGACACAGCAGCTAGGGGCTGTGGCTAAAGGGGCTTCCACTGGCTAAATCTTGGACAATCTGAGCATTAAAATAAATAATGCACTGAGTCAAGTAAGAATCCAAAGTTCATATCAGTATAAATAAATAAATGGGGGCTTCCCTGGTGGCGCAGTGGTTGAGAGTCCGCCTGCCGATGCAGGGGACACGGGTTCATGCCCTGGTCTGGGAAGATCCCACGTGCCGCGGAGCAGCTAGGCCCGTGAGCCATGGCCACCGAGCCTGCGCGTCCAGAGCCTGTGCTCCGCAACGGGAGAGGCCACAACAGTGAGAGGCCCGTGTACCGCAAAAATAAAATAAAATAAAATAAGTAAATGGGAGGAAAAGAGAACACTCTTGTTACAGTAAACTGCCAACTAATAAATATAGAAGGAGGGCTGGAGTTAGAAATCATCAATGGATACTAAACTAGTGGGTGAACTTTTAGTGAGGTACAAGTAGTAAAGAATCTCAAAGTATCTTCCCACAAATTGTATATTAATTACTATCAAGGGGAAATGATAACCTGGAAAAAACTGGCAAACACCATTTCAACCTCAAGATCAAAGTCAATACCTCAAAATTGGGACAAACTGACATGTGTCTTCTGATGTGATGCACTGAGAAGGACACCACACCACTTCTGGGGTGATGTTCCTGCCAAAAATGCACAACCTGAATAACTTGAATCTAACCGTGGAGAAACATCTGATGAACCAAAGTGAAGGACATTCTACAAGGAAACCATCCTGTACTCTTCAAAACTATGAAGACCCACCCTCACACCATACACAAAAATAAACTCAAAATGGCTTAAAGACAAGACACCATAAAACTAGAAGAGAACGCAGGCAAAACATTCTCTGACATAAATCATACCAATGTTTTCTTAGGTCAGTCTCCCAGGCAATAGAAATAAAAGCAAAAATAAATAAATGGGGGGCTTCCCTGGTGGCGCAGTGGTTGACAGTCCGCCTGCCGATGCAGGGTACACGGGTTCGTACCCCGGTCCGGGAGGATCCCACATGCCGCGGAGCGGCTGGGCCCGTGAGCCGTAGCCGCTGAGGCTGCGCGTCCGGAGCCTGTGCTCCGCAACGGGAGAGGCCACAACAGTGAGAGGCTCGCGTACCGCAAATAAATAAATAAATGGGACCTAGTCAAACTTACAAGCTTTTGCACAGCAAAGGAAGCCATAAACAAAAAGACAACCTGCGGACTGGGAGAAAATATTTGCAAATGATGTGACTGACAAGGGCTTAAGTTCCAAAATACACAAACAACTCATACAATTCAACAACAACAACAACAAAACCAATCGAAAAATGGGCAGAAGACCTAAATAGACATACAGATGGCCAACAGGCACATGAAAAAATGCTCGTCATCGCTAATTACTAGAGAAATGCAAGTCAAAACTACAATGAGGTACCACCTCACACCGGTCAGAATGCCCATCATTAAAAAGTCTGGAAACAATAAATGCTGGAGAGGGTGTGGAGAAAAGGGAACCCTCTTACACTGTTGGTGGGAGTGTAAATTGGTGCAGCCACTATGGAAAACAGTATGGAGGTTCCTCAAGAAACTAAAAATAGAGTTGCCATATGATCTAGCAATCCCACTCCTGGGCATATACCAGGAGTATATCCCACTCCATAGGCATGCATCCCTATGTTCACAGCAGCACTATTTACAATAGCCAAGACATGGAAACAATCTAAATGTCCATCGACAGATGAATGGATAAAGAAGATGTGTGTATACACAATGGAATATTACTCAGCCATCAGAAACAATGAAATAATGCCATTTGCAGCAACATAGATGGACCTAGAGATTATCATACTAAGTGAAGTAAGTCAGAAAGAGAAAGACAAATACCATATGACATTACTTATATGTGGACCCTAAAATACAACACAAATGAACATATCTATGAAACAGAAACAGACTCACAGACATAGAGAACAGATTTGTGGTTGCCAAGGGGGAGGAGAGGTGGGGAGGGAAGGATTGGGAGTTTGGGATTAGTAGATGCAAACTATTATATATAGGATGCTAAACAACAAGGTCCTACTGTATAGCACAGGGAACCATATTCAGTATCCTGTGATAAACCATAATGGAAAAGAATATGAAAAAGAATACGCATAAGTGAGTCACTTTGCTGTACAGCAGACGTTAACACAACATTGTAAATCAACTATACTTCCAAAATTTTTTTTAAAATTCCAGGATATATATAAAAAAATTGAAGATCAAGAATCTTCCAGATTAAATGAAACTGAACAGACAGAACAACTAAATGCAGTGTGGGATCCTGGATGGAATCCTGGATTGGGAAAAAAGGGCTATAAAGGACATAATTGAAACACTTGAGGAAATTTAAGTATGGACTGGCATTAAATAATAGTATTATATTAATTTTAATATTCTGATGTTGATAGTTGTACTACTATGTACTATTATTACTACAAATGTCCTCATTCTCAGAAAACACACTGAGTAACTTGGGCAAAAGGGCCTGACGTTTTCAATTTACCCCCAAATGATTCAGAAAACAAATATTTTATATCTATATTATATTTGGAGAGAAATGATAAAGCAAACGGAGCAAACGCCAACAATTAACAGAGAAAAGAGTACACAGGAGTTCCTTGTACTTTCTTCCTTTTTTTTTAATTGAAGAATAGTTGATGTATAATCCTCGTACTTTCTTGTAACTTTTCTGAAAATTTAAAATTATATAAAAATTAAAAGTTCCAAAAACAAACAAAACAAAAAAGCTAGGGGGAATAAAGTCCTCCAATGGCTTCACATTACACTCAGAGGTGACAGAGTCCTTGCGATGGCCTAGAAGGTTCTACATAATCAGCCTACTGCTTTGTCGCTCTGATCTCACCTGCTACGTCCACTCCAGACAACCCCACTCCGCCCCCTGCTGCTCTCTGTTCCCTTGACAAGCCTGGCAGGTTGTCCTACTAGCCAGCCTGTCCCTCTGTCTGGAGTGCTTTTACCCCAGGTGGCCCTGTTTGTGCCCTCACCTCTGTAAATTCTCAGTGAGTCCTTCTCTAATGAGTCCTTCTCAGTGAGTCCTTCCCTAATCTTACTGTCTAAAGTCACAATTCCCACTCTCCACTCTTCCTTGCTTCACTTTTCTCCATAGCACTTATCACCAACTGACAAATGATCGATTCTGTACGATGTGCATTTGACTGTTTCCCCCACAAGGACGTATGTGCCGTAAGGCAGGGATTATTGTCCGTTTTGTTTGGGGCTCTATAGAAGTCTTCTATCCTGATTCTTCCCTTGGCCCAGGGGCCTGGGCCTCCTACTTCCCCACCCCCAACCCCCAGGTCCCAACTCTCCAGGAACTCCCCCCTCCCAGGACCCAGGGGGTCCCAGGAAGCCAGCCTTCTCTTTGAAGAACAAAGAGGGAGGAGCTGAGCCTCGGAACCCAGGCCTGGGGAGACGTCACAGCGGGGGAGGCGAAGCAGCGACACTAGGCCAGCTGTGCTGTCTCAGTTCCTTCTCCGCCTCCCGCCTCCCTAGGGCCCCAGCGCGTGTGGGACACGAGCTCCCCTCCCCCAAGCCCTTACGCTGCCCCGTATTGAGAGGGCGGCCAGGAACAGGCCAGAGGCCCAGACACCCATACACACACCATGTACACAGACAACCACAAGGGACACGTACACAGGCCTGCGCTGACACGGAGGCGTGCCATCCACAGAGGCCCCCAACCCATAGCCTTAGAAACCCTGGGAATGGGTGTGGAGGATGCCCTCACAGCCACATCTACACAGGAGCGATGGCTGCAGAAAATCCCCCCACCAGGCCAACTGGTCTCAGGTTTGGGGAGCCTGAAGTGTATATAATTGTTTTGGGGGGTGAGAGCTTTTTAAGAAAATAATATAAAACTAGGTACAAAAAGTAATGTTTACAGTGTAAAGCGATTATGCTCCAATAAAGATGAAAAAAAATATTTACAGTGAAACAAGAGATCACAACCTACAAACTGAAAAGGCTGGCAAATGCCACAAAGGTTACAAAGTCCAGAAAAATACCTTATTGGTGTCAGTTAATTGCCTGCATAGCCCTGTAATACTCTCCACAGACTGGCTACTGACTCTGTATATTTCAAATCTCATTTTTCCTCTACCACCCATGTACTTATAGTGACAAGAGCACTGGATGCATTCATATCACATGGGCCCTTGGGATTTGCACCTTCACTGCACGACGCCTAGTGAGTGGGCACAGGTGACAGGAGTTTCCCTGGAAGCCATTCCCACGCCAGGATGGCTGGGCTAGCTTAGCTATGTGTGCAAGTGACTGGGAACCACATTAACTGCATTACCATTAACCTACCCTCGAATCCCCACAGCGACTCCAACACCGGGGGCGAGGGGAAAGGGTGACAAAGGGGAAGCTGGAGTGAAAACAGACAGTGGGCTTTACCATTTGCAGTTAAAGTATCTTATTTTGGCAAGTTTTACAGAAGCATATGGCCATGTGAGCACGTTGCTGGGACCCTCCCAGGGGCCTGAGTGAGGGGTCCACATTTCATCAGCTTCATGGTGCATTCAACCTCTGAAATTGTCATTTTTGATTCCACATCTCAGATGGACTCTCAACCTGCCTAGAAATCCTATTCTATCATAGAAGGTTTGTTTTCCTACTCCCCAAAATGAACATTTCACACCTTCTTTCTCCTCAAAGGACCTGTAGCTCTCTCTCCTCCGGCAATAAGCTTGATTCATTCTTTCTTTAAAAATTCTCTTTTATTGAAGTATAGTTGACTTACAGTGTTGTGCTACTTCCTATGTCTATTTCTAAGTGATTCAGTCACACACACACACACACATATATATATATATACATTCTTTTTCATATTCTTTTCCATTATGGTTTATCACAGGATTAATTCATTCTTTGGGAAAACAGGAACCACTGGAGGGAAACTGCCTCATCCTTCCCACACTCTAAGTGACCCACACCCCCTGTCTTCCCCATCTCCCTGGGGGTGAGGACTCTTCCCTACTACCTGAGACCCATTTCTCCACCTGGTAGCGAAGTCTACCCACCCACCCACCACCAGCATCAAACACACTCTAGCAACCCTCATCACTTGCTTCTGCTCCGGCTGCCAACAATGTTCCTCCCCATTCACAGCAAAGCTTGACAGAGTTGTGTCTATAGCCACCGTCTGCACGCCTTCACATCCCATTCTCACCTCGACCCACTCAAGTGGGACCGCACAGAGTCACTCTCCCCCCAGGTCATCTGTGATCTCTAGGAGCTAAACCGGGTGGTTGCTTAGCTCCCTTCTTACTTGACCTCCCAGCAGCTTAGCTAGATGTGACGGCTCCCTCCTTCACACACTCTCTTTTCTTGGTCTCCAGGTCACTTGGCTTTTCTGCTACTTCTCCAACTCTACATCCCTTTGACAAGTCTTCCTCCTCAACCTGACCTCGAAGCGTTGGGGTGCTCCACGCTCCTTCTCTTCTCTCTCCACACTCTCTCCCTAGGCACTCCAGTCTCATGGCATTAAAAGCCATCTATCTTCCAATGGCTCCTCCATGTTTTACCCTCCAGCTCTGACCCCCAAACTCATGAACAGAGATGAGTACAGGCCCAACGTTTTTACATAATCGTCAAATGCTAGGTCTTTTAGAGCATTTATAGATTCTCCTGCTGGGCAGACACCTGGAATGGGCTATCACACAATATTTCAAAGGGGCTTAATTTAAGCCTGCTTCTGTGAGCAGGGCAACTGGCAAGGCCTTATCCCAAGTTAAATTAGTCTCTCGACATATATTAATGATGTTCCTTTTTAGTGTATGATTTCTTTTCTTTTTTTTTTTCTTCTGTTGGTAGAAAGGGATACTGAAGTTCTTAGCCGTCTCCGAGTAGGCTTCAGGGCTAGTGCCAGCGTTTTTCCAGATTGATGTTCACACACAGATCCAGAGAGCTGACAACATCATAGGGCTCTAGGTGGATGACGTACTCAGAGCAACTCTGTGCTTTGATTTACTATCATGGTCTTCTGCAAACACCGTCGGTTATTTTCTTTAAATAAACCCACAGAGGTTTATTTATTGGTCTGCATCAATTGTGATGTTATATAAAGTGGCCACTGGATTGTTTTGCTTAGTAGGTGTAAACTTTGCACAGAAGTAGAGGGTTTGAGGTTTATCTCAGCATTCTTGCTGAGCAAAGTGATTTTTTTCTGGTGTGAAGGAAGCATTAGCAATACTCTGTGACCAGAGGGGAACGACCTGTCCAAAGACACCAATGGACACATTGGTGATGGAATCCCCATTTAAATCTCCATGGCCATCCAGGGATCTCCCAAAGTACTGAAGATGGCTCCTAAAGGCTCCAACAGATCCCAAGATTTTCTGGGAATACCTCATGCAAATACTGCCCTCACGACCATGGTAGACGTACACAGCTCCTGAGTTCTGATTTTCCAAAAGTGAGCCAATGATCACGTCATGAAAGCCATCCACGCTGACATCTGGAAGAGCTGCAATTGCTGAACCAATCCGAGCATTTTCAACACCCTTGGGGCCTTCCAGAAATTGGTGCCAATTCAAAACGCCCTTTGTGGTAGAGAAGAGCTAGACTCTTCCCTCCTCTTTCTTTAGGTCATCTGTGTACATTGGTGCAGTAATGTGTCTTCATCCACATCGACTGAACTCCGCACACTACCAAATTAGGAGCCAATCTGGTTACCCCCGTGAGACTGAGTAACTGCGACACTGTCATTCTCATTAACACCGCACAGTACTATCCGGTCAGTACTATTTGTCCGAGGGGCGCCAGCAACGAAGTGGACACTTTTTCCAATAGAAAGTGAAGCCGCAAAGTAACCTAACTATGAGCGCCATCTGTAGGCTTAAAGCCTGTTCTGATGGGACTGACGTCAAGCTGTTGTGGTGAAAAAACTTCAGGGTGAGGTCTATCAGAAAGTTAATCAGCTCATTTCCCACTGTCGATTCTACCCGGGACTCCTGTGGGGAAACTGGAATTGGGTACCTCAAGTCCAAGGGAGTCCCTGGGCCTCTTCATCCATCAGTGTGTTCCTCTCTTTCTGCCATGCGAGAGGCTGTCTTCTTTTATCGTTTCTTCTTCTGTTTTAACCTAGGGCAATCTGTTTTCCAATGTTCTTCAACCCGACAGTAAGCACGCTGTTCCTTCCCCAGTGGGGGCTTACTTCTTCTCAGGTTACTCGCCTTCTGGGGATCCAACGCCACTGTACCAAAAGAAAGTGGCATTTCCTTTTGCATCTTCTTTCTTCTGTTGTTGCTTTTAAAGTGTTCAACAGGGAACGACATCTACCAGTTGAGAAGGGTTCAATCAAGCACCATCTCATCTTTGCAGCTCTCTCCTGATATCGGAGGCACTTCGCCCCCCCCAAACGTCAAATTTACCATTCTCATACTTTCAGGGGCCTCGGGGTCTCCACTAGTATGATGTTTGTAGGCCTGATAAGTCCTTTCTAAAAATTCCGAGAGTTCTTCATTTGTTTTGCTGAATTTCTTGAATTTTGTTCAAACCCTTTTGCTTTGGTTCCCATTTTCAAAGCCCTGCCAAGGTGCACGAATAAGCAGTGCTCTAATAAGGGCCTTCTTCCCTCGCTGGGGTCCCAACTGGGTTCAGCTGTGGGGGCTGCCAAGTGGGCTTCAGGTGTAAAGGATCCTCCTTGTAAAGTGGGGTTGAAATCTTTCCAATTAAACAAGTCTGAGAAGCCCCGCCAGCCGGCCCTTTTCAGGCCCCCTAAGAGATAACGGCATAAGGGAAATCGCCTCGCCCCAGGAGTACCCTCTGGCCCAAACTGGGTGCCCAGTTGGGTCTTATGTGACAATACCAGACCAAGTCCCTGTGACCCAGAAACTAACAAACACAGGATTTTCTAATGGATCCCTATGACGAGGGGAAGTCCTGAGCCCCAGTGTCAGGAAGTGGGGCTGGATAGGCGTGCAAGGTGGTGGAAGGAGTGGATATATTGGCATAATGGTCAGAGCAGCTAAGACAGCTTGCTTGGCTGGAGGAGTTAAGGTTTGCAGCAACATATTCTCGCTCTCATTCCCTTCCTTTTTTCATTTTCCCTGATGTAATAGCACAAATGCTTACACATAAAGGATTTCATTATTCTTCCCTGCTTTCTCACAGAATAGCCACCATAAAATCATAAATGCAATTGATCATTTCCAACCATCAAAAGGATGCCTTTTTGCTTTGGCATCAACCAACCAGGCTGAATTCTGGGATGGGGCTTTTGGTGATTTTAGGAACCAAGTGGAACCCTTCTCTTCTCTCTGGGAAAGTCCCACAGACTTTTTTTTTTCCTGTTATTCCTTTCCTCCATTTGACATCAGTAAAAGCTCTATCGCAAAATTGATTTGGTTGTAAATGGAGAAACAGTACCAAACAAAATGAAATGAAAAACCCA
The DNA here is from genome assembly GCF_003031525.2 of Neophocaena asiaeorientalis asiaeorientalis. Lineage (NCBI taxonomy): Eukaryota > Metazoa > Chordata > Mammalia > Artiodactyla > Phocoenidae > Neophocaena > Neophocaena asiaeorientalis. The sequence continues at coordinate 546,721 of NW_020173671.1, read as the reverse complement.
AGGGACAACAGAAAATCCTAAATAAATCCTCAAGTTTGGTCTTGGGATTTTACATATACCAACGACACAGGAGACCACAAATGACATAATTAACACAGCAAGGGTAGCAGTACATGGTGCACAGGTCCCAAGATAACCGTGCCTAAACCCCTTCTGGAGATCCTAACAGGTACTGTGGCCACACATTCTTTCAATAAAATATATTTGTCCCACTCATGGGTTCTTGGCTGTAATCCGATCATTTATCAAAACGTGCCTCAGAGGACTTTCTTTAGGGATAGTCGAAACATTTCCCCATTTTTAAATACAGAAATGCAAGACAAACAAAACACAAATGGCACACACAAAGGCTAGCATCCAAAGAAACAAACGAACCGGTTCACAAATTAGGTAAAAGTTCAACAACTCTTTCCTCTCTCCAACAAGGTACCCCCACTCAAATACAAAACAAATTGGCTTATTCCAGACAAAACCCCCCAAATATAGAGGAAATAAAGTTTCCCGCTGTACACACCGGAGTGACTTACCCTACAGTATAGAGCCCATTAGCTCCCAAACGTGGATTCCTTGCTCCGCCTGCCAAGTGCTGGGGCAGTCGGTGCTGCTTTGGGGAATTTTGAAGGGCAGATCCTCAGGACGAGTGGTCCTGGCAGCTGCTAGGGCCTTACCCGAGAATTCCTCAACCAGGGTCAGCTGGCCACGAGCAGCGAGGCTTGCTCACCAAGTCGAAGCCCTTACTGCTCACTGCCACAAGCCGATAAATCAAGAGATGAGTTGTTGGGGGCAAGGAATAGCTACTTTACTTGGAAAGCCAGCTGACCAAGAAGATGGTGGACTTCTGTTCCAAAGAACTATCTTGCCTGAGTTAGAATTCAGCTTCTTTTATACCAAAAGGGGAGGGAGTAAAGTCAAACATTTCTTGGTTCTGGTCAGCCTCCAGAAGGGATGTGTCAATGTCTTCCTTCCTGCACAGGTGGGCCTGGTCAGGATGTTTCCTGTGAGCTAATAAAGGTATTTTATCTTAATGCTCATTACCTGGGAGGCAGGGTTCCCAGAGACGGGCCATTATGTGTAATTTAAGATTATAGGCAACATCCCTTTAGTGATTAAGTTGTAACAGAACGCAAAGGTTCTTCCCTATTACGTAATCACCCAGAGTAAAGTAGCCCTTCACTCTCAAGTCATTGCCACGACCGGTCGTCCCCGGCCCCACCCTCATGACCATATTAGATTATTTTCTGCTTTCTTACTTACTTTCTGTCTCCTCCCCGCCCCCACCATAATGTAAATGTAAGGAGAGCCCAGATCCAAGGCACCCTCAATGCCTAACAACACTTGGTGCACAAGAGGCCCTCCATAAATAGCGGCTTCGTGACTGAGTACAGCGGCTGTGCACACCGACATACAGATGCCCAGACAGTTGTAGAGTTTCCTTCTGGGGGCCACTGTCACGCCTTCGAGTTGAGAAGACAGCATGCCCAGTCACTGACACAATCCAGAGACGAAAAAGAAAGACCCCAAGCCTATTCCAGATGAAGCAAGAAGATGAAGCCCAGATGGAGCTGGAAGAGACAGGAGACAGGATCCAGAGGCAGAGACCCAGACCCGGGGCGAGCCCCGGGGAGAGGGACCGAGAGGGACCAGACTCAGCGAACTAGAGAGGCGGGCGCGCGGCAGCCCGGGCGGCAGCCCGGGCAGCAGCCGGAGACTGTGCCCGGAGGAGGGGCGCGAGCGCGGGGGAAGACGGCGGAAACCCAGCGCCCGAGCCCGGGAGCCCGGGAGCCCGGGCCACCCCGCCCCCGCTCACAAGTGGCCGCGGCAGCTGGCTGGAGCCCGGCCGCCCGCCGGCCCGACGCGTGCGTGATCAAAGCGGCCGGGAAGGGGCGGGCGGAGAGTGGCAGGAACCTGGAGGTGTGAGCGAGCTTCCCAGGGGATGGCCGAAGCGTGGGAGCACAGAGGGCCGGCAGGGGACAGAGTCCTGGAGACACGATCCCAGAGATCGAGACGCAGACGCGGAAAGGGATGCAGAGGCCGGAGAGACCCGGAGCCAGAGATACAGAGACCACAGAAGACCCAGAGAGACCCAGCGTAGCCGTTGTGAAGATACCTGGAAAGAATGTGAAAAAGACAGAGACGCCGATAGAAGGCGGGACAAAAAGGCCGTGACCGTGGACTTAGAGGAAAAAAAGGCGGGCTCCAGAGAACAGAAACAGAGAGCGAGGAAGAGGAAAGGAAAGAAGAGCAACTGGGCCTTAGAGCTCAAGGGGCGGAGGACCTCGCCCCTCCCCCGCGGAGGGCTGAGAGGACCCCCGGGGCAGGGATCCCAGCGCCGGGTCCTTTCTCAGGGTCACGCCTGCGGAGGTGCGGGCAGGGGGCGGAGGGAGGGGTGTGGACAGTCGGACCCCCAGGCTGGGAGGATGGGAGTGTGAGGACGTTCGAAATCAGGGGCTGGATCCGGCGCCTCAAACTCTGCTACAGAGTAAAAAAGCTAAGTATTAATATTAATATTTGGTAGACATCTTAAAGATGCCTTTCAGATACATCAGAAAAGACATCTTTGGAGAAAGGACGAAAAGTCAGACAATGCATTGGCCGGGAATCGAACCCGGGCCTCCCGCGTGGCAGGCGAGAATTCTACCACTGAACCACCAATGCAAGTGAAGGTAGACCTTCGGTAGATCCAACTCAGTTTGTAAGGAGTCAAGGCGACTACGGCCAGGGAGGCTTTATGGCCAGGAAGGCTTTATAGCCAGGGTCTTCTCAGAGAACCGGTCCCAATAGTTGACATGGGTGGAGCGCCAGGCCATCCTTCCTCCCGCCTGGATCCGGTCACCCGGCCATAAAGTCGCCCCATATGGCCAGGGGCGGCCCCACACCCGGGTGCGAACTGCCGCCGGGGGCCCCGAGCCTCGCGTGCGGGTGAGAAAAACTCAGCCCAGCCCAGGTTCCCAAGGAGGGGGGCAGCGGGGGGTTCTGGGGCCACACATCTGCGCTCCCATTTGGCTCAGGTAGGGGGAGGTGGGATGTGCTGGGTTCCCTGATTCCAAATGGGAGCGCCCTCCCCAAGGTCTGTGTTCCCCTGGCTCGGACTTTGGCAAGGCAGGCTCCGTGAAAAAACCAAGCTGTGGACGGGCGCTGGGAGGGCTCGGAGGAGCCCCGTCTCTGGCTCCGCAGCTATCTTCCGACTCGGTCTGCAACAACGCCACCGTGTCATTCTGTGTCCTTGTCCCTGGCATTCTTGCTGTCCCGTTAAATCTCTGATTTTTTCTTCTCAGGCACTTTGTCTTGAAGTCTAGTCTCACGCATCATTCTGCAGAGTGGCATACTCTTGGTTTGAGGTGGGTGTTGATCCCTTTTTTGTTCCCTTATCTTTTTAAGAAAACTGCCTTCTCCTTGTCCCCCCCCCCATAATCACGAGCGGTCCCCAGGAGCAAGCAACACGAGCTCACTTGTATCAGGTGTCCTGGCAGCCGCACCCCTGAATCTCCTATAATTCGTTTTGAATCAAATACTTCTAAGTGGAAAGATCTCTCCACCCGTGCTTCAAGCCTTGCTTCCTCTTCCATGAGGCTTCCCCCACCCCAGTCCAGCCGTCCCTCACGATGACCCTTTCCCAGAGCACCTAATTCACTGTGCTTCTAAAATAGCTACTTGACAACACATCAGCGTTTTCTACTGAAACTTGCAGGAATAAACTGGGCCTCCAGTCCATATCTCAGTATGAACGGTCCCAGCCTAGACCAGTGCCCAGTGGGCACAATGAACACGCAGATATTGGGGAACTGAATATGATTGACTTAGATTGAACAGAGCTTCTCTTCCACCTGCAAAGTCCCAGTTGAATAAACGAATCCAGCCAGCACACTCAGGTGGCTCATTATCTCAAGTAGGAGGTGAATTTTGGGGAAAGATGTATAGGATCCAGCCTAGGGGCTGAGGGGTGCTAACTTGTCGATTTCAGGGTTAGTGGGGAGTACAGTAAGCTCCCAAGAAAGCTGAAATAGTGAACGGGGGGAACTCTGAACTCCACTCCTGAGTTCTGTCCCCAAACTACTCAAACTCTCTCTTCTCCTAATTACCTCCTCCCTTCAGCTGGGTCCCGCCTCATTATACAGCCTCATGGTCCTTAAACAGCCGGTGCTGCACTGGCCTCTCATTTCCCACACTCCCAGGCCAGTTCCACTCGTACCCCTCCCCCTTGTGCTCCTCCCCTTTCCGGGAGCCTCGTGCCCAGGGTAGAGTCGGGCAGGAGCCAGGTGCCGAAGGGGCGGGTCCGGGTCTTTACCACCCCCTACTCGGGAGCCTGCGGGATATAAGGCTCAGGGAGAGCGGGGACTCGGTCCACACAAGGGTCCGGAGGAGCAATGGTCACCCGGGATCGAGCCGAGAATAGGGACAGCCCCAAGGTGAGAGGCGGGAGGGGAGGAAGCAGAGGTCCCTGGGCTGGTCAGGGGACAGGGTCCCTGAGACCGAAAGTCAGAGAAGAGGCTGGAGATGCAGGGCTGGAAGGGGGAGAGGTGCGCGGGGGACCCGAGGAGCCAGGAGCTGGGGAGGAAGCTGCGAAGTATGGAGAAGGGGTTAGCGTCAGAGCTGGCACTGGGTGGGCGGCAGAAGCAGAGGTCTGGGGCGTGGGTAATGGCAGTTGACACCTTGCGGCCTGGCGGGCTTGGGCGGGGGTCAGAGTCCGAGTAAAATAAGCAGGAGGAGCACAGAGCTAAGGGAGGAGAGTGGAAACAAAAAGCGGAGAGGATAGGCCTTTGCTCCACGCGGGCTGTGAGCCGGAGCTGGGCCAATGCAGCCTTGTAAGAGAAGGTCTGGAGGGCATTGATTCCAGAGGCCCGAGCCCAGGTGGTAGATCTTAGGACCAACGGAGAAGGGTGACCGCACAGACGGTTTAGTGGGAGAAGAGGGGGCGCGGTCGCGCTGGGTATCTCCCTTTCTACACTCAGGGCCACCAACTCAGCCCGGCGCCCGGCGCCTTGCGGCCCACGTGTCTGGGCGCAAAGAGGGCCCCCAAAGTTCTCCACTGAGACAGAGAAAGACTGCACGAGACGGAGACGTAGAGAGAAAAGAGGAGGAGGAGAGACACAGAGAGGGGAGGAGGGAGGACAAGAATGAGAGAGGAGAATACAGAAGACCCGGGAGAGGAGGCGAGCTACAGAAATTGACCCTAGGGGCGTTGGGAGGGGGAGCGGAGAGGGATCGAATGGGTCCGGCCTTAGGTTCTCTGGCGTCTTGGGGAAGGGGTGGAGGCCGGACTATCCCAGCGGCGGCATTCCGACGCCCGCGCGGCCGCGCTGAGTCTCGGTGGGGTCGGCCCGCTCTCCCTTTCCTGCTGGTCGCAGATGCTGAAGCCGCTTGTGGAGAAGCGGCGCCGGGACCGCATCAACCGCAGCCTGGAAGAACTGAGGCTGCTGCTGCTGGAGCGGACCCGAGACCAGGTCAGTTCTTCCGCCATCATCGGACTCCCAAGCATTCCGTCCTCCTGTCTCAGGGCTTCCCACTTGGGTGGGGACATATGCTGCTTTGGCGACCCTGGCCCCAAGGCATCCTTACCCTTCGAATCCCATCCCAGACCCCCTCTCGCTCTCAGAACGCGATCTTCATCGCCACCCCTCGGGTCTGTAAGGTTCACATCCGGCTCTGTAAATTTCATTCCCGGGGGTCAGTTTCAACCTTTGGGTCTGTAAATTCTCCCTCCTCCTCCCCCACACTCCCCGAGATAGCCAGCAGGGTGGTTAATTTCATTCCCCGGGTTTTCTGTTCACATCCGCTCCTCACACTGTGGGTTGGTTTCATCTCCTCGGGTTGGACAGTCTCAGGGTGGGCCAGGACCATTCTTGGTCATCTCCACTCCACATTCGGTAGCGCGCTCTGTGGTCCGCGCACAAACGCGATCCAGGGGCACCCCCAGCTCCCGCATTCCCCCTCCCTTCTACCCCCTGCCACTTTCCCCCTCTCTCCCCACCCCTTTCTGTCTCTGCGCCCTCCCCTCCCATCTGTAGAACCTCCGGAACCCGAAGCTGGAGAAAGCAGAGATACTGGAGTTCGCCGTGGGCTACTTGAGGGAGCGAAGCCGGGTGGAGCCCCCGGGTACAGCGCGGGGGTGGGGCAGCGGAGGGAGGGAGGGGAGAATTCACTGGGGCCCGGGCCGGGGTAGATGGGGCGGACCCTGTGGTGGACGGTGGGCTTGGGGTGTGGCATGCTCCGCTCCGAGGCGAGGTTAATAACACCCGCGCGTGTCTGTCTCTGTGTCTCCCTCATTTTCTCCCTCTGTCGGTCCATCTGGCTTCCTGTCTCTGTCTGTGCGCCTGTCCGGCCTCGGTATCTCTGCGCCCCTTCCCTCTCCCCACCCTTCTGGGACCCCTGCCCTGCCCTCCCGTCCTCCCGCCGGCCGTACCCGCGGCCGCGGCTTCAGGTGTTCCCCGGTCCCCAGCCCAGGACGCCGAGGCGCTCGCCAGCTGCTACTTGTCCGGCTTCCGCGAGTGCCTGCTTCGCCTGGCGGCCTTCGCGCACGACGCCAGCCCGGCCGCCCGAGCCCAGCTCTTCTCCGCGCTGCAAGGTTACCTGCGCCCCAAGCCGCCCCGGCCGGAACCGGTAGATCCGAGGCCCCAGGCGCCGCGCCCACCGCTGGACCCCGCCGCCCCAGCGCCTGGCCCCGCGCTGCACCAGCGCCCCCCAGTGCACAAGGGCCTCCCTAGCCCGTAGGCTGAGGCTGGCACTGAAACCAGATGGAAAACAGTGAGATAGGATGGGGGAGAAGGGATGGGAGCCTTTAAGAAAAAGCCGGATAAAGAGGAAAGGGAAAAAAATAAAATAAAATAAAATCGACTCTGGTGGGATTCGAACCCACAACCTTTGAATCGCTCTTTCGTCACTAGAAGTCCAATGCGCTATCCATTGCGCCACAGAGCCACCTGGCGGGCGGCGGCGTCTGACGGCTTACGGGTACTAGAATGGGAAAGGGGCGGGGGGAGGGGGAGGGTTGTGAGGGAATTGGGCGGGGCGTGTGACAGAAGCGCGTGGTTTGGACCTCAGAGGCTTGCCTGGAAGAGGTAGCGTGCGCAAAGCACGTGAGCCAGGTGGGAGTGCGGGAGCATAGGGGTGGAAGAAACTGGGAGACAGCGCAACTGAATATGAGCGAGCGAGCGAGCGAGTACAGAGCTCTAGCTGCCCGCTTGGGGGATGCTTCCAGTCCAGGCGCATCCCACTCCCAGATGTGGCCCCACCCATAAGAATAAACTTGTTTTGTTGGAAATTTTCTGTGTGTCTCTGTTTCTTCTGGTCTCTCTGCTTTCCCATCTGCTGCTCCGCTCTCCGAAGGAATCTCGATAGTTCCCAAAGAAGACCAGCCAATTTAGCAGAACTGTTTGTAGCTCCACTCCTTCTTTCTAGTCTCTTAGGAAGACTACGGGAAAACATTTCCCCCACGCAGGTAGCGTGGCCGAGCGGTCTAAGGCGCTGGATTTAGGCTCCAGTCTCTTCGGAGGCGTGGGTTCGAATCCCACCGCTGCCAGGCCAGAGTTTTTCTCGAGGCTTAAGCACGCTTTAATTCATAAAGTAAATTACTTACTTTTATGAGAACTCCTGGTAGCGGTCTCACCAACGTGTATTCCAGACAGAACTTAGGTCTGCCTCCCACCCCCAAACCAATACGTAATGGAAACTGCCAAAGAAACCTCGGACCTTCATAATCGATCTCCACTTTAACATGTCAAATAACATTCCTATCAAAATAAGTGCAACTTGCTATATATTTAAGTGACTTACTGTATGTTCTCCTTACGGTGTGCTACAGGCTCGAATTACCTAGCCTGAAAAGCTCAGAAGGTAAGATCCTAGTTTAATTTTCTTTCCAGATCCTTTCAGAACATAAGAGAATATCATACATGAAGCTAATGAATAATATAATAGAACACATTGGTATTGAGTGAAAACGAAAAAGGAAAGGTTCCACCGAGATTTGAACTCGGATCGCTGGATTCAGAGTCCAGAGTGCTAACCATTACACCATGGAACCCATTCCCTAACAAAACCTTCTGACAGTATATATATTATTGTACTTCCTATTCTGTGCCTTTACATACTTTGCCATTCATAGAAGACAAAAACGAGTTGTCGGATTAGGGTGGATACCACTATCGAGCACCTGAAATATGAATTTAAATGTGCTGTAAGTATAAAATACACACTGTAATTAGACGACAGTACAAAAAAATGGTTAAAATTTCATTAATAATTTAAAAATATTGATTACATGATAAAATAAGATTTAGAATATAATGAGTTAAGTAAAATGTTATTAAAATTAATTTCAAAAAAATTTCACCTATTTCTTTGTACTCTTTTTAATGTGTGGCTCCTAGAAAATTTAAATTCGCATGTATGGCTCGCATATGCACTGCTCTAAAACATCTCCGCTCTCCCTCCACTGTCATTCGTTCTGCCTTCTGAAAAATACCCTACCGCACTTGATACCATTTCCTCTTAACACCAGGCAGCAGTATTTGCGTTACTCTTTTCCTCTGTTATGTTTGAAAGTATACGATTATCTACTCAAAAGTATTCTAAAGATTGTCATGTACCGGTGGAGAAAAAGGGCTGTCATGTACCGGTGGAGAAAAAGGGCAGACGCCCGAACAGGGACTTGAACCCTGGACCCTCAGATTAAAAGTCTGATGCTCTACCGACTGAGCTATCCGGGCTCTGCTACTCAACCTCTTCTACTTCCTATAAGAGTTTCGCATTTACGAAAATGCTGAGGCTAAGCGGTACCCTACGCACGCGCGCAGGAGACTACAGAACGCACCTCGAGGAAGCCGGTGAAGCTAATGGCGGATGATTGCGCTTTATCGGACCCCCTCCGTACAGCGGCCGCACCTGTTAGGACGCTGGGGGCTGGAGCGCCGCGGAGGCTAGGTGGGTGCGGTGTCGGTATCGGCAGCACAGGGGCGCTGCCGGCCGCGGGCTTCCCTCGAGGAGAGGTTTCCCCCCAGTCCGGATGACCGAGACCCCAGGCACCCCACGCACCTGGGCTCTCCCGCCTACCGCCCCAAGGCCAAGGGCGGCCCGGAGCGGAAAGAAGGCCACATGGGGCCTTCAGATGCTGTGCGCCCGGAGCCCACTTCGGTCCCCAGACCGGCCCTATTCCAAGCGAGAGACTGAGATCGGGCGTGCCAAGGACCGGGGACACAAGAGGGCCGGGCTTGGGGGTGGTGGTGCCGAGTTTAGGAGGTGACAGGAGGGCTGTTTCTGACCCCTATGCAGTGTGCAGAGATGCGTGTCCGATTCGCATGTGGCTGTAGTCACGTGTGATTTACGGCTCACTTGTGTATAGTGATTCACATGGATGATTCACAAGTAGGAATGCGGGTGCCCTGTGGCCAGTTCTGGCTGAGAGAGAGGATGAAACAGTCTTGGGGGAAGTTGGGGAGTGGGCGGACAAGGGCCCCAGGGCATCAGTCGGCCCCTGACCAGGAGCAGATCAGTGTCCCAGTCATACAGGCGTCACCTAATCCCTGTCTCCCTCTCGGCATCTGGTCCCTCCCTTCCCAGTGGGACCCGGGCTCCTGACAATCATCTGGGTGAACCCGGTCCTGCCAGTCAGAGGGACCGGCTGTGCCAGATGCAAACAAACAACTATTAGGGCGAAAGGCTGTGGGCGGGAAGAGGGAGCCCTCAGCTAGCAACAACAGAGAACTTCTGGAGCCAGCGAGCCAGCGAGTGAGCCCTAGAGCATCCCAGAGACAGCTGGACTTTTCCTCAAAGGCCTATCCTGACCCCCAGGCTCTGACACAGCGGCTCAGCAGCCCAGCCCTGCCTGGCCTGCGGCTCACCTCCTCCAGGCCGGCTGCCGGGGGCATCCTTCCTTCCTTCCCATCATGGCCGTGTACCGCGTGTGTGTGGGCACTGCTCCCTACCTGATGGCCGGCACACTGGACAACATTTTTGTCACACTGGTGGGCACATGTGGTGAGAGCCCCAAGCGGCGGCTGGATCGCGTGGGCAGGGGCTTCGCCCCTGGAGAGAGGGAGGAGCCACCCCGAGGGGCAGAGCGGACAGGGGACCCTGAAGGAGGAGAGGGTCTTTCCTCCAGAGCTCATCAAATCCTGCAGAACTCAGGATGCCGGTCCTGACCTCGTCACTACCCCTATTCTGGTCCTGTCTTTTCTGGGGATGATAAACCCTATCCAGGCAGGGCTGTGGAGAAGGAGCCCTGGGCAGGGGCTCCGGAGAATTCCACTGGCTTCCTAGCTCCTCCTCCAGTAACTGAAGGTGGGCTTTGGGGAAGGCGCTTGCCCTCTTTGAGCCTGGGTTTCCTCTTCTCTGGAAGGGGTCCACCTGCCTCTGCCAGGCCCCAGGATTGTTTGCTGCTGGCCTACATAAGGTGAGGGCTCCAGGGAGGCTAGGGAGATCCAGAATCCACTCTGCTCACACAGGACTCCTGCAGCGCCGTGGCTGCTACTGCCTGGATGAAGGATGCCTTTTTCTAATTCATGCAAAGGCACCACATGGGTTACGGTCAGCTCGGGTTTATATGTCAGACTAGGTGTCGGTGTAGTCGCACTTTTCAAGGTGCAAGGATGACGTTGGCAGTTCCTTGCCTCTCAACTGCTTGCTCTCCTGCCCCCCAGGTGCAGAAGTACAAGGTACGCTGCTCAGAGGAGCTGGGTGAGCTCTTGCTGCTGCGGCTCCCCAAGGAGCGCTACGCTTTCTTCCCCAAGGACTCCTGGTACTGCAGCCGTATCTGCATCACTACCCCTGGTGGTACTCTTTGCCACTTTCCCTGCTATCAGTGGATTGAGGGCTACTGCACCATAGAGCTTCGACAAGGAACAGGTGGGCCAGAGGCAGGGGCTGGCCTGGGCTGCAGAAGACATCTGCTGGGATCAGGGAGAGCTCTCACAAGAGCCCAGAGTGTAGGGAATAGGGCTGGAATTAGGGTAACTGGAACTCAGGGCTCCCAAGTAGGTGCTTTCTGAAAATATAAGCCTCTAACACCCTGAAATGCAGGGGCTTTCTGGGCAGTATTTACCCACCCCCCCAGACACACAGAGACTAGGCACACACACACTTGCACACACTCACACCACTCAGAAACACACACAAACACATAGATAATGTGTGCTCACCACTGACACCCTCTGCCCTTCCCCAGAGCCAATTCCTCTGAGAGGAATTAACCTGCAAGCTGAGTTACTGAATTTCAACAGGGGGAGAAGCCCTGAATGTTTAGAGAATTTAGCTGGAGAGGCCCTGGCCACTACCACTGGCTTTTCTGGTATGGATGAAGTCCCTGTGAGGGGCTGTTCAGATTCTTTCTTGAATTTGGGGGACGTTTCAAGGTTGCTGGGCTGAAGGTCCTTCAGCCCCTGGACCCCCATATCTCCTGAGCAGCTCTCTCATCTGCAGAGGTAAGACTAAGGCGAGTCCGAGCATGGAGATGAGTCTTAGGCATGAGAGATGATGTTCTAGGTCAAGGTGAAGCAAGTGAACGTCACCCTTGCTAGTACTGTGAGTTACTCATAGACTTCGCTCTGAACCCCCATCTGTCATCACAGCACATCCACCCATCACTTCACAAAATATACTCGTTCATCAGTCCTTTGTCAAGTGCATATTATATGCACGGTGCCAGGCACCATGCTGGATGCTGGGAATACACAAAATGAATACGACGTGCCTTCTGCCCCCAAGGAGCCAAACATACAAACAACTAGGAAGATTGTTCTAATCTGGGGGTGAGGTTGTCCTGAATCCCTTCTACTGACGAATGCACAAAGAATGTGGGACATCCGTGTCACTGAGGGATTGGGTTCAAGGGTTGGGGGGTTCAGAACAGGCATGCTGGAGGAGGTGTCATTTGACAAGAGACTTACCAATGAGTAACTTTCATTCCTCACGGCAAGAACTATTTGTCAGGACTCCCTTCCCCTCCTTCTGGATCACAGGAAATGGGAACTCCAGGCCTGACAGGAATGCTACCGGTGAGGGTGGCCTAATTTGACTTCTTTGCTATCTTAATCTGACCTCATCCTTAATCAGACTGGTACTAACTCTAAACTCAATTCCAACTTTGGGGGCCCAGCTCTGATCACGACCCTCATTTAAACCTAACCTTAATCTAATATTGACCCTGAGCCCAGACCCAAAATGCCAGTACCGACAATTGTCCCAACAACATCGATGAACCCACACTCAACCCCAGCTGTACTGATGTGACCCAGATACCAGACATGACCCTAGGATTGACCAACTTCAGCCCATCCTCAGCCTCACCCCCAAACCAGCCATGATCTTGATCTCAACACAAACCCAACTCTAAACCAGTGTGGACATTCATGTCATCCTCAAATGCTAGCCTGATCTGAAGCTTAGTGCCTTCAGGAAAAAAAAAAAAACTTTAATTCTTTGTCATCTACCCAGAAAATGGGTGGTTTCTGGGAGTTTTAAAGTCATGTCTTTGAAAGCTAAGGTTCCTGTTTACCCTAAGCTTCACTTGCCACCTCTGACCTCTTTCCCCTGGAAGCTGGAAAGTCTACGCCCGCCCCTGGCTTCCCCTGGCAACGTCAGCAGCTTTGAGGAGGTGGAGTCAGATAAGAAATTTGCTTTGATCAAGAGGGTGCCTTGTGCAGACCAGGGAGACAGGTGAGGGTGAACTGAGATTTGGGGAAGAAGCTGGAGGGGCGTGAAGGGTCTGTTGTGAGGACTGGGTGGGCGGCCTGGAAAGCAGGATCGGTGACAAACGCAGTTTAATTCAAGTGTCTGGAGAAGAATGGGTGGGGATGGCCCCTGGAGTCTGGCAGAGAGGAGGGGAGAGGGCAGGGGAGGAGCCTGGAGTGAGGGGAGGCCTGGGGATTCTGGGGGAGGAGAGAGGAGAGGAATTAAGGGGAGTGGGCTGCAGGTCCCTCTGACTGGTTTCTGTCCTTCTGCTCCCTCCACTCCCCAGCAATGGGAATAGGTACCGGCCTGGCTTTCCCATGAAAACCGACATCCCGTCCTTGCTGTCCATGGAACCCAATATTTGCTACTCGGCCACCAAGACAACCTCGCTGCTCTTCAACGCCATCCCTGCGTGAGGCCACTGCTCTCTCCGCACTCCTGCTCACTCTTCCTTCAGCCTCTGTCCCTTTGATGCACATCCATGTCTCTGCCCCCAGTCTCCCCTCTCCTTGTCCCCAGTCTCCCCTCTCCCTGTCCCACCACCCCGTCTCCGCTCTCTCTTTAAGCAACTCCATTCTCTAGCTCCCCATCACCACCTCTTTGCTCTTAATTATCCCTTCTCTTTCCATTCCTCAAATCAATAGAATTAATTGAGCACCTACTCAGAGCAGAGCATGGTCCCAGGCACTGTTGGTGGGACCATGTTGAGTAGGACCAGAGAGGCCCAGCCCTTAAGATTTAAGGAGGTGGTCAGGCCACCTCAGGTTCAATTTCCAGACCAAAACTTTCTAGCTTTATGACCTTGATTTTCACTTAGCCTCTAAACTGTTTTCTCATTTTTAAAATGAAAATAATATTCATATCTACCTCATAGGTGTGGGGGAGACTTTAATGAGCTAACATCCAGCACAAAATAATCTCTCAATAGCGGTTACTGAGTAGTATTAGGATAGAGTTTTGGCCAGGAGGAACTCACAGTCTCCCTCGGGAGACGTGCAGCACAGTTAATCAGCAATCGGAGGGGTCACAAGCAGCTCAAGTCTGAGGCTGTGAGTGTGACGTGGCTGGAGGGGGTACAGCTGACATCTAGTGCATAGAGGAGGC
>NW_020173671.1:502752-532937 GCF_003031525.2 Neophocaena asiaeorientalis asiaeorientalis | reverse complement strand
GGTGGGGTGTGGGGGGGGAGGAGCAGTGAGGGGAGAGTGGGTGGGTTCTGGGCAGACCCAGGTCAGTATGGCAGGAGGAGTGCAGGGCTCGGCCATCTGCGTAGGGGCTGCATCAAGAGGCCCAGAGGAGGCCAGGGCAAGGAGCCGGATCCTCGTGTTCTGGGCTTTGGTGCCAGAACGGTTCTTCTGGAGAAGCACTAGTGGGAGGGGATGCAGAGGTGAGGCGGAGTGTGGAGCTTGAGTGTGTCCACAGTGGATTGGGGTGCACAGGCAGACACAGGGGGCTCAGGCTTCAGGACAAGGACCCGCTGAGAGGCCCTGGCAGGGCTAAGGGACCAGGGGAGCATCCCGGAAGGTAGAGTCACCTGAGTTGGTCCCCCGATGGATATGCGGGTCTAGGCAAGGGAGGGCCCAGGAGACCACGTGGACAGCCTGTGTGAGGCTCAGAGAAGGGCCAATGGGAAGAGGAGCTGGAATTTGGCAGCCATGTGGTCATTTACAGAGGGGAGGGAGTCACTGGGCTTTAGTGTGAGGTGACTGCCTGGTGTCCTGAAGGACATGTGTGGCAGGCCTTGGAAAAGGAAGGCCTGTTCTTTCTTCTCTCTTGCCTCCTCAGCCTCTGCTTTAATGACCAAGCTCCCATCCAGTTTTTCCCATCCCCAGGTCCTGAGTGGGCAGGTGCTCAGTGGGCAGGTGCTCAGCAAAGACCCATGGAAGGAGGAGTGAGCGGCTTAGTGAGCACGTAGGAAGCTGCCCCTGGGCTTGTCAGGTTACTAAGGCCCCTGCGCCCTCTCCAGGTGCCCACACTCTTCATGGCACATCAGCATCCTTCCACAGCCTACCTTACTGACCAACTGCCATAACCCTCCTATCCTATGTTCCATTCCCTTCCATTTGACTTGGCCTAGCTAGTGAGCAATTATTACGAACTGGGTATGTCAGGCATACACAGCCCCAGTCCTGGCCCTAAGGAGCCCACAGTACACTAGGAGCTGATTTGAGTACACTGTAGGATAATAAAGGGAGTGATGTACTTAAGGGTTTACGATGGAACGAAGGAAGTCATGGGTACTTTGTGAAAGATACACACAAGGCGTGTGTTTGGGGGGCCATCAGGCCATGCTTCATGAAGGACTTTGCATCTAAGGTGCACACAGAAGAACAGATAGGTTTGATACTAGGTGGAGATGTAGCAGAAGGTTTTCTAGAAGAGGCACAGCTTGAACAAAGCCCTGGACAGGGGAGAAAGCTGACTTCATTTCAAGCATTTTTTTCTGATTATAAAATAGTACATGCTCATTGTAAAATAATTAAAACAGTACCGACATCCACAAAGTGAAAAGTGCCGGCCCGCGGTTGGCAAGCCCACTTTTACTGGTTCAGTGTACAAAGTACATCTCTGGCTATGTTTAGCAAGAAGGCTGTGACTGGATTGGTTAGTGCAAAGGGTGGGAGAAAAAGCTAGAAAGGTTGTAGAAATCAGCTGGTGGGGAGCTTCCTAGGCAGCCTGAGCAGTTGGGGCTTTGTCATGTGGGCAGAGGGGGACCAGGGAAGGTCTGTGACAAGCTGAGAGCTTGGAGAAAGCAGGATGAAACACCAACGAGGAGACCTGTCTGCACCCTGCACACCACCTTTGCACACACATGTGGAGTCACCCCTACAAAGCCTCAAGGAGTCTCTAGACTTTTCTCCCATGTGGACTGTTAGGTACCTCTTCTCTGGGCGCTGACCTTGTCAGATCCCTCCAGGCCTCTAGGCTGGGGGCACAGTGCAGTTGGCAGCCCCTAGCCCCCCTGCCCACCCCCACTTCCCCTCCCACAGGTCCCTGGGCATGAAGCTTCTGGGTCTGCTGGACCGCAAGGGCTCCTGGAAGAAGCTGGATGACATCCGGAATATCATGTGTTGCCACAAGACCTCCACCTCAGGTGTGCAGAGCCAGGCAGAGATGTCCATCCTCCACCCTACCCCATACTCAGACCCCTCCGCCCCATCCTGGGAAAGGGCCTTCTTCTGGCTCTCTCAGGGGGACTGCTGGATCCCAGAGGGAGGGGCTCCTGGCTTCACTGGTGGCAATCTCCCAGATTCCCCTCAGGAACCAATCTCTCCTCCCTCTGGGAGGGGACAAGAATAAGTGAGTGGGGACAGACAGAGGGTCACGGGTCACTTAGGGAGTCCTGATCCTGATCAGATGCACTTGCCTCTCTTCCCCTACCCCTGCCACCAAGAGTTCTGGGCTTTGGGACCAGACTTTGGTTCAAATCCCTGCTCTGCCACCCAACTGAGCAAGTCACTCTACCTCTTGGAATTTTGGTGTCCAGTGTTAAACTGAAGATATAATTATACCTACTCTCATAGGATTGTTGGAAGGAAAGGCTAAACCACGGTGATGAGCAAAGGGCTGGGTTGAGCATGATCTAGTGAAGCAGTTTCCAGCTCAACTGGCCCCCCTCTGTTGTCCCCTAGAGTACGTCACTGAGCACTGATGTGAAGACCACTTCTTCGGATACCAGTACCTGAACGGTGTCAATCTTGTCATGCTCCACTGCCTCTCCAGCTTGCCCAGCAAGCTGCCTGTCACCAATGACATGGTGGCCCCCTCGCTGAGACCAGGCACCTGCCCGCAGACAGAGCTAGAGGTGAATGAGTTGTCAGTAGGGAGAAGGGATGGGTATGGAAGGTAAGGGTGGGATGGCTGCATCCAGCCTGCAGGCCTCATCCCCCAGCCCTGCGCCTTTAAGTAGAGCAGATATGGATGAGAGCCAGATGGGGCTCAGGCTTGAGGCATGAGATGGGGCCTGCTGAAGTGGTATGAATGAGCATGACAGCCTGGAGGAGGAGGCCCTGTCCCTGTTCTGGGGCCTCCAAGATCCCAGGTGCTGAGGCCTGAAGAAGGCTGTTTTAGGACAGGCCAAAGGCAGCACCACTAGAGGAGCAAGAATGATCCTTGAGAACTAGAAACTCCTAGGGTGTGGGAGGAGATGACAGCCCAGTCAAGCCCCCAGGCATCCTCCAGGGGGCTGGAGATGGGGTTGGTGGATTCCCCTCGTGTGTTGATTTTGCTGATACTGGATACAATGAAGTCATCTGACTTGAGAGAATAGGAAGGACCAAGGTATGGGGAAAGGGGGAGAGGATGCCGGCTTGTCCAAGCTGCTGGGAAGCCAGGTGAGAGGCTGCACAATGAAGGACTCAGCTGGACCTCATTCCGGACATTTGGGGAAGGGTGGGGTACCCAACACTGGCCTTTAGTGCAGGCACCAATAATTACTGAGACCCAGGCTGGAGCGGGAGCGGCCAGAGAACGGAGGGAAGCAGTGCGCGGGTGGGGAGACCACTCTAAGGCTCCGTGCAACTTCCCCAGAGGGGGCACATCTTCCTAGCGGACTACTGGATCCCGGCAGAGGTCCCCATCCACTGCGTAAACGGCCGCCCGCAGTACGCAGCCTCCCCACTCTGCCGGTTGTGGCTCAACCCCCAGGGGGCGCTGCTGCCCTTGGCCATCCAGGTGAGCCTGGGGCCGGGCTCTGGGGGGTTGGGGGGGGCGGCGCGGGGCGGGGCTGCGGGGGCGGGGCCTCAAGGGGCACACTAGCAGTCTAGAGCCTCAGCCCCTTATTATTCCTGGACGCAGCTCAGCCAGACCTCCGGGCCAGGCAGCCCCATTTTTCTGCCCACTGACTCCGACTGGGACTGGCTGCTGGCCAAGACGTGGGTGCGCAACTCGGAGTTCCTGGTGCACGAGAACACGCACTTTTTGTGCACGCATTTGCTGTGCGAGGCCTTCGCCGTGGCCACGCTGCGTCAGCTGCCGCGCTGCCACCCCATCTACAAGGTCTGGGTGACCCCCGGGCGGGGCCAGAGGGAGCGGGGCAGGGACGGCCTTCTCCCCTGACCTTCGGCTCCTGTGATCTCAACCCGCTCGCAGCTCCTGCTTCCGCACACTCGCTACACGCTGCAGGTGAACACCGTCGCACGCGCCACGCTGCTCAAACCAGAGGGCCTTGTGGACAAGGTGCGGCCTCCCGGCTCCCCGCCCGCCCCTTCCAAGGGGCTCCTTCCCGAGGGCACCTTGCCCCGCTCACAAACCCTGTCTCCCTCCCTTCGATCCCACTCACCGGCCCCACCTCCTCGGGCTCGGGGTTCCAAAGGCTCCTAGAGTTGGACGAGGTACCCCGGCCTGAGCACAGCCGCCCGCTGACCCTGCGTCGCCGCTCCCCTCCCGGCCTGCCCGGCCTTCAGTTATTCTTCTAGTTCCCACGTACCTAAGGATTACCGCCTACGCACGTAGTAAGGCCGCAACCTGCGCAGCCCATGTCGTGCTCTCATGGGTGTTTGATCCTTGGTCTTGGACTGCTCGATTAACTAAAAAATGCCCTCTGCTGAGTCACTAGACCAATCTCATCCCCAGGCACTGGGGTGGGGGATGGGCCGGTCCGGGAGCCCAGCTGTGTTCTGTCCTCAGGTCACGTCCATCGGGAGGCAAGTCCTCCTCTACCTCATGAGCACCGATCTGGCCCACTTGACCTACACCAATTTCTGCCTTCCAGACAGCCTGCGGGCCCGCGGCATCCTGGATACCCCCAACTACCATTACCGAGACGACGGCCTGAAGGTCTGGGCGGCCATTGAGAGGTGTGGGCCCGGGACCTGCAGCCAATCTGGCCCAGGGGCAGGGTGGACCCGTGTGCTCATGCAGGCTGGGGTGCTTGATGCTGGGGGTTTCAGGTGTCCTCCGGCCCAGCGTGGGGCACCTCAAGGGTGAGAGTTGCGGTTGGGGTTCCTTATGAAATGGCAGGTAGCCATGGGCTGAGGAGGGGCTGGGCTGTGTGTGAATGAGCAGAGGACCGGAAGGACGGGCCGTCCAGAGGAGTCAGGGCAGCAGCAACAGCTAGGTGTGGACTGGGGCCTTTAGGTGGGCAGGTCTTCCCTTCTCCTGGGTGCTGAGTGGCGAGGGGACACAGCATGTCAGGCTCTCCTCGGTGGCCTCTCTGGAGTGGGGGTGAGACTTGAGGCAAGCCTGGGCACTGGGGTTCCAACTGAATCTGGGGGTCCCCACTGAACCCCCATGGACTCTCAGTGGACTCTGGGCAGCTGGCTCTCCCTGGCCTGAGCAGCACTGGGCCTTGGTTTTCGGGCAAGGCCCGAGCCCAAGGTCACTGCCGTAGCAGGGACATCTCTTTCCTACAGTTTTGTCTCAGAAATCATGGCCTACTATTACCCCAGTGATGCATCTGTGCAGCAGGATTCGGAGCTGCAGGCCTGGGTTGGAGAGATCTTTGCTCAGGAGTTCCTGGGCCAGGAAAGCTCAGATATCTCCTCCCCATCCTCCAAACCCACTGTCCCCCTTGGCCCTATCATGACCCAGTTCTTATTCATTGGCAAGCCTTGGAAGTACATGCTGTTGTTAGCCCCACCAAACAGATAAGGAACAGGCACAGAAGGCTGCACAGGTAGTAAGTGGCAGAGGCAGGATCCAGAGCCAGCGCCCAACATCTCCAAAGCCCTTGCTTTCAGCCACTACGTGGTGCCTGTCTGGTCCCTGCTCCACCTTTACCACCCATTCACCTCCGCTTGCTGAGGTCTGTGGATGAGTCACATCATGCGGTAGGAGCCATCTCCAGCTGCAAGTACTAAGGACTCTGGAATCCTCTCTCATACCCTCTTATTCCCGTCCTGCCGGGTGGCCCCTCCAACCACCAACCTCTCTCACTTTTGGCTTCATGGAGTAGCTTGGTACTGCTGTTGCCCGATTCCTCCTTATTTACACCTGTCACTGGCCCCTAACTCTCCCCTCTCTTCTGACACTGCCATTGTGGCCTCTGAGACCCACCAACACCAGTGGCCCCCTCTCAGGCCTCCTTTGCTTAGTCCTCCCTTCCTTAAAGTCTTCCCTTTGCTCCACAGAGGACGTGTCCTTCAGAACCTCCCACTTCTTTCAGGCCCTCTGCCGCCTCCCCATCCCAGCCCTGGCCAGAGGGTGGAAGACTGTCACTGCCTGGGATGTCTTCTCTTGGCAGGGATGTGACTTTTAGCTGACTTAGCACTTTTGATGGCCACCCAGAGGAATTCCCGTTGGGGGAGACCCGGGAAGGAGGCGTGGTCTCAGGTCACCAGGAAATAGAATGAACAGCTGGTGTAGCCCTACCTGTAATGGGCTCCAAAGGTTTTTTTTTGGCCACTCTGTGCAGCCTGTGGGGATCTCAGCTCCCCGACCAGGGATCAGACCTGCACTCCCTGCATTGGAAGAACGGAGTCTTAACCACTGGGCCATCAGGGAAGTCCCGGCTGTTTGTTTTTTTTTAAACAAAATTTTGAACATACAGAAAAGTATAGGATATGATGTAATGAACACCCATTTACCCACCACCTAGACACAGCTGTTACCATATTTGATTAAGCTGTTGCTTTTGCTTATTGCTGAAGTCTTTTAAGGTAAATTACACACATTTCATATTTTACCCCTAATTGCTATGCATCTCAAAAAAAAACCCAAACAAACCCACGATGCCGCTTTTCTACACAACCGCAATGCTGCCATCATACTTAACAAAATTGACAATAATCTCCAACATCACCCTCTTACCAGTCCATACTCAAATTGCCTCACTTGTCCCATTCTCCCTCAGCTGATCCTGTTGATTCTGGAGCCAGTCAAGGACCACATGACACCTTTGTTTGTTTTGACTCTAAAGCCTCTCTCACTTTGGCACAGGCCCCTCCACCCTTTTTGAAATCACATGACATCTCACAAGGGCTACTGAAAAGCTAGGACTAGTTGTTCTGAAGAATGTCTCACCTTCCAAATTTATCTAATTGCTTCCTCATGATGTCATTCCTCTACCCCCTGTGTTTTTTGTCACCTGGAAGCAATACCTAAAGGTTAAATGTTTTGGGCAAGAGTATTTCTCCAGTGATGCTGTGTTCTCTGCATTGCATCATATTGGGAGGCATGTGACGTCAGGCTGTCTCACTATGAGTGATGCCAAGTGTGACTTCTGGGTTAAGGTGGTGACAGCCAGGTCTCTTTTGGATCTTTTAAAGGGCAGCCCCTCCCTGTGCTTTGCACCCCTACTATTAATCAGGGGCGTCCTGATCCTGACTGCTTCTCCTCCAGGGCCAGCTATTTTTCTCTTTGGGGTTATCTGTTTCCTATTCAAGACCCAGAGCGGGATCAACTCTCTGATCTTTCTTTATTCAACTTG
Organism: Neophocaena asiaeorientalis asiaeorientalis; assembly: GCF_003031525.2. Classification (NCBI taxonomy): domain Eukaryota; kingdom Metazoa; phylum Chordata; class Mammalia; order Artiodactyla; family Phocoenidae; genus Neophocaena; species Neophocaena asiaeorientalis. The sequence continues at coordinate 525,738 of NW_020173671.1, read as the reverse complement.
TCTCTGATTTAATACATCAGGACATCCTTCAGATAGACAAACATCTCTTCCAAACAGCCCAAAGTAATTCTAGACTCATGTTTTAAGGTAAAACACATTCATTCATTAACCTCAGTCAGCATGCCCCTTGCTTCCATATTTCAAAGGGAAAAAACAAATAATATGCACTAAAGAAAAATTCCCGTAGACGGTCTATCTTTGCTTTTTTATTCTATCCACCACGAACAGAACATTCAGAAAATTCCCACACACTCCCAGGCAGACAGACACCTGGTCCTTCCTCCAAGCCTCTCTGTCTGCTCTGTTGCATCAGCCTCTTTCCTGTCATCCTGACTCCAAACCCTGGAGCCATCTTGACTCATGTTCCCCGATGTCTTCCTCTCTCCCTACATCCAGTAGGGTGGCTAATCCTATTGTCCCCATCATTTTCTACTGTCACCGTCCGAGTCCCAGTCCTCTCACTACTCGTGCGTTGTGGCAGCCGCCTCTCAACCCGTCCCACCCCTCCCAGCCTCTCGCTGCTCGCCTGCCAATTCAATTACTGGGGCCACTGCCCCAGTAATCCTCTGAAACAGTGCCCAGAAACTACCCTGCCTGGCACACTGCTGCAGCCTCACCTCCAATTAAGTCTCCTCCTTTTCCCTCACGTTGTTTATGCCTCCGTGCCTTCCCACTCTGGCTTCCTACCCTCTCACGCTTTCACTTCATTCAACCAGTAAAGTTTATTAAGTACTGTTAATATTTATTAAGTATCGTTCGAGGTGCTGGGGTTCAGCAGTGAACATGACAAAAATCCTGGCCTTCATGAAGCTTAACATTCTTGTGGGGAGATACAGATAATAAACTAGCAAATATGTCAGGTGGTTATGAATACTAAGGAGAACAAAAGAGCATCAGGGGATATAGTGGGTCGAGGTAGGGGGGATTATTTCAGGTAGGTGGTCAGGGAAGGCCTCTCTGAGGAGGTGATTTTTTTAAAAAATAAATTTATATATTTATTTATTTTGGGCTGTGTTGGTTCTTTGTTGCTGCTCACAGGCTTTCTCTAGTTGCAGAGAGCACGGGGCTCTAGGTGTGTGGGCTTCAGTAGTTGTAGCACGTGGGCTCAGTAGTTGTGGCTCGCAGGCTCTAGAGCACAGGCTCAGTAGTTGTGGCGTATGGGCTTACTTGCTCTGCAGCATGTGGGGTCTTCCCCAACCAGGGCTCGAACCCATGTTCCCTGCACTGGCAGGCGGATTCTTACCCACTGCGCCACCAGGAAGTCCCTGAGGAGGTGATGTTTGACAGAGATGTGAAGGAAGGGAGAGAGCTAGTTCTGTGGATAACCGGGGCAAGAGTGTACAGGCAGAGATGGAGTCAGTGCAAAGGCCCTGAGGTGGGAGTGTGCTGGTGGGTTTGAGGAATCAGAAGACCCATGTGGCTGAGTAGAGTCAGAGGGAGAAAAGTAGGGAAGGAAATTAAGTTGGAGAAGGAATGAGAGCCAGAACAAGTAGGGCCATGGCGAGGCAAGTGAGGTGGGAAGCCCTTAGTGGGTTTTAGCTAGGGGTGACATAATTGGATTTATGATTCTAAAGGATCACTCACTCCAGCTGTCACGTGAAGAACAGGCTGTCAGGGGCAAAGGCAGAAGCAGTCAATTCATCCAGGAGCGAGATGCTGGAGACAGGGTGGTATGGTGATGGGACGAGATTGGTTTCTGCAAGAATTTGCTGACTTGTGCGGTATGAGATAAAGAGAGGAGCCAGCGCACGGATTTTGGCGGGAGCAACTGGACAGAGAGCACCGAAGTGGGACCACTGGTGGGGGAGGGGGAGATGGGTTTGGGGAGCGTGCGGAGTAGGGAGTCAAGCATTAGGCTTGGCAGGTGTCAAGTCTGAGATGCCTCATAGACACTCAGGCAGAGATGTCAGGTAGTAGCTGACACCCACTGCTGAGTCCAGAGTTCAGGGGCCAGGAGGAGGAGAGATGTGAATTTGGGAATCCTCAGCCAGTGGGAGGTGCTAAAGCCACAGTCCTGAATGAGACCACTAAGGTACAGAGAAAAGAGGACCAAGGGCTGAGCTTGAAAATGCCTTCCTCTGTCTTCTTTTCTCCATTCAAAGCTCACCCATTCTTCTACCCAGGGAGGCCCTTCTCTTCCTCCAGGAAAGTCACCCCTAACCACGCCAGCCCCAGTGCCGAGCCTGCCCTGCCTGCCCTCTCCTCAAAGAGCCAAGCCCTGGCCTTAAAGCCTCCCTCTGCTTCTATCACTGCAAGCTTATAAGTAGCACCCTCTCTGGCCATCTGTCTCTGCCACTAAACCCAGCAGTGGAGGATCTGCTCCTGAGTGCTCAGACAAATCTTGGTGAACTGGGGAGAATTAAGTCATTAAGTACTAATATGGGCTGCAGAAAGAAGTGCCTTGGTGTTCAGGGAGGGGCAGCTTGGCTGTCACGCTGAACCCACCGGGCTCTTCGGTTGTGAGCTCTGCCAACTGGGCATTTTCTGGTCCCGTCCCAGTACCCCCTTCAGAGACCACACCTTGGTGAAGACCACCATCCCTAACCTCAGCCCAACCCTAATCCTTGTCTAAAGACAGTGGTGGCCACATGTTCAGTACGCACAGCTCACTCTCTTCCTGCAGTGAACCCCAGCCCTGGGGAATCTGGTCCCCTCCATCTGCATCCTCTTCCCTTCCTCCCACACGCAGGCTTCCCATGCAGGCTGTGCACCCCGGGAGAGCTGATGAAGCTCCTCACTGCAGTCATTTTCAACTGCTCCGCCCAGCACGCCGCCGTCAACAGTGGGCAGGTGAGGCTGCGGAGGGCGGGCCTGGGGGGCACTGGGTCACGCGACATTAGGCCCAGCAATGGACATGAGGCCAGAGTTCGGGTTGAGAGCATGGGAGGGTCGGAGCTGTGATGGGTTTATGAATAGGGCTGGGCACTGGGGCTGGATGATGACTGGAGTGGAGCTGGGTCCAAGCTTGTAATGGTGACTCGAGTTGGGTTGTGGAGGGAGTGGAACTTAGGGGCTCCTGTCTCGGATGGGCTGCGACCAAGTGGAGTAGCAGCCTGCTCTGTGTGTGGGGCCAATGCAAGACCCGCTTCTCGGGTGACCTCTACTCTGGGTCCTCCTCCCTCCTAGGTGACTCACTCCACCCAGTCCTGGAACATTGGGCGGGGAGTGACAAGGGGTGACCCAGGCTCCTGCCACCCTTCTGGAACTTTCGACCTTATACCCCTCCCTCTCTTCCCTCTCCATGACCCCCTTATTTCCCAACTGCAAAATCTGGGGTGGCATGTGCAGGAACAGGGATGTTGAGGAGGGAGAGGGTCCTCTTCCTCTGGCCAACCAACTCCACTGGGGTGGGGTCTCCACAGCATGACTTTGGGGCCTGGATGCCCAATGCCCCATAATCCATGAGGCAGCCCCCACCGCAGACCAAGGGGACTACCACCCTGAAAAGTTACCTAGACACCCTCCCGGAAGTGAACACCACCTGTAACAACATTCTCCTCTTCTGGTTGGTCAGCCAAGAGCCCAAGGATCAGGTGTGTGTGGGGGTGTCTAGGGGTGGGGGGAGTTTGCAGGGCCTGGGCAGTGGAGGTGGTGGCAGCTCTCCCAGGGAGTTTGGGAGCCGATAGCTGGCATTTATGTCCACTGCTGAGCTGCCTTGGGTTCTTCAGTTTCTTCAGGAAATGACAGTTGGTCCCCAAAGACATACACTGAAGCAAATACCAGTTTAGTGGCCGGGGCACAACTTCCATCTAATTCACCAGTTTACCAATCTATCCACCTATCCGTCCATCTGTCTATCCAACCACTTACTCGTCCGTCAACCACTCATCCATTCACCCAGATATCCAGCGCACATCTGCTGGATCCCTCCCATGTGTCAACGCAGTGCTGGGCGCCAGGCTCATAAAGCTGGGTGAGAACGTCCTGCCTTCAAGAATCCTGTGGCCAGGTTGAGGAGACACACAGGAAAATGGAAAAGGGCACCACCATCTTGTAGGAATTATTCATGAACTCCTCCATTCAATCAGGACTTCCTGAGAACCTGCAGTGCCAGACACTGGTGGGCAGTTATGAACCTTGATGTCATAAGCTTACAGTCTAGTGACAGAGGTGAGAATGGGGCCCCATGGAACCTGACCAAGTCTGGGTGAACCTGGGACAGCTTCTTGGAGGAAGTGACATCTCAGATGAAACCTCTGGGACAGGGAGGGGTTTGGCAGACAAAAGAGGGGCAGGGTTAGTTTCTAGGCAGAGGGAAGGACTCTACCAAGTAAAGCCAAGTGAAGGTGAGAGTCTGTCGGTGGGTTTGCAGGAGCATAAACGGCTCAGTGTGGGTGCGGTATTTGTTCACAGGACAGAGGGGAACCATTGAAGAGTTTAAGCCTGGGGGTGACGTGGCTAAATTTGTGTTTTAGCGAGGGTGCTTCTGTGGCTGTGCGGATGGATGGGAGCGGCAATTCTGGAGGCAGGAAGGACGGCAAGGAGGCTGTGAGTTAGGCTGGGCCAGGGGAGCAGCCCTTTAATCACCAATTACTATCACCTCCATTTACACACCGCGTCACCAGTCATGTCTCTGCCCTCCAGGTCGTGTCCCCAAGCTTTCTGACATTACCCCAAGCTTTCTGACATTACGTGATATCCTCATCTCTCCCGCTTGACTCCATTTGGCACAGAGGGTTTATCTCTCTAACAAGTTTTAACTTATCATCTCATGCCCGGGAATGCAGGAACTCGTCCCTGGAGGCTGCTTCTCTCTGGTCCCACCTCCCAAGGATCTGGAGACACCCATTTCTGTCGTTATAAAGGAAAAGCTCTCTCTGCTTTTTGTCTACTCACAGAACACTCTGTGGGTACTCTCGATACTCTCAACTCGATTCTTCCAGCCAGAAAATGTGTGTGAGTGGTTCCCACCACCCCAAGCAGTTCTCCGAAACCAGCTGGGTGTCCCATGACTTAACTCGGTTCTGACACTGTCCACCTGGAGATAGTGTCAGATCCCACAGGTCAAGGGCTCAGTCCCACAAGACTGCTCCTCCACTCCACCCGCCTCACCCCCTTCAGGTGCCAATCGCAAGTCCAGCGTGTCATCTAAGCTTCTGACCAACCAGCTATAAGAGGTTTCTATGACCCCCCTCCTCAGTTTTGATCATTTGCCAGAACAGCTCACAGAACTCAAGCCAACAGTTTACTGACTAGATGACCGGCTTATGCTAAAAGGATACAACTCTGGAACAGCCCGATGGAGGAGCTCCACAGAGCGTGGTGCTGGGGAAGGGGCGCGGAGCTCCCCTGCCCTCTCTGGGTCCACCACCCTCCCAGCACCTCCACGTGTGCAGCAACCTGAAAGCTCTCCAAACTTGTACGTGAGGGATTTTTATGGAGGCAGCCTTACCTAGGCATGATTGATTAAATTATTGGCCATAGGGGTTCATTCAACTTTCAGTCCCTCTCCTCTCCCCTGAGGCTGCAGGGGTGAAACAAAGTTCTCACCCTCTAATCACAAGGTTGATTCTCCCGGCAACCGGCCACCCCAGGGGCTTTCCAGAAGTCACCTCATTAACATAAGCTCCGGTGGGGTTGAAAAGGGCTTATTATGAATAACAAAAGACACCTTTAACATTCCATCACTTAATGAAATTATAAGGGTTTTAAGAGCTCTGTGCTAGGCACAGGAAGAAGACCAAATATACATTTCTTATTATAAATCACAATGTCACAGTACAGAGAGAAGAGTATACAAGACGATGAGAGTGGAGAGTTCCCTTTCTCATAAGCCAGTGGGAAGTTCAACCCAGAAAGTTCTAACAGCAACAACAATAATAGCACCTATCACTTTCTGAGGATCTACCATGCCTCCGTCCTTAAATCAGGTATCTTGTGTACACTATTTCAAAATACAAAATAAGTAAGTAGCTATATTTAAAATGCTTAAGACAGTGACTGGCATATAAGCGTTCCATAAATGGCAGCTCCATTTTACAGGGGAGAAAACTGAGATGCAAAGGCACCAAGCAGTTTGTCCAAGGTCACAGCTAGTAAGTAGGCTTTGAACCCAGTCTATCACATTTCTGTGTTCTGCTTTATCAGTAGTGACACTATAGTTGTGGAAATTAGATGTCAATCTGGTAAGTAAGACATAAAGCTGATTCTTTGAAAAGACCGATAAAATAAAGACACCAGAAACCATTCAAATCAAGAAAAAAAAAAAACCCATAAATGTACAACATCAGGAATGTAAAAGGCATATAGCCACATATTCGAGAAGACTGAAAAAATTTTTAAAAAATTAAAAAGGAGAAGAAAATACTTAGTTTTATGCAAATAAATTTGGAAACCTAAATGAAATAAGTGATTTTTTAAAGAAAACCTAAAAAACAAAAAAAACAGAAGAGGTGAAAAACATACATAAATGAAAAGGGTTGTAAAAGATCTGATCCCTCTCCTTGTAAATGGACATTCTATTAAACCTTCAAAGAACAAATAATTCCTAAATCATTCAAACTGCTTGAAAGTGTAGAAAAGAGTAGAAGCTTCCCAAATCATTTTACTGGGAACCCTGATACCAGCACCTGGCAAAGGCAGTGCTCTTGAGAAGTGAGTCTCAGGTAGAGGGTTCTAGTCCCAGATCCACATTTCCCACCTATGTGACCTTGGGTATGTAATCGGGCTCTCTAAGCCTCAGTTTCTTTATCTGTAAAGTGGGAATGATAAGAGTACCTGTCTTATAGAATTGTTGTGCCGTTGTGATGGTCCATGTAAAGCCCTTGCAACATCACCTGTAATTAAGAAAATAAAATTACAAACTCATTCCACTTATCTACAACAATCTTAAAAATATATCAGTAGTCCGTGAAGGCCAACAGTAAATAGTAAAACAATAATACATCATGATGAAATCTAGTTTAATTTAGGAATGAAAGGTTGGTTCAACCTTATGCAACCTAACAATACACTTCCTTACATCAATAAAGAAACACCATATAATCATCTCAATATATGCTGAAAAAACGTATGATAAATGAGAACAGCCATTACTAATAAAAACTCAGTATAAGATGAAACTCCCGGGACTTCCCTGGTGGTCCAGTGGTTAGGACTTTGCCTTCCACTGCAGGGGGTGCGGGTTCGACCCCTGGTAGGGGAGCTGGGATCCCACATGCCTCGCCGCCAAAAAAAACCCCAAAAGTGTAAAGTAGAAGCAATATTGTACCAAATTCAATGGAGACTTTGAAAATGGTCCATATCAAAAAAAAAAAAAATCTTAAAAAAGATGAAACTCCCTTATGGAGTTTTGATAAAATATATTTCAGAAAACACTGTCCTCATGGTGAAACAATAGAGGTCGCTAAAGTCAGGGACAAGAAAACAAGGCTGTGATTTAACAGTGTTTTGGGAGGCTTCACTGGCGCAATAAAACAAGACAAAGAATATTTTAAACAACAGGATTGTTGGCAACAGTTGTATTGTATGAGCAGTGTGTGCTGGTTCGGAGACTGGCCCCAGGAACCGTGATGGCGAACTGGTTGTGCATTGCGGTCAAGCCCAGAGGGGCAGCTCTGCTCCGCCACACGATGGCACTGACTGAAGTTCACTGCGCTGTTTCTTGACTGTGATTGGCTACGCTGTAAAGCACGAGTGTACGGTGATGCTGATTATGCTGGCAACATTGGTTGACTGGGAGATGCCTCAGACCTGGTTGTCTTCAGGGGTTTACATCTGTGAAACTGTGAGGTAACAGGTGTATCCTTGGGCATAATTGCTCGGGCCTGTTTACGTTTGATTTCAGGTGTGTTCTGAATGTGGTTGTATTTAGTTCATAGAGCAGTGGCCCAGGCACAGGAAGGGACCTTTTTAGGGACCCGTGGGCTGCGGGTGTCCAGGCTGCTCTGCGCAGGTCGCTGGAGTGGTGGTTTGGAGGTTTGAAGGGTTTGCGTTTACAGTAGCCGTGGCTGGGTCACGCCCGCCTTTAGAAGCCACTTTGACTGTATTTGCTGGCAAATGTGGCCCTTCATTATTCTCCATCCCGTCCTGAACATCATCCTGACCCCGCACCTGAATTTTCTCCCAGCGGCCCCTGGACACCTACCCGGACGAGCACTTCACCGAGGAAAGGCCGCTCGCGAGCACCGCCATCTTCCAGAGCCGCCTGGCTCAGATCTCGCGAGACATCCGGGAGCGGGAGCGGAGCGGGGGCCTGGAGCTGCCCTATACTACCTGGACCCTCCCCTCATCGAGAACAGCGTCTCCATTTAACCCCTTCCTCCTACCACCCGGAAAGCCCAAGCGTGAGGTGGCCCAGTTTCTCAGGGTCCTCAAGGATCTTCCGTCTTCCCTGTTCTCGGTCAGCGTGAACTTTCTCTGCACCTTTTCCACCCACGGTGGCTCTAGCATCACATGAACTGGGCCCTGAGCTGCCAGTACAGCGGTGTCCAGGGTGAGAAACCGCTGGCTAAAGTCAGGTGCACAACAGGCCCTTCAAAAGGAAGGAACCCCAACACCCCTTGCCCTACTTTGGACAGGCTCCTGTGAAAGCCTAGCCTACCCCCGCCTTCTGTGAAAACTCTTCCTCCTCCCATTGGGCCCAGGTTGGGACTCTGAGGGCGTCTTCCCAGTCCTCCCCATTCCAAAACTGCTTCTCCTACTTTGCCTCTTTGTTTCCACTTTCCTCCCATCCTAGGACCAATCCAATGCAACTTCCTTCTTTGGAAGAGCCTGGAAACTGGACAAGGAAGGATGTGTACCCTGGATCTGTCATGTGGTCCACTTTGACCCCAGCATCTTTAGGGAGAGGGTTACAATTAGAGCCCAGCTTACCTGTACCTCTAGCTGTAGTTCTCAGGGCCAGGCTCCCTGGCTTGTGTGTATGTGCGTGTGTGTGTGCGTGGAGTCTCTCCCCAGCTCTTTCCTATCCCCACTATCATTCCCCACCATTTTTGTCCTTGAGCTCAGTAAATTCAATAAAAATCAATATACTTGGCTCCCATTTCATTTTTGTTTTTGTTCCTGTGTGCATGTAGGTGGGTGGGGAACCAGGGGATTAGAGAAAGAAAGAGCAGCAATGAGTCCCTGGATCACCTGCTCTGGAGACAGGAAGCCTCCCAGCTCAACCCACCACCTAGCCAGATCCTACGTTCCTTCACCTCCCAGAGTGTGTTTTCCATCAGAAGGTGAAGGGATATCCAGACTCAAGGAGCCGATACAAAAAAGTGGGTATTTTGCAAAGCCTGAGAATCCAGCTTCTGGGTGTGGGAGTTGTTAGCATTGCCACTGAGATCTGGTTCCTCTTCTGGACACATGGAGGATTCAACCTCTGGCTCTCTTGTGCATGGGTGGAGTCATGGATGAGTTTTGGCCAACAAGCTATGAGCAGAAGTGATGTGGTCATCTCCAGGCTGGAGCGTTTAACTGCTGGCATGAGCTCACCAGAGTTCTCTGCTCTCTGCCTCTCTGTTCTAGAAGCATGTGATGAGATGTTGCTTCCATCAGCTTCTGTCTCTGAGGGACTAGAGCCCCGTGATGACCTGAGCTGGGCATGGAGCTGAGTGAGAAATGAACTTTTGCTGGGTTAAGCCATTGAGATTTTGAGATTATTTGTTGTTGCAGCATAATCTAACCCACCCTGACTGAAACAGATGGTAATCTGGGGGGTCTAATGTTCTCCCTTCCAGCCCTGTAGCCCTTAAAAATTGAGATTTGTGCAGCCCTCAAGCCAGTCATCCATATCTTTCTCCACAGCCACCCAACCTTCCCATTTTCCTGCTTCCCTAGACTTCAGATCTAGCCCCCCTTACCTCTTCTGCCTCCTGAGTCAAATTTTGTACCCCACCAAGCCCTGGTCACAGTGTCTTTGGGGAGTGGACGTGGGGCAGACTTTGGCTCTGCCAAAGATCGGATTTTCACTTCCTGAACATGTGATACTGGGAGAATAGGATCCCCACGGCATTGTGCATGAAGAGGCGTGTTCGGGGATGTCTTACCTGCAGATTCCAGCCTAAGAATTTAGCCAAAATCACCAGTTTCTGCTCGCCTTTGAACAAAATCAAGGAATAAGACATACCCAACGGCGCCCCCTTGTGGCTATAATAACTATAGCAGAGGCTGGATGTGCCATCCCCTTAAACCTGGGCATTGACTTAGAACAGCAGGACCGGGATACGCTGGAAGGATGTCAGGGCACAGTCAGGCAGCTTGTCTTTCCAAGAGGACGGACACTCCTTGGCCTGCACCAAAGTTAGCATTAGAAGACATGCCTCGTCTGCAAATGTCCCAGAGCCAGAGAGGGTGGAACCAGGGGGGATGATTGGAATCTGTTTCCCCAGAAAGCCAGCTTGGAGGGAGATTTACTGGGGAGACACACATGGCCACACGTAGGATCCTACGTGGGCTCTGGAAGCCTCTGGGGACAGGATGTGGGGAGGGGGCCCATGTAAAGCTCCAGCCTTGTCAGACAGGTGGCGTCCCTCATCTTGCACCCTGGACCCCCTCTGTGCTTTTCCGTAAGTCTGGAGGGCAGCTGGTATGGTATAAAGAGAAGATACCAGCCCTCTTTCCGAGTCCCTCAGCCTCAATGGCCCAGATTTTTCAGATAAATGGGAGGAACGTGAAGACCAGGAAAGTCCCTTCCAGCACTGACGTTCTGGGGTCTGCTTGCCTCATGGCTCCTGTCTCCCTAGAGAGTATGTGGAGGACGCGGCTGTCAATTCCCCTGGCATGACCCCTACTTCAACTGGCTTATGGGGGCAGACAAAAAACACATAAACAAACACATAAACAAATACATCCTTTCAGATGGTTGCAAGTGCAGTCAGGAGATGAAACCAGGTGGTGTGTTAGCATGACCTGGGTGGGGGGGAGCATTAGATGTGGTGATCAGGGAAGGTCACTCTGAGGAGGTGACAGCTGAGTTGAGACTAGGGGGATATGTGTTACAAACAAGGACAGGGCAAGTGCAAGGGCCCTGAAGGGTGTGCATTCAAGGCCCGAGCGGCTGCAATAGGTGACCCAGGGGTGGACAGAAGCTGGGTCATGCACGATCCTATAGTCCACAGTTGAGTGTTTGGATTTGATTCTAAGGGAAACACAGTTTTAAGCTCTGGCTTACAGTAGGGGAGTGACCCAATCTGATTGTTTTCCCTCTGTCTTGGGGGGCGGGGGGCTCCAGGGGTTGCTCCCCTGCCTTGCAGAGCTCTGGATGGGGCAAGGTGGGGGTGGGGTGGGTGCCCCAGCAGTGAGGGCTCAGCTTCCTGTGTGGGTGGCTCATTGTGAGCCAACCCAGTGAGCTCACATCCTTCCCTAGGGCCTCTCCTGCTCTCCGGGTCCACCCCTGGTCAAGGAGAACCAGTTCTTCAGCCCAATGAGCACCTACCCAGAGTCACGCATCCACATTTTGGTTGTAACTGGGGAGCGCTCCATCTACATCCTCATGCCTAATCCCATCCATGTCCCCAGCCACATCCACGTCCCCACCATCCCCATCTCCATCTGTTTCCCTTGGGAACCTAATTTCCACTCCAGACTTGAGCCCTCATCAAACCTGGAGCCACCACTCCTGCTTTTTTTGGGACAGAGGGGTCGGCTGGGGGACACCTATTGAGAATGGATTGTGATTTGGAAAATGGCGCCCAAACTCTTCTACACCATCAGCTCCCTCCCCTGTTTCTCCCAAATCCCCTCCCACAGTCCCCTCCAGGCTGACTGTGTGCCCCTGCCTCCTTCCCACTCCCACAGAGTGATGCTACTGCTGGATTAGAAGGTTAAGGCTGGGCCTCTCACCCCTGCTCCTCCAGGACCCAGCATCCCAGAGGGGCCTGGAGGTGCAGTTTCCCAAACCTCTGAGCCTCAATTCCCCCCTCCACTGGCCCTGCTCCTTACAGAGCCTTAGCAGCCCCCTGGGGGCACAGTCTCAAGAGACGGGGAGCGGCTAGAAGGCAGGAGGTTGGGTAAATTTTCTTCTTAAGATGCAAATTTGAATCGTCAAGTTCCTCGCATCACTCAAGGGTCATCAGGGTGGCTGAGTAGAGCCCAGGAGGGCAGGTCTGACCAGCCCGTGAGAGTACTGTGACCAGGCAAATGAGACAGCTCTGCCAGTCACAGAGCATGCGCATGACCTTCATCCCCAGCCTCTTCTCTGTCCTGCCTCCATCCCCTTAAGGCATTCCCTGCCCTCATGTCACCTCCTACCCCTCATCTCATCCTTACTGAATATTCATCCTAATTCCAATCCCATCATTGATTCAGTTCCCAACCCTGATCTTGTCCTCATCACTAACCTGTGTTTCGAGAATCTCCCAGTTACCAGGTACTGTGCCTGGAGGTGGGGAGAAAACCAACCCAAATTACAGACAGTCTAATCTAGTGGAAAAGAAAGATATCCATCAAAGATGTTAACTACAGTGCTCTGGGAGCCATTAAGAGTTAAACCTGGTCTTTCTTGATGAAGCAATTATCAAGCTAAGATCTGAAGGAAGAGGAAACCTTAACCAGGTCTAAGAGGTGGAGAGGGAACAGTATGTGCAAAGGCCCTGTGGTTGGAAGGAGTCGACCACACTTTACACCTTTACTCAAAAGTCCCCTTCTAAAGAGCTCTTGCCTGGCTACTATATATCTAAATTTGCTCCCCTATACTTTATACAGTAAGTCCCCTACATACTAATGAGTTGTGTTCTGAGAGCACGTTCATAAGTCAAATTTGTTCCTAATTCCAGCAAATTTAGCCTAGGTACCCAACTAACACAACTGGCTGTACAGTACTGTACTGTAATAGGTTTATAATATTTTTCACACAAATAATACATAAACAAACAAAACAAAGCAAACAAACAAAAAATAAAGAAAGCATTTTCAATCTTACAGGACAGTACCTTGAAAAGGACAGGAGTACAGGACAACAGCTGGCACTTCTCAGCAGTACCGGCTACATCACCACTGCTTCTATTCTTGCTTCCAGACATCCTGGGCTTGAAATAAAGATACTGTACCGCTATACTCTATACAGCGCTGTACAGTAAAGTACACAAAAGCACAACCACTTGCAGAGGATGCAGGGACATGACAATATATACCAGACACGGGAACTAACTTAGGTGATTGGATATGCGAAAGCAGGTTCGCATCTTTAAAAGTTGGCTACTTGAAGGTTCGTGTGTAGGGGACTTACTGTATTATCCTTCCCTGCATTATAGCTTCTCTTCAGCATTTATCACTCTTTAATGTAGTATTTATTTATTTTTGAAATTAAAAACTTATTTATTTATTTATTTATTTATTTTTGGCTGTGCTCAGTCTTCTTTGCTGTGCACGGGCTTTCTCTAGTTGCGGCAAGCGGGGGCTACTCTTCGTTGCAGCGCATGGGCTTCTCATTGCGGTGGCTTCTTTTGTTGCGCAGCACGGGCTCTGGGCACGTGGGCTCCCGTAGTTGTGGCACACAGGCTGAGGTGCTCCACCACATATGGGATCTTCCCAGACCAGGGCTCGAACCCATGTCCCCCGCATTGGCAGGTGGTTTCTTAACCACCGAGCCACTGGGGAAGTCCCGGGGTATGTTATTTTTTAGAAAGCATATGTGGGCACTGCCTGTAAGTCCCCGGCAGTAGGTCTTCCTTCTGCTCTGCTTCCCATGGCCCTTTCTCAGTGGGTTGTTCATTTTAAAGTTGGGACCATAGGTCACCATCAACCTCTCGAGCAGTTTTCAGGCGGGCCACGCCTTATGCTGCTGGACGGTCTGGAAGAGGGCTGCCCTTGAGCCGCATGACCATTAGGTCCAGTCAGCTGTGGTCAGTGGGATTGGGGGCAGGACTGTGTTCCCGCTATGGTACCCTTCCAGGGGGCTGTGGGTGTGCAGGTATTTTGAGGCTTGGAGTCTTCAAAAGGCATAGTGGTGCCGTCCAATGAGTTTTTATTCTCTGGGGGGTTTTTTTGTTTCTATTTTGCGGTGTTTTGGGGATGAGTTACATCAGACCCAGCAGGGGCATATGGGGGCCTGGTTTTCTGGGGAGTCCTTTTCTCTGGGTGGCAGGTAGCCTAGAGCTATGGGGTCAAAGGGATGTCATGTGGGGCCCTTTTCCCCAGGGAATTTAGATGGAGACGCTGTTCTCGATGATGGGAGGGTCCAGGTAGGTGTAGGGGAGCTCCAGGTCCTGGTTTCTCTCCTGGATGTCTCGCGAGATCTGAGCCAGGCGGCTCTGGAAGGCCGCGATGCTCCAGCACGGGGCCACCTCCGTGAAGTGTTCGTCCGGGTAGGTGCCCAGGGACCGCTGGGAACCAAACACAAGGCTGGGTGAAGGGGCTGCTTTGCAGCCGGGACCCGCCTTAGCCATCCACCGTGGGGGACCTGAAGCAGCCTACGACTGAACCTCATCCGTGCCCCCTCCCCCTGAACAGTGATGATTACGGCAGGCAGCTCTCGGGGATGAAAGCTCAAGTGAGAGTTTTAAAGGGGGCGGCCTCACTGGAACATATCACACGTTGCCCTTGCAGCTAAGGGTGACTCTGAATCATCTCATTTGGCCATTTGACCCTCCTTGTGAGATGTCCAATGCCCTTGTGTCCTCCTGGGAAGACTCACTGGGGTCTGATGGCACAGTGGGGTGTGGGTCAGGGAGAGTAAACAGTGTCGCCTCCCTCACCCCAAGGCTGGCCTGGTCTGGCTCCCAGCCCCACACTCACTCTGTCTCCAGGCTCCTTGCTCAGCGCCCAGAGGGCAATAATGACATCACATGTGGCATTGACTGGTGGGAGGGTGGCTATGAACTTCTCCAGGCTTGCCTGGCCTTTAGAGGTGGGCGGTGGCAGTTGCATGGTAGGTGGCAGGTTGGGCATCCAGGCACTGAAGTCAAACTGAAGGCCGAGAGGGCAGAGTGAGGCTAGGAGCCCGGCACCCTCCGTCCCGCCACCCTGGCATTGACCCTTCTCACCTGCCCTGTACCGACAGCGGAATGCTTGGCCGAGCAGGTGAATATCACCATAGTGACATACTGTATCAGGGCTTCCCGTGTCCCCAGGGAGGAGGGTACACCTGCAGGGAGAGCTGGGCTGGGAACGGGGCTACCAGGGTCCTGAGGACAATGCCGCAGTGGCCTGAGGGTAGGACCTAAGAACCGAGGTCCCCCTACCTGAGCTCTCCCGGCCTAGGAAGCCCTCGGAGAAGATCTCCCACACCCAGGCCTGGAGTTCACTGTCGTCGCGGACAGACTCATCGCTCAGGTAGTAGATGCCGATCATTTCGGAGACAAAGCTGCAAGGTGCACGGGGTTCCATCCCAGCTGTGAACCCCGACCCTCTCTGAGGAGTGCCCCCGCCTGGTCCCAGTGCTATTAATGTCCGGCCCTCCTCCTGGTGGACGCCTCCCTGGGCCTTCCTTCTCCTTCCCAGTCTTCCTTCCTGTCCCCCAAGGCCCCAGTTCTCTGGGGCTCGCCCCCTCACCATTCCACTGCACCCCAGATCTGCATCCCATCATCCCGGTAGTAGTAGCCTGGGATGTCTTCAACTCCTCGGGCCCGGATATCCTCAGGCAGACACAGGATGGAATAGTTCAGCTGTTCCATGTACCTCTGTATCAGCTCAGAGAAACCTTCAATGCCAATGCCTGTGGACTGGGAAACGGGACTCCTGGGTACCACAGCCCTTGCCCCAGAAGCAGGAGGTAATAGTGGTTGGGGAGACAGGGCCACTCCCTTCGGCAGGCGGACTCTCAACCACTGCGTCACCAGGGAGGCCCAAGACCCCAGATTCTTTACGCTGAAGGAATATCCCATCCCCACCCTCCCTAAAGCAGTCCTTACCCTGTCCACCACCTTCCTGGGGGCAATGAGCAGCTCACGGGCCAGCGTGTTGATGTGCAGTGTGTACCGTGTGTGTGGGATCAGCAGCTGTAAGGGCCAGAGAAGGCAGAGCTAGGCAAAGCCTGGGTCTCTGTGGCCCCAGACCTGCCCCCCCATAGAGGAACCCAGTCTTGTCAGTCACACATGGAGAGAGATGACAGGGACAAGGGGGCAGCCTGGGATAGGGACCAGGGCTCTAGGCCCAGTGATGGGGGCTAAGGTCCACCAGCATCCTCTTCTGTGACCTTGAGCGTGTGTTTTCCTCTCTCTGGGCATCAGATCACTGGGCCAATGAGAGGGCTGATCTGGATAGCACTATGAATCCCTCCAGCTCTGGCCTCCTGTGATTTCCTAACCCCAGGCAGGCAAGGCACCGTGATAACCAGGGCCTGCGGGCCTGGCAATGTGAAATGGTCCCCTAGAGACCACGTCTGAGTGCCAGGCCCTGGGAGCTGTAGATTGTCAGAAACAATCAGCCTGGATTGAAGAGGACAGAGTAGGGCCTGCATCCAGGACCCAGGAGACTGTCTAAGGAAGAATCAGAAAGTGAGTAGCTGTGGACCCCTCATCTTTACAGAGGAGATGCTCCAGGTCCCTGGAGGAAATGAATCTGGGCCATCTGAAGGCTTAGCAGAGCCCACCTTAGAGACACGGGTCTCCCTCCCAGGGCTCCCCACCCTGCAGCTATCTGCAGAAAACCTGTTGGTCAAAGCCATGTTCACACTTTGGCATCTGTCAGCCCCAGGTCTCTCCTTTCCTAGGAGCTGGGCTTCTGTGATCGCTGTTGGCTTGAGCGCCCCTAAGAAGAGAATCTCTCTGGGGCATAGCCTGCTCTCACATGCGGTCCTCTCCCTCGCGCCTGTCTTCATCACCTCACCCTAGCTCAGGGCCTGCTGGAAAGCAGCCTCTCAGGGGAATTGTGCAGGGAGATGCCGCTGAGGCAGAATGGGGGCTCAGCATCTCAGCCTGAAAGGACAGGGCCACGTGGGGACAGGCGGCATAGGACCCCGAAGGGCAGGCCCAGGTGCAGCGACATGCAGGCTTGGGACACAGTCTGGGTCGTCTTGCTGGGCCACTGACCTTGAAGAGTGGGTGGCAGTGAGGCAGCTGGCGCAGCGTAGCCAGGGTGAAGACCTCGGCCACCAGGTGTACCTGTAACAGGTGTGTGAGGGCCTCGTGGATGGAGAACTCGGCATTGCGCACCCACGTCTTGGCCAGCAGCCAGTCCCACTTGTCGTCGCTGGGCAGAAAGATGGGGCTGTCGGGCCCAGGGGTCTGGCTGAGCTATAGGAGAGGCCAGTGAGGAGAGGCAGCCTTGAGTGTCTGCCAACCATTTAGTCAGACCTCTCCCTGCCCCTGCCCTGTCGCCTGCCCGGCTGCTGACCTGGATGGCGAGGGGCAGCAGGGGCCCACACCCTGGGCGCTGGTATAGCAGGGTCATTGGGGCCGCGGAGAACTGAGGCCTCCTATTAATGACATTGGTGCGGATGCCAGAGAGGATGCCGTGATCCACCAGGAACAAGGACCCTTTCTGCGGGAGAGAGAAGGGGAGCCAGGGCTGCCATCTGGCTTTCTAAAGGCAGAAGGTGGGGAGTATGGGGGTGGTGAGAGGATTCAGGGCCAGGAGACTGTGCACGGGAGACGGTGTTCCCGGCACGTAGCACACAGTAGGTCCTTAACAAATGTGAGTGTTATTCCTCCCCAGTAGGGGATGGGCCCAAAGCACTGAGATGGGGGCGTGCAGAGCCAGGACTCCTGTGCCCCTCACCTCCAGCTCAGCCTGCAGACTCGTCCCGGGGCCCAACACTGGGGCCACCATGGCATCAGTGACAGGGAAGTTCTTTGGGAGGTGGCGACAGCGGCGGATCAGGACCGGGTTGAGGCCATTCAGGAACTGGTAGGCGAAGAAGGCATCCTCCTGCCAGTGCTCAAACACATACTCTGCAGGGGGGCAGGGGAGATGGGACCAGTCACCCCGGCGCCCAGGGGTCTCCCCCTGAGCGCCATTGTGGCGTTTCTCCTGCGTCCATCCTGCGCTCCCCTCTCTTCTCATGCAGTACTTCCCAGGGTGACCTCCTCTGTCCCCTTGGCTTCAGTTCACCAAACAGCAAACCTTAGTCCCCAGCCCACCAGTCCCACCATCTACCTGCCATCTCCAACCCCATGACTCAAACACAGTATATCGGAGGCTGAACATGGGCTCCTGCTCTAGCCCAGTCCCCAGCCCATTGCCTGGCATCCCGGGAATGGCACCTTCATCCACTGGATTGCAGGTGGCAGAGCCCGGAGTCCTCTCGGCAGCTCCCCCCATCCTCCACCCATCAAGTCCCACCGATTCTCCATCCTCAGTAGCTCTTGCTCCACACGTCCACTCCATCTCTGCTGTCACTGCCTCGCTGAGGATTCCATCCTCTGCTGACCACAGCCAGAGCCTCACAACTGGTCCTCCTGCTTGCACTCCTGCCCCCTAACAGCCCCCTCCCCACGGCACATCTGGCCACAGTACTCCCCAGCTGGCAGCTGGTCCCACTGCACTTAGGAAAGGCCCGAGCTCCTGCCACGGCCTCCACAGTCCTGCACGGCCCAGGGCCCATGCACCTCTCCTGCTTCGCCTCCTGTCTTCCTTCCCTGGCTCAATCCCCTTTGGCCACAGCAGCATCTTTCCCCTCAAAGGTCTCCACTCCTTCCATCTTCAGGGCCTTCACATGCACCGGACCGCCCTCCCGCCCCGAACCTGAAGCACCCTCTGCCCTCACACACCATGCCTGGCGCTGTTGACACCTGCCCCACTTTGAGGTCTCAGCATAAAAGTCACCTCTGTAGAGAGTTCCCTAGCTGGGCTAGGCCAGGTCCCCCTTTTACACACTCTCACTGGAGCTGATGCACAGGTTTCATAAGCGAAACTCATTATTTGCCTTTGAGCCTAATGTCTACTTGTCTGCTCAACTGGGAGCCCTGTGGGGGCAAGGACTGTGTCCACAGCCCCTAAGCGAGTGTCTCATGTGTAGTAGCCCAACAAGTGTCTGATGGATACAAGGCATTAGAAGGTCAGAGATGCCCCCACGACACGTCCTTTTCTGTGTCTGAGGAGAAAGTAAGGTCTCGTGGGAGTCAGGGGCCTGCCCAGGGTCACACAGTGAACTGGCGCTTGGTTTTCTGAGATTCCTGACAGCCAGGAGAGCTGATCCCCCAGGGAAGAGGTCTGGAGCCCCGGCTGGAGCCCCTCACCCACGGCTGGGGTCTTCCGGAAGCTGAACACACTTCTCATCTCCTCCAGGCTCTTCCAGAGCCCCTTGCAGTCCAGCAGCCCTTTGAGTTTCAGATGTGCCAACCTGCCAGAAGATGTGAAAAGTGGGGAGAGGGAGGCAAGAGGCCCTGGGAGACCCGTCCGCGTTGGCTAAGCTTATCCATCCTGGGGTCCTGAACCAGCCTCCGGGGGGGCCGTGGTAGTCACCGCCCCTGAGGTCATCCTCACTTTGTTGGAATAGGTGGTGAGCAGAGGCCATGCCCTGGGCTGGGCTGTGTGACCCACATCCCTGATGGTGGGGGAGCTGAGTGGGGGAGGGCAGAAGGCAGGGGTACCAGTACATCTGAGGCCCAGGGGCAGGAGAGGGTGGGCATCCTCACATAGAGCCGCCTCGCAGGTAGAAGGTGATGTTCTTTGCCAGAGAGTATTTGATGTTGAGGTCCAGGTTTTTTATGGTCTCCTCGTTGAGGCAGCGAGGCCAGCCTGGGATGTAAGTCTTCCAGCTGGAGGGAGGAGCAGGGAGGCAGCCAGCAAGAAGCCTCAGGGAAACCACTGACTAGGGAGAGGGAGTGGCAGACCCCTTGGAGGCCCTGGTCAGGGCCAGCCCCCTTCCACAAGCAGGGGTCTTCCTGGGCTCTGCCCTTCCCCTCCACCCTCAAGGCCGCAGGGAGAGCTGCCATGTTCCCACAGCCATGTTCTCCCCTGGTCAGTTGATTGGTCCAGGGTTGGGCACCTGGCCAGAGCAAGGCCAATCAGAATCCTTCTCAGGGAATTGGAGATTGGGGCTGGACCAGAGGTCATCTCTCTCTGGATATCTGGGTTATAGCACATAAACACCAGGACTGGGAGAGTTCCCTGGTGGTGAAGTGGTGAAGAGTCCGTGCTTCCAATGCACGGGGCCCAGGTTTCCATCCCTGGTCAGGGAACTAGACCCCATGTGCGTGCCGCAGCTAAGAGTTTACCTGCCGCAACTAAGAAGACTGCCTGCCGCAACTAAGACCGGGCACAACCAAATAAATTTTTAAAAATAATTAAAAATAAAGGAGTTGCTATTAAAAAAAAAAAAGGCCATTTTCCACTGTGTGGACTGGGAACCAAAGAAAGCTGTTCTGCAGGGAGAGAGGAAAGTGAAGCCAGAGAGAGAAGCATCTAGGGGGCTCCAGAGACAGGGGGAGAGTCACCCTGGCTTCTGGCCCGTAAGATCTGGCTACGCTTCCAGCCCTCACTTCTGTGACCTGCTGACGCATTCCCATTTTTTCTGTCTGCTAGCTGGAGTCTGTTATCGTTCTTGCAACCACAAAACTCCTGACTAACACAGTTGCATCACAGAGCGGAGGTTGTCCTGAAGGTGGGAACACAGGAAGGCGTCAGTTGCCTTTGGCAGGCATCCCGTGGAGAGACACTTCAGCCTCCAAAGCTTGGGGGAGCCCAGAAATGTACTCTGGCCTGGCCTAAAGAGATTTAGCCTCTTTAAATCCCTTTATCCAGCAAGCAACACAGCCTGAAGACCTTTAGGTGAAATGGTAAAATCATGTCCCTGCAAAGCTGAGGACCCCCAGCCAGTCATCCTCTCATTCCCTCCCTCATTCATTCTTTGGTTCATTCCGTCAGTGCCTTTGGGTTTGAACAGGCAACTTCAGAACACAATTTGCAGTTAAAGTACACTGCCACCAGGTGGTGGCCAAACCCTGCTTCTCAAACTTTAATGCACAAAATCTTAGTTCCCCCAGGGATCTTGGTAAAATGCAGATTCTCATCAAATAGGTTTGGGGTGGGTGGCCCAAGACCCTGTATTTCTAACAAGCTCCCAGGTGATGCCGACCCTGTGGACGTGAGACCTCACTCTGAGTATTGAGGGCGTAGCCACTTGGATCAGAGGTAACTGAGGGACATTATGAACCTCAGTACACACGTGTGCAGGGCTTTGCGGCTGACAAGCTGCATTCTCAACCATCTTCTCATTTGTTCTTCCTAATAACACAAATCAGCCTGGTATTCTTAGTTCCTTTTGCAGAAGAAATTAAGGATCAAAAAGGTTAACTAATTTGCTTAAGATTTCACAGCTCCTTTCGGCAGGGCCTAGGCTGGCCTTGCGTCTCCTGACTCCTCCTGTGTCCTTGTTTTGCCAAGAAAGGAAGAAAGGCCACTCCACAGACACAGCTCCCTCCATCTGTTCCCTCACCTGGGGCTGATGCTGGCAGATTAGGCGCCATGGTTTTCTCCGGGATGTAATTCACAACACACGTGGAATCACCAGGAGCCAAGTAAGCCTGCAGCTGCTGTGCCCCCAGAGACCTAAAGCGAAAGCCTGCAGCCCGCTCTTCAGACAGCAGCTCAGCTGGCCAGACCATGACCTTTTGAACATTTGCTTACGCGTGTGGTCCCTGGCTTTCTGCCTTAGAAGTCCTTGCCAGCGACCCAGAAAGACTCCAGCAAGAGTGAGGCATGTAAAAGCAGTGGGTTTCAGGGCTTCCCTGGTGGCGCGGTGGTTGAGAGTCTGTCCCCTGCCAATGCAGGGGACGCGGGTTCGTGCCCCGGTCCGGGAGGATCCCACATGCCGTGGAGCGGCTGGGCCTGTGAGCCATGACCACTGAACCTGCGCGTCCGGAGCCTGTGCTCCGCAACGGGAGGGGCCACAACAGTGAGAGGCCCGCGTACCGCAAAAAAAAAAAAAAAAAAAAAAAAAAAAAGCAGTGGGTTTCAAACTTCCATGGGCATGAGTCATCTGGAAGGCTTGTTAAAACAATATTGCTAGCGGAACTTCCCTGGTGGGGCAGTGGTTAAGACTCCCCGCTCCTAATGCAGGCGGCTTGGGTTTGATCTCCGGTCAGGCGCAGCCCCCCCAAAAAAACAACCAAAAAACAAAAAAAAAAACCCCAATATTGTTAGCAACAAGGATTTACTGTTATCGCACAGGGAATTATACATCCAGCGCCAACTACAATTTGGTACTTGCCATCCTCCTCTACAAGGACAAGGACTAAATCATGTGTTGCTGCTGTTGCTGACTTTCAACTCCCAGAGGAGTTCAGGGTGGCGAGCAGAAATGAGGCATTCTGTGCTCTGGGAGAAACGGGCAGAACAGGTTTTCAGATAGATATGATTTTATGAACCCAATTCTTGTATCTCCTCATATCCAGAAAAGCACTAAAATCCTTCATGGTGACGACTGCTCTTCGTGACTAGCAGAAACCTTCTGCAAAACAAAATATGTGCTCGATTGCAAGAGCTCCCCCTTCACCAAAATCACATAGGTACTGACTTTCCCCACTACCTCTGTGGAGCAGTTTCTCAGAGCTCTCTGAAATGCCATCTCCTGGGCTGTAGTCCTCATTTTGCGCCAAATAAAACTTAACCCACAACTGTCATGCTGCACATTTTTATTAAGCTGATGCCAGTATCTTGTAATAACGTATAGTGGAATATAATCTGCAAATAAACAACCCAGAGCACGCTGCTGTACACCTGAAATGGACACAACGTTGTAAATCAACTAGACCTCAGTTAAAAACACCAACACTGCTGCCCCTCACCCTCAACATCTGATTCAGTAGCTGTGAGGTGGGTCTGAGAAACTGTATTTCTAACGAGTTCCTGGAGATGCTGTGATTGGAGAGGACAGAGGACCAGGCAGGGACTTCAGGCCGCGTCAACACCAGCGGAACGAGGCTGACCCTCATCCCCTCGGCAACCCGCCTCCCCCTCAGTAACCCCCTCCTCACCTGTACATCTCCCGCCTGGCCTGCAGCTCCTCCTGGCGCTGCTGCTGGAGGGTGGGGTGGCGGTCCTCCCAGGAAATCTTCGCTGTGGGAGCAGCGGAGTCGGTGGGGAGGACAGAGAAAGCCCCCTGACCTCCGGCCCCAGCCGCTCTCCCCTCCACTCCAGCCGCCCCTTACCAGATCCCCTGCCCCCATAAGTAGC
>NW_020173671.1:492521-502637 GCF_003031525.2 Neophocaena asiaeorientalis asiaeorientalis | reverse complement strand
CCACCCCTGCTCACCTCTCCCCTCCCCTTGCCTTTCCCCCCAACACACCAGCCCCCTCCTCCCTCCTGTGTCCCCCTCACCTGTCCCCTCCCGCAGCACCAGGCTCCCCTGGTCCTCCAGCCACTGGTAGCAGGGGAAGCGGAGGGGGGCGCCCCGGGGCGGCGTGAGCTGGACCCAGCGGCAGAACCAGGCGTCGGAGGCCAGGGGCCAGAAAGGACGGGGCAGCGCGGGGGGAGTCTTGTGCAAGCGCAGCAGCAGCACCCGGCCCACGTCCTGGGGGCACGTCACCTCGAAGTCCTCCTCCTGGGGGGCAAGTTTAGTACCCTAGAGCACCGCCTCTCCTGCTCCCTCCTCCGCCGCCCCCACCCCCACCCGACACTCACAGCGCCCGCGCTGAACTCTTTGCCGAAATGGTCCAGGGGCAGTGGCAGGGTCTCTCCTTCGGTCCCCACGATGACGACAGACATTTCGTCCCACGTGCCAGCCCCGAAGGCCTCCCCAGTGGATACCCTCACCCTGAACTCAGCCATGGTGACAGCTGGAGTCTGTCTCTCTCCGGCTCATCCGACGCAACTGCACAGCCCAGAGGCTCACCCCCAGGGACAGGCACCGCCCCACCCTGGCCAGGCCTTGTGGAGGCAACTCAGTTCCCACGGGGCCCATCACCACCCCCAAAAGCAAGCGCTGGCTCGGGGCAGAGAGGGTGTGGCTGAGAGGCAGGAAGGGAGGGATGCAGATGGGGGTTGGGGTGCTCTGAGACGGGAGGGACTGGGCGTCCTGAGGTTTGGGAAACAGAACATTTCAGTGATGGGTGGGGCCGGAGGGAGTTGGGATCCAGTGGAGTTCACGGGTTCGTTTGTCCCCCTCTTAGTTTCTTTGCCTCCTTAGCCTTTATAAGCCTAGGCAGGACCAACTCCCCACTTTTTACAAGTCTTCTTGGCCTGCCTTCATTATTTTATTTGATTCATGAATAATTTTGAGAACCTGCTCTGTGCCAGGTATTATGTTGGGTGCTGTGAGTATGGCCCCAGGCAAGGCCCAGTCTTTGCCCTTTTGCAGGTTAAAACTCAAGTGTGGAGGGCTTCCCTGGTGGCGCAGTGGTTGGGAGTCCGCCTGCCAATGCAGGGGTCACGGGTTCGTGCCCTGGTCCGGGAAGATCCCACATGCCGCAGAGCAACTAAGCCCGTGCGCCACAGCTACTGAACCTGCGCTCTAGAGCCCGTGAGCCACAACTACTGAGCCCGCGTGCCACAACGACTGAAGCCCGCGGGCCTAGAGCCCGTGGCCGGGGTTCTGCAACAAGAGAAGCCACCGCAATGAGAAGCCCGTGCACCACAGCTACTGAGCAACTAAGCCCGTGCACCACAGCTACTGAGCCTGCGCTTTAGAGCCCGTGAACCACAACTACTGAAGCCCGAATGCCTAGAGCCTGTGCTCCGCAACAAGAGAAGCCACCGCAATGAAGAGTAGCCGCTGCTCGCCGCAATGAGAGAAAGCCCGTGCACAGCAACGAAGACCCAATGCAGCTAAAGATAAATAAATAAATTTATTTAAAAAAAATTGGAGGATGAGGTGACGGTGGAGGCTCTGGCCCCATTCCCTGGATGGCCCCAAGTATGTTGGCAGTCAAGTACCCTCCCCCACCCCGCCGCCCCGCCTCGACCCTCACCCTCTGGTAAGACTGGAAGGTGTCCCTCTAGAGGAACGGACCAGCCCAAGTGTTATGTGGGGTTCCCCAATGAAATGGCTCTGCCAATTAAGCCCGCCAGTTGATAAGTCCTGTTCACACAGTTTCCAATCAGTTTTTCTTGCCTCATTCTTAAAAATGAATGAATGGCCAAGGATCACCCGATCTTCAAGGAAGGCTTCCATCTAAAAGACAAGGACAAGAACAAAACTGAAGGGGCAGATAATTTAGGGAACAGAAGACTTCAAGGAAATCGTCATTTGGATCCTCAGAGAGAGGAAATCATGCGGCTCTAGAAAATATACCCATTGTTTGTATAAAAATATACCCAATTTTACCCATCGTTTCTGGGGAAAAAGTTTGGATTTTATAGATCACCCATTTTATAAATTGTGGTAAAATACACATAACATAGGGGCTTCCCTGGTGGCACAGTGGTTGAGAGTCCGCCTGCCGATGCAGGGGACACGGGTTCGTGCCCCAGACTCGGAAGATCCCACATGCCGCGGAGCGGCTGGGCCCGTGAGCCATGGCCGCTGAGCCTGCACGTCTGGAGCCTGTGCTCCACGACGGGAGAGGCCACAGCAGTGAGAGGCCCACGTACCGCAAAAAAAAAAAAAAGATATCAGGGTGGCTGTGTCCATCGTAGCCACGTTGGTGATGATGATGAGCTGTGAGGGCTGTGGGGATTTTTCGGAAGTATGTGGGGAGGTCTTTTCTGGGCAATAGAAAAGCCCAAACAATAAATATCCCCTAAATAATTCAAGGAAAGCTTCTCGTAGGAAGTGAGTTTTAAACTAGTGATGAAAAACTGACACAATTTTAATAGGCAGAGATGAACAAACATGATAATCTAAACTCAAACCAGCCCGATAAAATATGGGAACATATTGGTTTATGTAACTGGAAAATTCAGGAGTAATGGCTTCAGGCCTGGATGGATCCAGGTGCCCAGAACATGCGTCAGGAATTGTGCTTCCTCAGTATTTCATTTCTGCTTTCTTCTGTGTTGAACTGTGTTAGCTCATTCTCAGGCAGACTTTTCCCAAGTGGTGGCAGAAATGATGACCAGCAGCTCTGGGCTTCTATCCTTCCAGCTTAGCAACCTTAGCACAAAGACGATGTCACCCTCTTACTGCAGATGTTCTGGGGCTGACCCTCACTGAACTGGCCTTGGTCACAGACTCTGAAGCTGGGGCTGGAATTAGTCCCATACAAACTATATGGATTGAGGGTGGAGATGGATGGATACCCAAAGGAATTTTAGATGTGGGAAGAAATAGGCAAAAAAAAAAAAAAAAAAAAAGTGTTTATTCTACCTTTTCTGGGAGAAGTCCCTCTCAGAAACCATCTGTCAGTGGATTGCTGACCTGAGTTTTTCAAAACTCTCAGCCAAGGTTTAGAGGTCTTCTGAAATGGAGAGCTTGTTCTGGTTATCCATTGCTGCATGATAAACTACACTAAAACTCTCTCTCTTTTTAAAAACTGTATTTGTTTATTTAGTTTTGGCTGCGTTGGGTCTTCGTTGCTGCGTGCGGGCTTTCTCTAGTGGAGGTGAGTGGGGGCTATTCTTTGTTGAGGTGCGCCGGCTTCTCATTGCGGTGGCTTCTCTTGTTGCGGAGCATGGGCTCTAGGCGCATGGGCTTCAGTGGTTGTGGCTTGCAGGCTCAGTAGTTGTGGCGCTCCATGGCCTGTGGGATCTTCCCGGACCAGGGCTCGAACCCGTGTCCCCTGCACTGGCAGGCAGATTCTTAACCACTGCTCCACCAGGGTAGCCTCGTCTTTATTGAATTTGTTACAGCATTGCTTCTGTTTTATGTTTTGGTTTTTTGGCCAAGGCATAGTGGGATCTTAGCTCCCCGACCAGGGATCGAACCCGCATCCCCTGCATTAGAAGGCGAAGTCTTAACCACTGCACCACCAGAGAAGTCCCAGCTGCTGCTTTCTGCCTTCAGTGATTAAGAAGGCTGGGGAAGCTACTCCCCAACCCCCAGGGGACTATACCCAGGATGGATCCAAATGTTGTGGGGACCCTCAGCTCATCCAACCTTTTTTTGTTTGTTTGTTTGTTTTTGGCCGGGCTGCGCGGCTCGTGGGATCTTAGTTCTCCGACCAGGGATCGAACCTGGGCCCCCGGCAGTGAAAGCACAGAGTCCTAACCACTGGACCACCAGGGAATTCCCAAGCTTATCCAACTTTGAAGGCCCTCTTTAAGAAAAAGAATACAAAATTGGGTAGTGAGGCTTGGAAGGGACTTGTGCGGGTGAGAGATTGTGAAGTTTCACCTTCATCAGCTTTGCAGTGAAATCACCTCTGCACAGGTAGAGAGGACGGCATCTCCAGCCAGCTCCAGCAGCTGCTGAGCCAAAGTGAGACCAGGGGAATCTTCCTGATCCGGCAACCAGTTAAGCTTCCGCTGTATTCCTCCTTTGAAGAATGAGGGGGTGGGGGTCCCAGGATCAAATGATGCCCCTATGTCCCTCCTCTCCTGATGGAGAAGCCAGAGTTGGGGGAGGAGGGAAGGAGCAGACCTGCTCCTTCCCTCCTCCCCCACTACACCACCCACCCCTCTCCCCACCAGGGCCCTGACCTGTGTGGTGAGGAACAGACTTTCAGAGCAGATTAGGAAATGGGAGTTTTCAACTGGACTGGACTTTTGGTTGGAGAAATGTAAAATGGGTTCATGTTCATATCCCACCAAGTCAAAAGTCTTTAAGAATCTGATTACACAGACATTGGCTTGGAGTTTAAGTCGTGCTCTTGCAGAAAAGAATCAAGGGGTCACAAAGCAGGGCTGCCTGTGAGAGAAACATCTCCAGAGCATCGCTGAGAGGCACCCCGAGGCCCAGAGCCTGAACTCCCGGGTGTGCTTCCTGATCCCAAGATTTGCTGGAACTGCGGTGATTGACAAGGCTTTTCACCACTGGGAGCCTCAGTTTCCATGTGTGTAAAATGGGTCGTGTGAGGATTAGGGGTTGTATATGGGGACGTGCTTTTTAGGTCATGGGATCGATGTTCCCTGTGACAGCATGGGTAAGCGCCAGTGTGGCATGCCCTTCTCTGGGTCCAGGACCAGAGACCAAGACTCAGGGGTGGGTGGTAAAGTGCAATGTCCCTGGTGGAGGTGACAAAATGGCTTTAGTTTGGATGGACGAGTCTCTAGACTGTGACAAACAAGCTCCTCTCTGTGGGAACCTGGGTTTCCCAGACATCGCAGTTGTCCTTCTCCCCAGTTTCTCCGCTCCCTTCCCCCTCTGGGAGCAGGGCAAGCCGCCTGCCCCACCCTAATCTCCTTGTCAAAGTCTAGTCACTAACTCACGAGGATGTTGACAAGCAAGATGCCGCTGATCGTAGAGACCTCACTTCACTCTCCTTTGCGTCTCCTCTGGGGCAGGACCTGAAAGATTCCTCCACCTTCTAAATGCTGAGTCAGTACGAGAGTCCCGACAAGGCTACCAGGCTGTGCGCCTTTTCTCTCACAAGGTCCTAACCTCTGCCTGGGTTAGGTTCCCCCGTAAATGGAATTTCGGGAACAGTCATACTGCAGGGAAGGGCCCGGGCTGACTCTCGGTGGAGTTGAGGCTTAGAGAGAGACATCATCTCTTGTCATTCATCCCTCACTCCCTCCTCCCTCCAAATTCAGTGTTTATCTCCTTTTCTTTCCTCTTAAACCAGTCCAACCCCCACTGCTTCCCACAATCCTTTTGAGACACTTTTGACTGCAAAGAACGGAATACCTGATTCAATCTGGCTTAAGTAAAGAAAACAACTTGCTCTCCCATCGTACTGGACTAGCAGGAACTGGTTAAGCCTAGTGAAGGGTAGAGGCTCAAACAAGTGGCAGCAGGACTTAGTCACTGCCCAGCTGTCGGTTCTGCTCCTTCTCTGTGGTGGCAAAACCACTCAGAGTCACATCCTCTCAGCAACCCCAGAGAAGAGATGCAACTTCTGCCCTTGGCTTCTAGCAATGTCTCAACACGAAGCCTTGTTTGCTTCGACTGGGTCACCTGCCTGTCCTTGAAGCAATCCCTGTGGCCAGAGGGATGGAGCGACTGGGCAGGACTGGAGGGAGGTCTGGGGTCAGTTCCACAGGGACTGAGAGTGGGGCAGGGATGGTTGCCCATCATGGAGCAGACGGTTGTTAGGAAGGCAGAACATCCGACGTCCATCACAAGTCATCACGTCAGAAACATTGAGCCTGGGGCCGGGATAGCTGGGCTCAAAGGAAATAGATGACCAATGGGCTGGTCACCCATGGGTGGCTTTGGGATGTTCTCTCCTGTTCTAATGTGCCAGTGGTAGGCTCTGGAAGGGTTGGAGGTAGAGTGTGGGTTTTGGTGAGGTCTTGTCCAGAGATCAGTGGACCTCAACTTCCCCATTTGGGGGCCCCCTTCCCTCAGAATCGGACTCTGGCCTCCACGGTTCCTGGGTCCTGGCCGTAGACAAGCTCTGCTCTTCTTTTCCTTCCTCTCTCCTGCCTATGACCAAGGGATGAGGCCACACCATCCATTTCCAGAGCCTCAGAGACCCTGGTCTTTTCTAGAAGCCTGAAAGGCCTGTAGCTTCCCTGCTTGGTTCCCTGCAGGGAATCAGTAGATCCCGAGCAGAGGGGTTTCTGGGCGGGGGGTTGCTGACCCCAGTTCATCTCCCCCTGCCTGGGTCATCTCTAAGGTTCACCCCTTATCTGAAGCCCTCCATGGCAATGCCAGCACTCCGGGGATGGGGGTGTTCGGGCCACCCAGGCCAAAAGGACCACACACCGTGGAATGGAAGAAAGCACACCTTTATTCCAGCCCCCACCCTGCCAGGACCCAGCACCACGGCACACAGCCTGGTGTCCACAGCGCACAGTCCAGATCTCGGTGAACGCGGTCCCACAACGCAGTGTCACAGGTCCCCCAAAGGGGGGTGTCGGGGGTCCACTGCAGGTGGGGATGGGGAGCAGGGCCCCGACCCTGAGGAGCAGCACAGACAAAGGCGCCAGGTGAGCCCTGGGTCAGGGTGCGGCGTCCCGGCTATGGGATGGAAGCAGCAGCAGAGCTGCGGGAGGTCCCTGCTTCGGCCAGCGCTGCTCCTGGCGACAGAGCCATCCCGAAGGCAAGGCCACCCCAAGCGTGGGCTCCTGGCACAGGCCAGCTGGCCGAGGTAGTGTAAACACGTCTGAGGGTGAGGGGTGCCTAGTGGCCAAGCCGGGTGCTCTCTGGGCTGGGAATTGCCCGGGTCCCCGGAACAAGAGGGGTGACCAGATGGAGAGGACTTGGGTCTGAGGGCAGCTGGGCTCTAGGAGACTGACTGGGCCCAGGAGAAAAGGTTCCACAGAAATGGAGGAGAAAGGCAAGGAGAAACTTCCCAGCAGAGAGAGGAGACTAGGGGCAGAGAGGAGACTGGGGCTTAGCTGTTTCCCTCCTCTTCTCTCACCAGCTCTCTGGGGCGGGTGGTCCTGTGTTCTCCTGGCTGGGGAGGAGGACAGGCCTCTCCTTTACCAGCTCCTCCCCCCTGTCACTCGCCTTTGAGACTGAGTCCCAGGAACAAGGCTGAGTTGAGGGTGGGAAGGGATCCGCTCAGCCCTGCCCGCCCCGCCTCTGCCCCAAACTGGGTTTGGGCCCCAGGTCATACTCCTCCCACTCTGGGGGTGCCTTGCCCCAGCCTGTCCACACTAACCCTCCTGCACCTAATCCCGGGCCAATTCTTTCCCAGAGCTCCGAGCCTGCCCTTGAGTCCTGGGGCCTAAGTACAGAGAACATCTGAAGAGAGATAAACGTTTAAGAATGTACGTAATTTTAAAAATATCTTGTGTGTGTGTGCATCAGGCTTTTAAAAAAAATCTTGAATTCATCATCTCTGAACTCGGTTAAAAATGTTCTTTAAATTATACTAATTACTCACTATAGCAGCACCACCTTAGTAACCAGAACCTACAAGTGCTGGATTTTAGGTATCTTGTCTGTTCTTCCCCTACCTTTAGGAAGGAGGGGCAGACCACTGAACTTGTGGACTTCACGAGCCAGGCAGAGCGATCTCCAGCAGTGCCTGTAATCCTAACATCAGCTACTCCAGAGTGCTGAGGTCTAACGTCTACAGGCTCTGGACAGGTACATAAGAGGTGTTCAGAAAATCTTGGTGTCTCGGAGTCCGCGGGGAGTGGTGGGCACTGCACTCCCCGTGGTGAGAACAGAAAAGCGCAACCCTGGAGAGACGGGACGAGGGGATGGCTGCCCTTTCGCTCCGGCAGGAAGTCAACAATTGCCCCTGTGTGGGGCTTTTGATTTCAGAGAAGAGGGAAATTTGGCAGCCATTTTTACCATGTGGTATCTCTTGATTTCTAAATGTTAGCTCAAAACAAAAACAAAACCACGTCATTGATCAAACGAAACAAGTCTCAGGGCTAGTTTCTAGGCTGGTTTTTATGAAATCTTAGCAGTTCTGAGATTTTAGGGATCCTAGGATCCTTTAGTTCTCTGACTCAGAAACTTTAATGTGCATAGAAATGCTCTGAAGGAACTCTGTTAGGGTGTAGATTCTGTTGCAATACGCCTGGGCCTGAGATTCTGCATTGCTAACAAGCTCCCAGGCGATGTCGCTGCTGCTGGCCTACCTACCACACTGTGTGGCGAGGATTTAGTTCATCCTTCCGCCTAGGAAGTCCCTCTGACCGTTCTCTCCCTGCTCAAAGAGGTCTCCAGTTCTGCTTGCACATCTCCAGGGACTGGAGGCTCACCACCTAGTGACAGCCTGCGTGGCTACAGCTGCTGCTAACTTCTGCCAGGTTCTGCAGCAATGGCGAAGGCCACCCAGAGTCCAATATGCCAAGGCTCAGGCTCTGGGACATCAGAGTTCCACAAAAGAAGCTTTACCTGGGGACTTACTGGGATGGGAGGGGTTGATACTTGTCGCAAAGATCTAAGCTGGGAGGATTTTCTGTTCAACTGCCTGCTCAGTGGCGCCCAGTTAAACAGAGAATACTACTATTCCTGGGTGTTCTGGTTAGGAGAGGTTTCGTGGGGTTTGTTTACCTTCGTTTCCCCAAAGCTTTGAAACAAGCTTTGCTCTGCACTTGGGCAAAGTATGTGGCTATGCCACAGAAGAAGGAGGGGGATGGAGAAGCCCTCAAATCCTCAGGCCACACGACACCCCTGCTCTGGTGGAATAGGTGGTCTCCACCTCCTCTGGGGTTGGGACATCCAATCCCAGATCCTCCTTCCTGGGGCCTTTCTGATGGGCTCAGGGTCACTGGGGCTGGAGGCCACGTGCCCAGTGCCCTGTACCCCAAGGCCAACCATTCTGAAGGCCAGCTGTCAGGGCCGGAGGGTATGGAAACCACCTAGGCAGGCCACTCTTCATTTTACCACGGAGGGGAAACCAAGCCCAGAGAGTGCATGAGACTTTCCCAGGGTCACACAGCTGGTTTGCAACCAGCTCTTGCAAAGGCTCAGAATCCTTTGAGGCAGAGCTGGACGGAAGCCACTGGTATTAGCCAGACTTTTGGTCATCTACAGCAGCAACTTTCAGGAAAAGGACCTTCTGGAATAATCCTGAGGGAGAGAGGAGTGTTTCAGAGGGAAACCATGGAAAGGGGTCACGGGGGTTCACCTCAGAAGGGGAGAGTCATTCTCGAGTCTGGACTCCTGGCTCACTCCAGACCTACCGAACCAGGGTCCCTGTGGCTGGGAAATCCCTGGGTTTAGGAACCAGCCTGGGCTCACCAAGTCAGAGAAGGACGGGGACACCTGGCTTGAGTGGGACGTTCTGCAGGCAGGCAGGGCTAGGTCCTCAGGCTGGGGAAGAGGTGCCCGTCCTTCAGGAAGCATGTGTGTAGCCCCCGGGGTCTGTGGGGCGTGGGAGCCAAAGGGGCAGTACCTTGTCCCAGGCCCAGCCTCACTTTCCGGAAAACTGGCCAGGCCTCGCCTTCTCCAGCTTCTGGCGCCGCTCAGGCGGGATACTCTGCAAGCTGATGCCATGGTTGCTGGCCCTGTGGCGAAGGGAGGGGCGGCCTCATGGAGGCAGGATAGGCAGTAGGAGGGCGGGGTCCAGTGCAGGGCAGGAGAGGAGGGAGGGCATGGAGGGACCAACTCGGTCATGGCGTGTGAGGGCCGGATCCTCACCCTGGTTGCAGGTCAGGCGGTTTGGGGATGGGCTTGTCGAAGCCGCGTCTGCCCACCAGCCAGTACGTTTCCTCGCAGCCCTTGCCCTGGGGAGACACGGGGGAGGGGAGGACTCAGGCGGACTGAGGTGAGGGCCGGTGGATCTCGAGGCCTCAGTGGAACCGGGCGTGGCGAGTTGTGTCTTCCAGCCCGGCCTCACCTTCAGCTCCGTGCGACCCCGCACCTCGGTCTGGAAGCCCTCGTCTAGGGCGCAGAGAATCTCCACGGTGCTCCGGTTCACGTGGATGCGGTAAGCTGGGACAGCAGGGGACACCGCGAGCTCAGAGG
>NW_020173671.1:488245-492460 GCF_003031525.2 Neophocaena asiaeorientalis asiaeorientalis | reverse complement strand
TCCCCGCCCCTCCCGCCCCGTCACACTCACGCAGCCCGGTGGACTCCATGCGCGAGGCTGTGTTGACCGTGTCCCCAAACAGGCAGTACCGTGGCATGGTGAGGCCCACCACGCCCGCCACGCACGGGCCTGTGGAGACACGCGGCGTCGGTGGGCTGGTTGGCCCGCGCTGAAGCTGGCCTGCTGGCGGCTGGGTGGCACCTAGGGCTCAGGGGGGCCTTTAGCACCGCATAATCTCCACTGGCTTCCCAAAGAAACCCTCTCAAGCTACCCTCCCAATTACAATGCGGTGCCTGCTGTGAAAAGGTGGCTTCAAGGCAAGTCCCCGCCCCCACCCACTCCATGAGTTTGCCTCCTGTCTAG
The DNA here is from genome assembly GCF_003031525.2 of Neophocaena asiaeorientalis asiaeorientalis. NCBI lineage: Eukaryota > Metazoa > Chordata > Mammalia > Artiodactyla > Phocoenidae > Neophocaena > Neophocaena asiaeorientalis. The sequence continues at coordinate 492,097 of NW_020173671.1, read as the reverse complement.
GAAACCTGGAGCCCGGCCCTAACGAGGGAGATGGGCTGCAGAGCCCGGGAAGGCGCGGAGTTACCCGAGTGCAGGCCGATGCGGATGCGCACGGGCACCTCGGGCATGTGCCGCATGCGGAAGGTGCCCACGGCACTGAGGATGTCCAGAGCCATGTTGGCGATCTCTGCTGCATGCCGCTGCCCGTTCCGTTGGGGCAGCCCTGAGGCCACCATATAGGCGTCCCCGATTGTCTCCACCTGAGGAGAGAATTCAGTACTGAGCACCCGGCCAATGCCAATGTCCCTTGTCGGGAGGCCTAAACTGGGGTGAGTGCAGAGATCCTGGGGAGCCTTCCAGCTGGGGGACTGAGCTGGGGACCGGCAGAGGAGAAAAGGGACAGGAGGGCTGGGAAAGAGGATTGTGCTGGTGACCTCGGGCAGGGGGGTGGGGGCCGGAGAAGCTGAAGGAGGGCTTGCCCCCTACACACCCCACCTTGTAGACATCATGGGAGCCGATGATGGCGTCAAAGAGCGTGTAGAGGTCATTGAGCAGGTCCACCACTTCGATGGGCTCACTCATGGCTGAGATGGTGGTGAAACCCACAATGTCACTGAAGTACAGTGTCACCTCCTCGAAATACTCGGGCTCCACGGGTGTCCCCATCTTCAGCGCCTCAGCCACAGACCTGGGGATGGCAGGTGGTGAGCTCACCTGGAGGCCACCCCAGTCTGGCTGGATTCCAGCTGTCCTCCCCACCCACCTCTCCCCGTAGGCACCCACGGAGGCAGCATCTGTGTGAGCAGCCGGTCTGTCTTCTGCTTTTCCAGCTCCAGCTCCTCGGTGCGCTCCCGGATCAGGTCCTCCAGGTTGCTGGAGTACTGCTCCAGCATCCGCAGCATCGAGTCAATGATGTTCATCTTCCGGCCCTTGTTGATGCTCTTGAACTAGTAGGAGGAGGAAGCTGGTGGGGCCGCTGAGGACCTGGCCGGCCATGCCCCTCTCATGGGGCTGTATTATGCCTGATCCTCTGCCCCCACCCCCTTTCATCTATACCCATCAAGCCCGTGCTGCCCCGTGCTGGGCACTGTGTTTTCACAAGTTATTAGGAGGTCACCTGTTCTGTTAGCAACTGACAAGGCGCTGGAACCAGCCCAGTCTTTGGACTCCCAGGCCAAGGGTCCTTCTCCCTCACTAGGCCAAACACATACTCAATAAATGTCATTTGAATTGAATTAAATATTTCTCCCACCCAGAGATCCATCTTCCACTCCAAAGGCCTCCACAGCCCCCATTCTAATTCTGTCCCCACCAAACCCTTAATCCTCAGATGACCCCTTAGGAAGTAGCCTGGAAGGTCAGAGATCCTGCCAGCTTGCCTTCCTGCAGCCTCCCCTCCCCCACCCCAAGTTGTTGGCAAACGGCCAGCCCAGTCCTTGCCCAGCCCAGCCCCTGACCAGGTCGAAGGTGCGGTCCATGGAGGGCCGAAGTTCCGGCTGCTCTGCCCAGCACTGTTTCATCAGCTGGATGCACTCCATGGGCGCCTGGTCCATGGACACCGAGGGCCGACACAGCGGAGGGGGGCTCTGTACCCTCTTCACCACTTCTGGAGGCATGAAGGGAACAAGAGAGGGGGTGTGCCAGAACAGAAGCCACCTCTGACTCTGGCCTGATTGTTGAAGCTCAAGAGGAGGGGGCTGGAAGGGGAAGCTTCAGTAGGTGGGGAAGTGTAGTGTGGGAGGTGTTGCTGGGAGCAACAGGACCCTGAACTCTGGGGGCCAGGGGCAGTAGGAGGGGCCAGGCAAAGAGACTGACATTTATTGCACGTAAGACAAGTGACGGTTAGAGTGATCAAGTAGCATGCTGTATCCTATACATGATAATATAGATCTGAACCAGATCCATCTGCTCTGTTTCCCCCTTCCCCCTATGGTGCTGCCTCCCTGGGGCCCCTAAGAACCAGAGAGGAGCTTGCTACCACCGTTGGGGCAGCAGGCTGGGTCCAGGGTCGGGACAGAGGAAACCACTGACGTCTGGGTGCTGAAAGGCCGCCCCCTCCCATCCTGATGCTTGGCTCTCCACAGCCCTGACCCTTCAGAACTCAGCTCTAGGGAGTCCCACATAAGTAAGTCTCAGCACCGAGTGAGGCTGGGTCTCTGCCTAACAGCAGGGTGTCTTTCTAGTCCAAAGGCCAGGCGAGGGCGGCCGTACCCTCGGGAGTCAGCTCCAGCATGGCGTAAGGGGCGCTGCGGCACACGACCTCTTGCATGATGATGCCCAGACTGAAGACGTCGCCGGCCAGCGTTCCCCGGCGCTCCAGGGCCGGGTCCCGAAGCAGCTCCGGGGCTGTCCATAGCTGATCTGGGGTCGGGGAAGGGGGCGTGGGCACGCGGAGGGCCATAGAGGCGCTAGGGACAGACCCTCCCACACCCTCACCAGAAAGCCCAGGCTCGCACCCGCTCAACTCCCCAGCCTCAGTCTGGCCCTGCTGCCCGCAGCGATCCCCAGGAGAAACTACGAGGAACCCAGAGCAGGTCTCAGAAAGCCGGGCCCTCACAAATAGGACCCGCCCTTTAGACAAAGCGGTGCCGAGAGCAGACTGGGTCCCTTGGGCACAAGCCCCGCCCTTAGGCAAAGCCCCACTAGAAGCAGACCCCCCCTGAAAGGGCAGGAGCTCCGCCCCTCAGGCACAAGTCCCGCCCCCTAACGACTCCCCGCCTCCCCAGTCACGGAGCCAGACCCCCTTCATCTCAGAGGTCACAAGACCTCCGCGGCAGGAGTCCCGTCCGGTGGGTGTGGGATGGACAGAGTGCGAGGGAAGGAGGAAAGGAGAGGGCCTTGAAACAACGGGGATACGGGGGCTGCTCGGCCGCCCGAGAGGCAGCCGGGGAATCCTACCCTCCGCGCTGGGAGGCTCCGGTAACACCCTCTGCGCTTCCAGCAGTCGCCCATGACCGTGGTCGGTGACTTTAAGCACGAACCTCCCGTCCACCACGCAGTTCCGTGACTTCAGCCGCCCGTGGGCCACGCCTCGATGGTGCAGATACCTTATTCCCTGGAAGGAGTGGCGTCAGGGGCAGCCTCAGCCCACGCGGTTCCCCCCGCCAGCTCCTCCCCGCCTCAGCCCACCCGGTCCCACCCCGACACGCACACCTTGATGAGGTCCAGTAGGAGGGAGGACTTGAACATCCAGTCCAGCTTTATGTCTCTCTGAGCGAGGAGGTCTTGGAGGGAGCCACGGGCACAGTGCTCTGAGACCACAGCCAGCATCCCTTCCCCGGGGGCCGCGGCACCGCCAGCTCCCCCCGCCAGGAAGAGCCCCAGGTAGAGGGCCACGTTCTCATGCCGGAGCTCCCGGATCTGGGGGAGGGGGCGGGAATTAACAGGCCCCGCCTGTTAATTTGGGAGCTAGGTGGGGAGGAGGCTGTTCTTCAGGTCTGTTTTTGATTGGAGGATGGGGTAAAAATGGTGAGCGGAGAGGTCTATAGGGCATGTAGGGGCTTCCTTCTACAGATACCTTCTCTCTCTAGGAAAGACGACACAGTCAAAGGCCACCGTGCACACACTGAACGTGGTGTTAACTTAAAGTTATGAATGAAAAGACAATTTTGCGCTGGCAAATCAGGACCCAGGCAGTTTCTGATTTATTAACCATAAGACTTTGAACTTCCTGGGTCTTAAGGGAAAACACCTCATGAAGGAAAAGCTCCTGGTACTCACCGCCCCCCCCCCGCCCCCAACTTCTGATATAACCGTCCCTTGAGGGGACAATCAGGCAGACACTGCAGTGCTTTCAAAAATCACCAGAAGTGGCTTATGCTGGTGACTCAGCCCAGGGCTGCTTTGCTTGTTACATCATTGTGCCAGATAGAG
>NW_020173671.1:476891-488219 GCF_003031525.2 Neophocaena asiaeorientalis asiaeorientalis | reverse complement strand
CGCCCCGCCCCCCACCACGTTAAGGAAGAAGGACTAACTAGTTGAGCTGTGTCCCAGAGGAGCCAGCAACAAGGCCACACCCACTCGGTGGGACAGAGGCCCTCACAGTCTGGCTGGGAAAATGAGGGCTAGTGGGTGGTGACTGGTGCCCTTTCTAGTTTTTCTTTGGTCCAACAAGGGGCTTCTTTTCATCTTAATGCCTGTTGCTAAACGGTGATTTAGTCCATTAACAACTGGTAGTCCACTTAATGACTTAAGTCATTCTGCAGCTGTGACCAAGAGCTTCTGTGGAGGCATCCGGGAAGGAGGCCAGGCCAAGGCTGTATGGTGTTAGGGCTAAGGGGGGCACTAAGGTTGGAATGACCAGAATAAGCCAGTTTATAGCCTCCTTGCCAACTTTCCACGTCACTCAGTATGCACCAACTAGGCCATTCTGTGCAAGCAGCCTGACAGAACTGGAAACCCATTTATTTTCTAGCATTCACTCAACAAACATTCACTGGATGTCTCTAATGTTCCAGACACTGTGCTGGGTGCTGGAAATATTAATACAATGGAGGGGGAAGGGGAAAAGCCCTCACTCAGCTTACAGTTCAGGGAGGGAGGCAGATAAGAAATAAGCAAGCACACACAGGTGAACAACTACAAATTACGATCAACACCTCCAAGGAAAGGACTAGTGTTATAGGAGAGCATGATAAGAAACCTGCTTTAGAGAGGAGGGGACACTTCACTGAGAGCTCTTCGTCGTCCCTGCCACAGTGGGGTCTACTTGGACTCAGCTGCAAAGAGAAGGCAAGGAGGGAGGAAACGATGGCCACCTCACACCCCATCACAGGCCCACTCTCACCTTGGAGAAGGCCATCTTGGTCGCTGGGCGGATAGCTATGTGCTGTTCCCCCGGGAATTTCTTCAGCCAAACCCAGTCTCCCTGGAGCAGAGACAGGAGTAAGGAACTCGGTTTCTCAAAACCCCATGATGTGAGGAGCCGTAGAGAGCCCCCATGTTTCCCTTGGCCCCCTGCCCCAGAACCCATCTTCCATGTGACAAAGAGCTTCAGGAGCAAGGGGTATAACGTCTGCCAGCCCACTTCACAGCCAGCTGCATGAGAGCCCGCCCGTGGGAAAGAGAGGTGCAGAGGCTGTCCTCACCACGCCAGATGCGCTCACCAACAGCCCTATTAAGTGAGCCAACACCACCACAAGTGTCATTGAAATCACAGCCCTCATCACCACCCGCTGCCATAAGAGAGCGCTGTGGTGGGCGTCGAGGAGTCTGGGTAGGTCACGCGTTATTACAGACTAACGGTGAAGGATAGACAGCTCCCCTGCAGGCTCTGGGCCTCGCTGTCCTCAGCTGTCCGCAGGGCCAGTTCATGGGAGTGTGGCCCATGCAGTCCCCCAGGGCCCCGTGCTCAGAAGGGCCCGAGCTTGGTTCAGTGATCTGCTGCTGTCATCCTGAATGAACAAAGGGCACTTCATTTTTATTTTGCCCTAGACCTTGCAGATTATGTAGTTGGCCTTGCCTGTTGATAAAGGATTTGGACTAGGAGGGAATTCTGGGGGTTTGGTACTGACCCCTAAAGAAGATTTGGAAATAAATGTGGAGACATTTTTAATTGTCACAAAAACTGGGGGCTGTGATCAGTGGACAGAGTCAGAGACAAGTGGGGCTAAACATTCTTCAAGGCATAGGGTCCTGCCCCAAACGACGATAGTGTTCTACTGGGAAATGGCTGCAATGGCCTCTAGGTGACATACTAGGAGTCTCTGCGTTCTCTCCACAACATGACACCCAAGAGCTCTAAATCTCCACTCCCTCTTCATTAGTGGAGCTCTCTCCCAGCGCTCTCTGAATCTGTTCTCATTATCTCCCACCCATCCCACCACATTCAGATCTGCTGACCCCGTGGTTAATGTCCTAATGCCCTTTTGTGACTTTCTTTTTCCCCTCTAAGTCTTGCTGCTCCAGAGTGTAATCTGATTGGGGTAGAAGTGCTGGGTGGGGCCAAGACATGGGTCTGGCTTGAGTCAGAGATTAGCTCAGTCTGGAAGCCCCTTCCTGAACAATCCAATCCTGGAAAAGTCCTCTTTGTGACCATGAGATCACTTCCCAGATGAACCTCTGTCTCAATCTTTCCAGGGAGGCCTGTGCCCTTCAGTAACCCAAAGGCTTTGAGCACTGAGGGGGAGGACGACGACCTCAGTGGCCTCTTCAGGCTACATGCTGGTCCCATCAAACTCCCCACCGTCAGGCCTCTAGTCTTTAGGCCACTGTGATTAGCCTTTGAAGAGCCCTCACCCGGATAATGGCTAAGGGAAAATCCCCCAGCAGGAAGGATTCCCAGATGCTCCCCTTTGAGGAGGAATCCATGAAGTCTCCCTAGTTCCCATTCTGGGCTCCTATCCCCATTTCCTGGACTCTGCAAGATACGACGCGACTCCAGAAACGTAGCTCGGCCTGCCTGGGTCTCAGGCTCACCTCATAGAGGCCAACGTTGGTGTAATCCGGGATCTGGCTGTGGATGCTGCGAACGTCTGACAAGCTGCGGGCGGCCAGACTCCATCGACTCCCCTGGGCCACCTGGAGGGTAGAGGTCAGTGCATGCGGTCAAAATATACTATGGGGTCAGGGTCCTGGGTTGAGGTCAGGCTTAAATCTGGGGATTAAAGAGGGGAAGGGAAGAAATCTTAGTTCAGGAAGGTGATAATGACATTACTTCCCAAGTACACGACACTTCAGAGCTTACAAAACAAACATATTCATTTTCTGTTGGAGCTTCACCCTATCCAAGGAAAGTGGTCAGGACAGGGGCTGTTATCCTCATTGCACACATGAGGGCGTTGATCCCAGCACTCAGACCTGGGACGGAGCAAAGGCAGAAACCAGGCCTTCCCAGGTGGGGGCTGGGGTGAGGGCTGGCCCAGGCAGGGGACCGAACACATAGGGGAGGACAGCTGGGTTCTGGCTCCCCTCCTCCCCCACCTTCCGAGAGCTGCCCCTCTGCGGGGGGAGGAAGGTGACGTCATCCAGAGTCAGGATGATCTTGTTGGGGCCGGAGACCATTTGGATGTGAAGTAGCCGGTGCCTGGTAGAGAAAGGAGGGCATCTTTGTAAAGGGGACCAAGGTCCATGAGAGGAGGCCAGTGGGGGGAAATGCTGGCTCAGGGGAGGGCAGTCATCTGCAAACCAGACCCCCCCTGGGACTCTGCCAGCCCTCCAGGACTCCTTCCTTCTCCCCCTCTCCAAAAAACATCCTCCCTCCTTCTACTCTTGAGTGGGCCCAGCCTGCTGCACAGTTGCATTTCTGGCAGGTGGAGAGCCAGCTCCTCTCCTACTTACCCTACTCACCTAAAGTAATGGGCCAGGAAGGCCCCTGTCAGCCCCATCAAAACCACCAGGAGGAAGCCGATAAAGACGACGCCGGGCTCCACTCCTGGAGGGGCAGTGAGAGGAGAGATGCTGAGGACTGTAGCAGAGGGGAGGCATCCTCTCTAGCAGAGGTCCCCAGCCCCCGGGCCGCAGACCGCTACTTGTCCGCGCAGCCTGTCAGGAACCCGGCCGCACAGCAGGAGGTGAGCGGCGTGAGTGAGCGAAGCTTCATCTGCCGCTGCCCATAGCTGGCATCACCCCCCCGCCCCGCCCCAGTCCGTGGAAAAACTGTCGTCCACGAAACAGGTCCCTGCTGCCAAAAAGGTTGGGGACCGCTGCTCTCTAGGGAAGAATGCGGTCACGTCAAATCTTGGAGGCTCCAGAAAAGGGGGATGGGAGCCCATAACAGGATCTAGGGAAAGGTCATGGGGTCCTGCAAAGGGCGGGGCGGGGGGTGGTCTGGGAATGCTAGAAAGGTTCCAAGAGGGTCCCAGGGGCTCAGCAAGACAGGGGTCCTGCACAAGCCAGGGGTCTCTGAGGAGGACCTGGAAGGGCCTCCAACAGGAGTTACAGGATGAGAGTTCACCACTTTGTGGAGGGTTCATGGTCACTGTCCCAGCGTGGGCTGGGATGTTCGCCCTCACCTCCGTTGCAGATGACGTCTGGGTCGAACCAACACGAGGGGTCGGGCCCAGGCCCCCGTCCCCCTCTAGGAAAATGCACCGGGGTTCCGGCGGAGCGGAAGAAGCCCCGGGTGGGGTTCAGCACGTATGTGGTGAACAGCCGGTCCCCGGCTGCATCCGTGTCCAGCAGCACAAAGGAGGGCTCCTCGGCTCCTCCCAGGGCCCCACAGAAGCCGGGGACCTGGGCATCCCGGACGTGGCGGGCCACGGCTGCTCCGGACACCCAGCCGCCACCTGCGGCCGCCCGCGCTCGCGCCATGCCCCCGGCCAACAAGAAGACCGAGTCATAGATGGTGCCGAAGAGAGGGGATACCTGGGGAGGAAGGGTAGGGGGTTCAGGTTTCGGGGTCACGGCCCGTAAATAGATGGGGACTTACTGTCTCCACTTATCCTTTCACTGGGCCCTTCGAGTCCTTCAAGCCCTGTGTGTTTTGACTGTTCGCATCTCCTAGTTAGTGGTTCCATATCCCTCCTCATTGGCTCTCTCTTCCTCTCTCCCCAATTGTCTATCCCACCCCTTTTTGCCACTGCCCTTTCCTCTTTTCAGTATTCTTACGCTCTTCTTATCACCTGTTACTTCTAACTCCAATACCTACATCTCCTCTCTTCCCTCTCCTTTTGGTTGCCCTGCATATATTTTGAAAATCATTACCTACCATTCATTGAAAGCCTTCTTTCTCGTCTTTTGGTTGGCTTCTATTTTCTATCTTTAGGTCTTTTCTTTTCCCCAAGGCAACCACCTGATCTCCCGGAGCTTCTCTATTATTCCCAGTTCCCATCTCTCACAGCGCCAGGCACTGTTGTAGAGCACTAGGGATATATCAGGGTACAAGACAGAGTCCCTATCTCGAGGAATCTTTCCTTTAGTGGGGGGAGACAGACAGGGATGTTAATGCAGTGTAATGAGTGAGGGGAGGGGTAACTGAGGGAGCTGAGGAGACAGAAAAGATGCCCAGCCCAGGCTGGGGGAGGAGGAAGACGCTTCCAGAAGTGACCATCCCTCAGGGGACGAATCCGAAATATCTGGGGGAGTGTAGGGACAGGAGAGAGGGAACAGTACACCCAGTAGCACAGAAGCAAAAGAGAAGGTCACATCTGGGGAACCCAAAGTAGCTCGGTCTGGCTGAAGTTCAAGAAAGAAGGAAGAGAGAGGAAGACATGAGACCTGATAAACCAAGTGAAGAGACCTGTATCTATCCAGGGCAAGAGAAGCCACTGGGAGACTTTGGATGGGGGAGTGACACAGTCAGATGTGTCAGATTTCTGAAGTTCACTCTGATTGCTGGGTGGAGAAAGGCCTGGGGTAGGTAAGTGTTGAAGCAGAGACCACTTGGGAGATTTTATTTGGGGATTTGGACCAGAGGTGCTGTGGCCTGAACCAGGGGTGTGACAGTGAGGATGGAGAGAGTAGATGGATTCAAATGACCTTTGGGAAGCATAAGTGACAGAACTTGGTGTCTGGATGTTGGGGGAAGGGTTAGAGGAATCAAGGGTGACTCCCAGGGGTCTCACTTGGGCAGCTAGGTGAAAGGCTATGCTACTTACTGAGAACTGAAGAGGGTTTTCCCCACCATTTCCTCCACCTCTATTTCCCCACCTGTCCTCCATCCCATCTCACCACTGTTCTCAGGGAATCCTGGATATTAGCTGCTTGATGGGAATAAGCTGTGAATCTAGATGGTTATAGAAGCCCTTGCTCCACCTAGGGACCTTTCTACTTCTCACAAGATGTAAGGCTCTCAAAAAGTTAAGACCACTAGGTGAAGCCCCAGAGGAAACACCTCCGAACTGGGCATGGAGGCTGGATCTGTATTCTCCCTCCTTCCTGCTCTCTTAAGAACACCGGTTGTTTAATACAGACTGTATGTCATGGCCGTGTTGGAAGTGGGTTTACTTTAAAGTAGACTGCAAAAGATGCTGCAGTGCAGAGTTTGTTAGCGTTTGCTCTTTGGAGCTGACCTTGAGAGGTCTCATTGCCAACTCTCTGGAAGCAATTCCAATACACAAAGATACTCCAAGCAAGGCCAGAGCCTTTACATCACCCAGGACATGCAGAGCTGCTGGTTATTCTCTCCCTACTGGCCTCCTACTCCCTCCTATTGACTGCATCCTCCTCTCATTCCATCGACTCTATCCACTTCTCTTTCCATTGCCTCCAGCCTCCATCTCCCCTTTTTGGCTATTCTCTGCTCTCTTCCCCTCTTCCCTCCTCCCTGGTCCCTCTACCTGCTGCAGATTGAGGTCAGGGGGCAGCTCCTGATGCTCTTGGGCCCTGCGCAGACTGTCCAGCACGCTGCCTCCCGTGGGACAGTGACGCGTGAGGGTGAGCACCGCATCGTGGGCCTTGCGAAGCTGTGAGCTGTTGGCGAGCACGGCCAAGGCGTCCGGGCCCGGAGACAAGGCGTAGTGCAGCGTGTCGAAGGGCAGGAAGACCAGGGAACCATCAGCCAAGCCCAGCTCCTCTGCAGCCTCCAGCAGGCAGCGCTGCTCCTCACCGCCCAGCAGGACCGAGTGCATCACCATGATCACTGCTGCGGACATAGAGGCTCCGCTCGGTGCTCTGTCCTTTGCTCGCTGGACGGCCGACCCCCCGCATCCTGCAGGGGAGCCTACCTCTGACTCTGGGTCCACCTTGGACCCTCCTCAGGGCCTCCCGGGCTCCAGACAGGTCCGAGGGCTCCATAGAGGTCACCAGGGCAACGGGCAGACCCCGGGCCCTGAGCGCAGTAGAAAGTGCGCGTCCCGCCTCCACCCACAGGTCCTGGGGGGCGGTGACCACGGCCACGTGCGCCCAGCGGAACGCGCGCAGGAGGGCGTAGAGCGCATCCGCCGCGGGCGTCACCGCGGGAGCCGTGGTGCCCGCCGCCCGCATTCCGGGGCAGCCCCAGGGAACCAGGGCGATCCCCGCCTCTTGAGCTAGTAGCTCCGCCGGCCGGCAGGCTGCGGGGTTCACCGGCCCCACGAGGCCCGAGACGCGGGTGAGCGCGGAGGACACCGCCCCCAGCGAGCCCGGCGTCCGGCACGGCTCGGGCAGCAGCGCGACCTCGAAGCGGGGGCCGTCCTCCAGGGCAGCTTCGTGGTTCAGGCGGGCGGCGGCCAGGCGGGCGGCCAGGTCCGGGCGGGCACGGGCGAAGATGGGGTCGCAGGCCCAGGGGCCCAGCACCCCAACTGTGAACACAGCGGAGAGGGCGGGGCGCGGCAGGAGCAGCAGCGGCAGCAGCAGCAGGGGGCGCAGCAGAGGCCGGGGCCGGGACGGCGTCCGGGGAAGGCCGGGCGGAGACGGAGCCTCCCGCGTGGGGGCGCAGAGCCCGGGGTCCCGAAGCCCACCCGCGAGGAGGGCGCGGGCGGTCATTGCCGGCTTCTGGGAGCATAAACAGAGCAGCATGAGAGGACGCGACCCCCAGGGCTCTCTTAGGGCTCTCTTAGGGCTCTCCGCAACCCCCAAGGTTCTCAAAGCCCAATTAACCCACGGCTTGTCTATGCTTCCACACCCCCCTCCGCGGGCTTGGACGACTATATGGGGTCAGGGGCATAGCCTGGAAGCACCCCCTTTCCCCCCCGCTTTGCTCTGCTTCCCGCTCCTCCTTGTCTGCCCCTCTCCCTCTCTTAGAGCTGTCAGGGGTCAGTGGGGACACTCCCATTCCCTTCCATGGTCTCTTTCCGGCAGGAAGGACCTGGAGTCCGTGTGGAGGGGGCTCTGCCACTCACCGGAAAGTCCGGGGCTCGGGCCAGGGCCGGGGCTCGGGGTCACAGGGCCGATCCTTCTGACGCCCTCCCACGGGTCTCCTTTGCCAGGGCCCAGGGCGGGGGTGTGGGAAGAGCCGGCCAGAGCCCTTAATCTCCCCAAGCTGATTAGGGTCTCTTAAGCAGGCAGGGAGGGGCCGGTGGAGGATGGGGCGCCCTGGGGTGGGTTCTGTCCTAGCTTCCAGGCAGCCAGCCAGATTCTTTCCCCTGCCTGCGTCCCAAGCCCCCCACCATAACCCCCAGCATAGAAGCAGCCGCAGGTCCCCCTGTCAGGCTGCTGCCACATTACCCTGCCCAGCCTGGGAAGCACCACTATGTGCCCATGGAGACCTGGGGGTGACCAGTCCTGGGGTCCCATTTCCTCCAATCTTGTTTCCAGTTCTGCCAGCCAAGTCAGAACCAAGTCCCTTGGCTGGCAAAGTCTACACCCAGAGACCAAACCCAAACCCAGTCTGATACCTGCCTTCTCTCACCTGCCCACACTTGATTCTCTGACCTCCACTTCTCCATGCCTAGGTAAGCATCCCTTTGGCTTTGGGTAGGCAGAACCCCAGGAAGAAATGGAAAGAACTCTGACCTTGGGCAGGCCTGGGTTCAAATTCCTCCTTATTGGCCTTGTGACCTTGGGAAACTTTCTTAATCTCTCTCAAGATTGTTGTGGAAATTATCTGTGACAATGAATATAATTGCCAGGAAGACAAAAATGGAGAAGACAATTTTAAAGAAGAATATAATGGGATACTTGCCTTACTATATATCAAAATTTATTACAAAACTACAATAATTAAAACACTGTAGTATCGGTGCAGGGATAAACAAATAAACCAATTGGACAGAATAGAGACTACTGAAACAAACCCAGCAAAAATAGAAATCTGATGTATGAAGGAGTGGACATTTCTTATCAGCTTTTCCACAAATGGAGCTGATTACTTAGCCATACAGGAGGGGGAGGGAGGAGGTAGAATTTGATCCCTATCTCACACTACAAAATCAATTCCAGGTTAAAAACATACATAAAAACACAATTTTAAACTTTAAATGAATCATTTTCCAACTATCATGGCAAAGATTAGATCAGGAAAGAATCATCAGTGGATGCTAAAGCTAGGAAGAAATTTTGATGAGGAGCAGGATATTTGCATATCTTTTTTTTTTTTTAATATGTATTTATTTGTTTGGCTGTGTGGGGTCTTCGTTGTGGCACAGGGATCTTCATTGCCTGCATTGCTGCCAGCGGCATCTAGTTCCCTGACCAGGGATCGAACCTGGACCCCCTGCACTGGGAGCCTCGAATCTTAACCACTGGACCACCAGGGAAGTCCCCAGCGTATTTGCATGTCTTAAGGTGTCTCCCTACCGATTGCTTATGAGTTTGGGGGAGCAAAAAAATAAAAAGCAGTTATTAGGGCTTCCCTGGTGGTGCAGTGGTTGAGAATCTGCCTGCTAATGCAGGGGACACCGGTTCAAGCCCTGGTCTGGGAGTATCCCACATGCCACAGAGCAGCTAGGCCCGTGCGCCACAACTACTGAGCCTGCACTCTAGAGCCCGTGAGCCACAACTACCGAGCCTGCGCGTCTGGAACCTGTGCTCCGCAACAAGAGAGGCCGCGATAGTGAGAGGCCTGCGCACCGCGATGAAGAGTAGCCCCCGCTTGCCACAACTAGAGAAAGCCCTTGCACAGAAACGAAGACCCAGCACAGCAAAAATAAATTAATAACAATAAAAAAAAGCAGTGATTATACAGTGGAGAAATTGGACAACACTTTGACTAGCACTGGTCAACCAATGAGGGGCAGATAGACATTGTGTACCTCCAGACATCATAACCTGAGAAAGATACAATACTACATCTTTGTAATACTACACAGATGTAATACTCCACAATATTCATCTATGTGTGTTCCCGCCGAGAGTGCATTTCATCAGTCTAATCTCAAGGAAACAGCAGATAAACACAAAACAAGGAACATTCTACTGAAAAGAGGGGAGGGGCCTGTATTCTTCAAAAATGTCAGTATCATAAAAGACAAATAAAGGTTGAGGAAATGTTCCAGATTAAAGGAAGCTAAAAAGATATGACAATTAAATGCAATACCTGCCTCTAGTTTGGAGCCTGTACAAAGGGTTTTTATAACTGCTATATGGTTATAGAGTTCATAGGATTATAAAAATGCTATAAAGTGTATCAACATCAAATTTGTCAACTGATGAAACTGGGATATGAACAGGAGATTTGATAAAAGTATTTTATCAGTGTAAATTTTGAACTGTGCTATCCCTATGTGTAGGAAGTACACACTGAAGTATTTAGCTGTAAAGCACCATAATGTATGTAACTTACCCTCAAATAGATCAGAAAAAATATATGTACATGTTTTATATCATATGTATTACATACTATATGTTGTATATTATACTTATCAAATGATAAACAAATGTGATTAAATGTTAACACTATCTGGGTAAAGGGTATATGAATGTTCTTTGTACTGTTTTTATCTTTGCAGCATTTTGTAAATTTGAAATTATTTCCCAATAAGAGTTAATAAAAAATTTTTAGATAAAAAGAGAATGTCTTTATCAACTCAGAGTAGGAAAGAATTTCTTAAACAAAACACATAAAGTACAAACCGTAAAGGAAAATATTCATAAATTTGAAAATATTCAAATTAAAATTTCTGGTCAAAAAATCATATCACAAAGAGAAAACATGAGCCACCAACAAGAAGAAGATATTTGCAAAACATTAACAAAGAGTTAGTATCCAAAATATATATTGGATACTATAAAAGATAACCCAGTAGAAAAATGGGCATAGGAAAGGAACAGGCAAGTCATAAGAAAAGCCTAAGGAAAAATGCCCAACCTCACTAATAATCAAGGAAATGCAAAATAAAACAGTGAGATACCATTAACATCCATCAGATTGGCAAAAATAAGAAAGCGTGATAATTTCAAATGTTGGTATGAATCTGAGCAAACACAAAACCTACATATTTGTGACGAGGGTGTAAATTGGTGGGCTGCTTGGCAATTAACTTATTAGAGTTGAAGCAATTCCACTTGTAGGAATTACCCTAGAGGAACCAACATTTATTTGTATATAAAGAGACATAAGGAGTCATTTATTCATTCAAAAAAAAACTCACTGAGTTTCTACCGTGTCCCAGGCACTGTTCTAGGCTCTGGGGATACAGCAGTGAATAAAGAGTTAAGATCTCATGGAGGTGGACACAATCACTATATTTAGGGATTTTTCTGTATGTTTAAAATATTTGATAATTTAAATTTTTAAAAAATGTTAATAAAAAATGTTTATGTCTGACCTGTAGTAGAGTCTCAAAACCTAGTAGGTATCAATGTTTATTTATATAGTCCTGGGCTTCTTATTTTCCGTAGGGGTTATTTCCCCCAAGTCTCTCCTCTTCTAACACAACAACTCTAGGAATCATGGATTCTCCACCCAACCCTTCCATTTCACAGATGGTAAGACTGAGGCCCGGAGAGTGATTTGGCTTACTCCAA
>NW_020173671.1:472730-476722 GCF_003031525.2 Neophocaena asiaeorientalis asiaeorientalis | reverse complement strand
CCCCGGCTTTTCCCCCTTGGTATCCATACATTTGTTCTCTATGTCTGTGTCTCTATTTCTGCCTTGCAAACCAGTTCATCTGTACCATTTATCTAGATTGCACATATATGTGTTAATATATACTTGTTTTTCTCTTTCTGACTTACCTCACTCTGTATGACAGTCTCTAGGTCCATCCACGACTCTACAAATGACCCAATTTCATTCCTTTTTATGGCTGAGTAATATTCCATTGTATATATGTACCACATCTTCTTTATCCATTCACCTGTTGATGGACATTTAGGTTGCTTCCGTGACCTGGCTATTGTAAATAGTGCTGCAATGAACATGGGGGTGCATGTGTCTTTTTGAATTATGGTTTTCTCTGGGTATATGTCCAGTAGTGGGATTGCTGGGTCATATGGTAGTTCTATTTTTAGTTTTTTAAGGAGCCTCCATACTGTTCTCCATAGTGGCTGACTCAATTTACATTCCCCCCAACTGTGCAAGAGGGTTCCCTTTTCTCCACACCCTCTCCAGCATTTATTGTTTGTAGATTTTCTGATGATGGCCATTCTGACCAGTGTGAGGTGATACCTCATTGTAGTTTTGATCTGCATTTCTCTAATAATTAGTGATGCTGAGCATCTTTTCATGTGCCTCTTGGCCACCTGTATGTCTTCTGTGGAGAAATTTCTATTTAGGTCTTCCGCCCATTTTTTGATTGGGTTGTTTGATTTTTTGATATTGATCTGCATGAGCTGTTTGTATATCTTGGATTCTCCTAGGATCCGTGAAGTGACAACTAATGTAGATAATGATGAGGAGCGAATTTTTTTCTTTACTTTTAAAAATTGTGGGAAATATGCATAACATAAAATTTACCATTTGAGCCATTTTTAAGTGTATCATTCAATGGCATTAAATATATTCACTTGGACCACCATCACCACTATCCATCTCTAAAACTTTTTCATCATCCCAAACTGAAAATCCATATCCAGCAAACGATATTTCCCATTTCCCCTCCCTCTAGCCCCTGGTAACCACACTTCTACTTTTTGTCTCTATGAACTTGACTACTCTGGGTGCCTCATGTAAGTGGAATCATACAGTATTTGTCCTTTTGTGACCGGCTTATTTCCCTTAGCATAATGTACTCATATTTTAACCATGTTATAGCATGTATCAAAATTTCCTTCCTTTTTATGGCTGAATAATATTTCATTATATGCATAGACCACATTTTGTTTATCCATTCATCCCTCCCCGGACATTTGGTTTACTTCCACCTTTTGGCTATTGTAAATAATCCTGCTATGAACATGGGTGTACAAATACCTGTTCCAGTCCCTGCTTTCAATTCTTTTGGGTATATATCTAGAAGTGGAATTGCTGGATCAGGTGATTTTTTTTTTTTTTGCGGTACGCGGGCCTCTCACTGTTGTGGCCTCTCCCGTTGCGGAGCACAGGCTCCGGACGCGCAGGCTCAGCGGCCATGGCTCACGGGCCCAGCCGCTCCACGGCATGTGGGATCTTCCCAGACCGGGGCACGAACTCGTGTCCCCTGCATCGGCAGGCGGACTCTCAACCACCGCGCCACCTGGGAAGCCCCAGGTGATAATTTTATGTTTACTTTTTTTATTTTTCATTTGGAATTGCCACACTGTTTTCCCCAGAGTCTGCACCAATTTATATTTGGGAAGGGGGACAGAATATTTTAAATCTGTGCTGGTCCTGATGCCAGGATCACACAGCCAGACTTCACCCTCCCTTCCAGACCCATACCAGAGCTTGTCTATGTTTCTCGTCTCTTGCCAGCTAAATTTGTATTCAATCTGTAAAGTACCGAAGCAAAATATCCTCTTACACAAAGGGGCGGGGCCAGCTCTTAAAGTAGCTGTTCTGCTGGAGTTACCAGAGGGCAGAATTACATTTAAATCCAACTCTATAAATAACCGCAGCTACAGGTGGAGTGCCCCTCTGGCAGGTCTTGGTTCTCCTTCGTTAGAGGGCAAGGTAAAATGTCTTTCTTCTGGGATTTTTAGTCCTTCCCCCGCCTCCCACAAAGTCATTCAATTTGGGGCTGACAGAAGGAATTAGAAGCCTCTGTTTGTGGAGTCACTGCAGCAGCAGACAAAAAAAAAAAAAAAAAAAGTTCCTTAAATTTAAATGAGGCAAAAGGACTTTTGAAACCAATCTGGCCTGAATCTCAGAGTAGCCTGGGGGAGTCTAAGTCTTAAAACATAATTCCAGTTGAGTTTGAAAAGAACACTGAATCTAAAAAAAGGGAAGGTGAAAGCCAGGATTCCATTCAACTGCAGTTGTAACAGTTAAAGAATAGAGAGGAGGGAACATACAAATATATCATTTTTCCCTATTCAATTAGAAGATAAATTTAAAATCCCCACTTTTGTTATTTCTGATAATACATGTTTCTTGTACAAGTGAAAGCATACAAAAATGTGTAAGTAAGGGCTTCCCTGGTGGCACAGTGGTTGAGAATCTGCCTGCCAATGCAGGGGACACAGGTTTGAGCCCTGGTCTGGGAGGATCCCACATGCCACGGAGCAACTAAGCTCGTGCGCCACAACTACTGAGCCTGCGCGTCTGGAGTCCGTGCTCCGCAACGAGAGAGGCCGCGATAGTGAGAGGACCGCGCACCGCGATGAAGAGTGGCCCCGGCTCTCTGCAACTAGAGAAAGCCCTCGCACAGAAACAAAGACCCAACACAGCCAAAAGTAAATAAATAAATAATAAATTAATAATAATAATAAATAAAAATTTAAAAAATGTGTAAGTAAAAAATGAAAGTCTTGCAATGATAACCAATGTTAATAGGTTTTAAAAACGCACATATGAGAAAACAAATCATTCTATGTACTGCTTTACAATCTGCTTCACTCCTTAAAAATATTTTATTTTATATTTTTGATAAAAGATAATACACTTCCCTGTTTAAAAAATAAAATAAGGAATTCCCTGGCGGTCCAGTGGTTGGGACTCCGTGCTTTCACTGGGGAGGGCCCAGGTTCGGTTCCTGGTCCGGGAAATAGGATCCCACGGGCCACAAGGCCTGGCCAAAAATAATAATAATAAATAAAATTTAAAACATAAAATAAATAAAAAAGAGTACAATGAAAGTCTCCCTCTCACCCTTGTCTCCTGGAATCTCACTGCCCCAAAGAGGCAACCATTGTTAGATTCTTGTGTATCCTCTGGAGGCCCTTCTGCATACACAAGCACATAAAAACATATTTTCGTATAGTTCCCTTATTTTCATAAAAGATATTACTGTTCTGTACCTTGATATTTTATTTTAATGATAGATCTTGGAGGACTTTCCATTTTTTGTTTCATAGAGAGCTGATTATAGCTGCACAATATTCCATTGAATGAAGATACTGTAACTTGGCTGACCAGTTAATCTTGCTATTACTAGCACTGCTCCAAAAAATAACCCTATCCAGACCTCATTCTGCTGTGTGTGCAAGCACACTGGTAGGGTAAATTGCAAAATCAAAGGGTCTATGCACTGTGAATTGGATAGGTGCTGCCAAATTGTCCCCTACAGGGATTATAGCAATTTACTAGCAATAACTAGAGTGTCTTTTTGCCCACAGCCTGGATACAGAGTACATTAAAAAATTTTTCAATCTGCTATTTGAAAAAAAAAGCATAAAAATATCTCAGTGTGGTTTAAATTGGCATTTCTCGTATGAGTGAGGCTGAATATATTTTCATGTTTGTAAGCCATTTGAATATCACTTTCTGTGAATTGATAGTTTATATCCTTTGCTCACTTTTCTATTGTGTTATTGGTCTTTTTCTCATAATTTTTTAGAGTTCTTTAAATGTTGGGTTAATTACACATTTGTGATACAATTTGCAAAAGAAATATTTTTCCCAGTTTATATGTTTAGTGGCTGCTTATAACCTGGGTGTGCTTTTGCCAAGCACCTTTTTTTTTTTTTTTTTTTTTTTTGGGGGGGGGGGCCCCTCCCCCTTGT
>NW_020173671.1:461963-472689 GCF_003031525.2 Neophocaena asiaeorientalis asiaeorientalis | reverse complement strand
TTTTTTGCGGTGCGCGGGCCTCTCACTGTTGTGGTCTCTCCGGTTGCGGAGCACAGGCTCCGGACGCGCAGGCTCAGCGGCCATGGCTCACGGGCCCAGCCGCGCCGCGGCATGTGGGATCTTCCCCGACCGGGGCACGAACCCGTGTCCCCTGCATCGGCAGGGGGATTCTCAACCACTGCGCCACCAGGAAAGCCCTGCCAAGCATCTTTTTAAGTGTGTTTTTTTGTTAATGCTGTTTGGATACTAAGTCATTGTCTTAAAAGTCTTTGCCTTGCCAAGGTTATAAATGAATTCTCCAATGTTTCCTTTAAGGACTTATAGTTTCACCTTTGATGACCCATTTGGAATTTATCCTGATGTTAGGCATCAGTAATGGATCCAACTTTCCTTCTGGCTGGCTCTCATTGCCTTATTATTATTCATTGAATAATTCAGTTTTCCCCCATATTAATCATAAAGAACATTCCTGAATGTATTTGCATCTATTTCTGGGCTTTCTCTTCTCTTCCATTGGTCAGTCTGCCTAATATGAACCAGCACCATACTGTTTTCATTACTGAAATATTATAATATTTTTAAATAACGAAGACAGCTTCCACCCCCGTCTCATTGCTCTTCTTTTCCAGAATTTTCCTGGCTATTCTTATGCATTTATTTTTTATATGGTCTTTATAATCACTTCGTCTAACTTTTTTCCCCAAAGAATTAGTACTTTCATTGTTACCGTGTTAAATTTATAAATTAATTTATGGAACATTCATACTTTATGATGTTGAAACTCTCTGTGCAAGAATATGACATATATGTTGATTTGTTCAAGTGTACTTTTGCGTCCTGGAGTGTTTTAAACTTCTCTTTAATGTAGGTATGATATTGTTTTTGCTAAGTTTATTAGAAGGTATTTTGTCTTTTAATTGCTTTTGTAGGGTCTTTTATATCTTCTAACTTGTTGCTACTTGTTAATGTCTATTTTTCTCTTTATAATATACCTTGGGCATTTCTCATGTTCTTAGATATAGATTTACCTCATTTTCCCATGTTTTTCCATATAGACTTACCTCATTTCCTTAAATAGTGTTCTTCTGTTTGAATGTATATAAAGGTAAGGATCTTGTGATGGGGAGATTATTCTGGATGATCTGAGTGGGCCCTAAATCCCATCACAAATGTCCTTATAAGAGGGAGGCAGAGGGAAATTTGAGACAGAAGAAGGCAATGGTGGACTGAAGCAAGACACTAGCTGCTGACTTTGAAGATGGATGAAGACGCTGTGAGTTAAGGAACCCGAGGAGTGCAGCTCTAGAAGCTGGAAAAGGCTGGGAAAGAGGTATAATTCACAAACGATAAATGCACCCATATTAAATGTACAGTTTGATAGGATTATGACAAACGTGTATACCCCTGTAACCACCACCCCAATCAAGATATAGAACCTTTCATCACCTCAAAAAGTTCTCTTGTGGGAGTCGGGGAGGGATGGATTGGGAGTTTGGGATTAGCAGATGCAAACCATTATACATAGAATGGATAAACAACAAGGTCCGACTGTGCAGCAGAGGACAGGGAACTATATTCAATATCCTGTGGTAGGGACTTCCCTGGACTTCGCCTTCCAGTGCAGGGGGTGCAGGTTCGACCCCTGGTTGGGGAGCTAAGATCCGACATGCCTCGGGGCCAAAAAACCAAAACATAAAACAAAAGCAATATGGCAACAAATTCAATAAAGACTTTAAAAATGGCCCACCTCGGGCTTCCCTGGTGGCGCAGTGGTTGAGAGTCTGCCTGCCCCGGTTTGTGCCCCGGTCCGGGAAGATCCCACATGCTGCGGAGCTGCTGTGCCCGTGATCCGTGGCCGCTGAGCCTGCGCGTCCGGAGCCTGTGCTCCGCAACGGGAGAAAATAAACATAACATTGTAAATCAACTATTCTTCAATAAAATACATTTTTTTAAAAAAAGTTTCTCTTGTGGCTGTTTCCAGTCAGTTCTCTCCCACCCCTGGCCCCGGGGAAGCACTTGTTCCTCTCACCGTAGACCAGATTGGCTTTTTTAAAAAAAATTAAGATATAATCAACATATAACATTTTATTAGCTTTAGGTGTACAACATAGTGATTTGATATATGTACATACTGAAAAATGATTACCACAATAAGTTTAGTTAACATCCATCAACACACATAATAACAAATTTTTTTCTTGTGGTGAGAATTTTTACTCTCTTAGAAACTTTCAGATATACAATAGAGTATTGTTAACTTTAGTCACCATGTTGTGCATTACACCCCCAGGACTTATTTATCTTATAACTGGAAGTTTATACCTTTTGATCACCTTCACCCAGTTTTCCCACTCCCCACCCCCCAACCTCTGGCAACCACCAATCTGTTCTTTGTATTTATAAGTTCATGTTTGTTTGTTTTTTTAAAATACCCCCCCACCGCCCCAGTTCAGGTTTTTAAAAAATTCCACATATGAGATCATGAAAGTATTTGTCTTTGATTTATTTCACTTAGCATAATGCCCTCAAGGTTCATCTATGTTACTGCAAATGGCAGAATTTCCTTCAAATTTTACAGCTGAGTAATATTCCATTGTATATATGTGCCACATCTTCTTTATCCATTCATCTGTCGATGGACACTTAGGTTGCTTCCGTGTCTTGGTTATTGTAAACAATGCTGCTATGAACATGGGGGTGTAGGCATCATTTTGGATAGTGATTTCATTTCTTTCAGCTAGATACCTATAAGTGGATTACTGGATTTTTTGTAGTT
Organism: Neophocaena asiaeorientalis asiaeorientalis; assembly: GCF_003031525.2. Taxonomy (NCBI): domain Eukaryota; kingdom Metazoa; phylum Chordata; class Mammalia; order Artiodactyla; family Phocoenidae; genus Neophocaena; species Neophocaena asiaeorientalis. Next base: position 469,913 of record NW_020173671.1, on the reverse strand, counting down.
CTATTTTTCATTTTTTGAGGAACTTCCTTACTGTTTTCCACAGTGACTGCACCAATTTACATTCCCGCCAATAGCGCACAAGCGTTCCCTTTTCTCCACAGCCTTACCAACACTTGTTATTTCTTGTCTTTTTTAAATAAGCGCCATTCTAACAGGCGTGAGGTGATGTTTTATTTTGCTTGCTTTGGAAACTTTTCTTCTTCCTCTCTACTCACCACCATCCGCCCCACTCAGTCAGAAACTTGAAAAGAATCTAGATTCTAGAATTTTAGTTCCAGATTTTTAAAAATACTGTCTTTTATTTTTTTAATGTCTTTTCTGTTTTTATGATTCTTTCTAATCAGTTGCATTAAGTTTCTCAAAAATTTGGAACAGTACTTAAGATTTAGCCACATGTTTTGCTGGTTTCCTTTCTCACCATTGTTTCTTGTTTATAGTGTTTTATCATTTACTGTGTTCTCAACTCTGATTCATGTTTACGTAGCAGGGTTGTAAATTTACACACACACTCAGATGTGCACATGATGGAAACGCTTTATGTCTGTGACTGCTCTTCCTTCCTTTCCCCTGCCGGCAGCAGGAGAAAAGACATTAACCTGATAGTTAACGGAATCTCTGTCTCCTCCAGATTAGATGCTGTCTTTGAAGTAGGTACACAGTCATTTCCAAGTTCATCTTCTCAACAGGGCTGTCCTTCCCCTTCTCATCTCATCAGGTGGCATCCAGGCATGGTGGGAGAGGGGGGCTATCCTTGTGCCGTTCTCAGCTGGTTTCTGACCCAAGCTGGGCTGGGCTGGCCTCCGGGCTGGTGTAGGCTTGGGGCAACAGGTCCCACCTGGCCTTGGGCATGTCATGGCATCCACTGCTTCTGACCCTCCATGCCCGTGGCCACCAATGACTCCTCTCTTCCACCCAAGCCCTCAGCTGGCGCGGTGGCCTCTCAGCAGATTGGCATCCCCTCACTGTGCCGAGCTGGGAGCCCTGGATCCCCTGCATCACACTGCATCTCGAGGCTCTTCTCTCTTCCCTCCTTCCTCTGCGTCTTCTGCACTCTTACGCAAATCCCTGTTGGGTGCAGCTACCTAAGGGTCTTCTTCTGGTTTGAAATATCTCCCAGTCTGTTCCATGAGCTGCCCCCATACCCACCTGGATGGTTCCACCATGCCAGCACTCCCCAATTCCAAACCAAAAAGGGAAAACAAGAACATGTGGGCCTGACTTTTCTTTTTTCTCTTCCCCTTTCATATCCTCCAAGGCCTGAAGAGTTGGGCTTTGCTTCCTTAAGAGGAAAAATTAAGCGCTCCCTCTTAGCCAGGTTTGCCCCTATGCCTTCCCTTTCTCCTCCTTGGGACACTAAACCTTGCGACTCAGTCTTGAGGTGAGGTGCGAGGGCTGTTTGCATTGCACTGTGGAGTGAACACAGCTTTTGCATTGACAGGCCTGAGTTTTTACATTTGCACCACAGACTTCTTTGGAAATAGGACTTACTAAGGATGGAAATAATTATAAAGCCAGAGTTCTCAAAAATATTCTGAGAGTTCCTTAGCCTGCCTTCTAAATGACAAAATTTTTAAAGCAGTGGCCATTCCATTATTTTCTGCTTCTACTGAGTTTTTTATTTTTGCCATTATATTCTAAATTTCTAAGAACACTTTTTCTCTGATTGATCTTTTTTCTTTTTTTTTTTTGGGCCATGTCATGTGGCATGCAGAATCCTAGTTTCTGACCAGGGATGGAACCCGTGCCCCCTACAGTGGAAGCGCAGAGTCCTGACCACTGGACCACCAGGGTAGTCCCTGATTGCTCCTTTTTCTATAACAGGTTGGTTTGGGGAGGGTATTATTTATCGTAGTGAAATATACATAACCTAAATTTACTATTTTAACCATTAAAAAAATATTTATTTATTTGGGGCTGTGTTGGGTCTTCGTTGCTGCGGGTGGGCTTTCTCTAGTTGTGGCGAGTCGGGGTTACTCTTGGTTGTGGTGCACAGGTTTCTCGTGGCAGTGGCTTCTTGTGTTGCGGAGCACCGGCTCTAGGCGCGTAGGTTTCAGTAGTTGCAGCACACAGGCCCTAGAGTCCGTGGGCTTCAGTAGTTGCAGCATGTGGGCTCAGTAGTTGTGGTTCACGGGCCTAGTTGCTCCGCGGCATGTGGGATCTTCCTAGACCAGGACTTGAACCCGTGTGCCCTGCATTGGCAGGCAGATTCTTGACCACTGCGCCACCAGGGAAGTCCCTAACCATTTTTTAAATGTATAGTTCAGTGACATTAAGTAGATTTACAATTTTGTATACCCGTCACCACTATCTATACTCAAAATTTTTTCATGATCGCCAACAAAAATTCTGTACCCATTAAACACTAAGTTCCCCTCTCCCCTTCCTCTATCCCTTGGTAACCTCCATTCTACTTTCTGTCTCTGTATATTTGCCTGTTCTAGTATCTCATATGGGTAGAATCATACAATATCTGTCCTTCTGTATCTGGCTTATTTCGGCTAGCATAATGTTTTCAAGGCCCACCCATGTTATAGCATATATTGAAATTTCAGGGTTTCCCTGGTGGCGCAGTGGTTGAGAGTCCACCTGCCGATGCAGGGGACATGGGTTCGTGCCCCGGTCCGGGAAGATCCCATATGCCGCGGAGCAGCTGGGCCCGTGAGCCATGGCCGCTGATCCTGCGCGTCCGGAGCCTGTGCTCTGCAACGGGAGAGGCCACAACAGTGAGAGGCCCACGTACCGCAAAAAAAAAAAAAAAAAAGAAAGAAAATTCATTCCTTCTTATGGCTGAATAATATCCCACTGTATGTTTATACCACATTTCGTGTACCAGGTTTTTTTTTATGACTGCGATATTCTGTCATACATAATTTTGAGGACATTAATTTGAATATTTTAAGTACTTTTGTATTTCCTCTGTTCTCCTGGGGACCGTTATTTTCCAGACTGTCCCGCCTTTACCAGGATGCTGATGGCTCTTACTCATGCGGTGGTTCTCTGTTGGCTGTTCACACTTAACGCTTGGGTGGAAGTGGGCAGGGATAGAGGCTCCCCGGGTATTTGCACAAATCATCTTGTGCTTCCCCCGTGGGACCCTCTCCCCTCCGCAGGACCATCTTAGCACAGCGGAGGGCTGTCGGCTGGATGCTGTGTGAGTGCAGAAGAGGCAAAGGGCACATTTCCCTGCAGGGACTGGACCAGCCACTGGGAGCCTCAGTGGTGGACCTCAAACCCCTCAAATCTTCAGTTCGGTTGATGGCATTCTCCCAGTCTTTTGTTTGCTGGAACAGATTTTTTATTTTTTCTTGTAATGTTCTCTCTTTGATCATTTCCATGGGATATGGAGCAAAAAGAGAGGTGGGATGTGAGACAGTCCTTGAAAGCAGAAGCCGATTAAGTTACCCTTGTATGGATATTAAAATTCTACCGCATTATAGTTTTCTGCTACTTTTATCCTGTCTTCTTATTTTTCTCTTTTTTCAATAGTTATAAAATACGATTCCTAATGGTCTAGCACATTCTAAATTCACTGTACGATTTTGGGGCATGTTTCGATCAGGATTATAGTTCTGAACTACAAAGTATTATGGGAAAGTGCTGTGATCAGGATTATCAATAGCAGCAATTATATATTTTTTGAACTAGGAAAGATGTTCTAAATTAACTTAGATATATACAGACATTTGGGAAACCTGGTGGCGTATCATCCAGACGCTGAAAAACAGACGCTGGTATCCACTAGGGGGAGCTGTAGGCTATCGCTGAAGATTTTTTTTTTTTTAAAGAGAAATGTTTCTTTGTGTCTTTCATGTGTCACTTTATTTTTTAAAAGATTTATTTATTATTTTTGGCTGCGTCGGGTCTCAGTAGGCGGGATCTTCGTTGAGGCATGCGGGATCTTTCACTGTGGTGCGCGAGCTTCTCTCTAGCTGTGGTGTGCAGGTTTTTTCCTCTTCTCCAGTTGAGAAGTTTCTCTTCTCTAGTGGTGCACGGGCTGCAGGGAGCGTGGGCTCTGTAGTTTGTGGCACTTGGGCTCTAGCTGAGGTGTGAGAGCTCAGTAGTTGCGGCACACAGCTCAGTTGCACCGAGGCATGTGGGATCTTAGTTCCTTACCAGGAATCGAACCCTCATCCCCTACGTTGTAAGGTGGATTCTTTACCACTGGACCACCATGGAAGTCCCTCATGTGTCACTTTAAAATATGATTCTCCTGACGGATTCTGTGAGGGCTCGGAGGCCAAACAGACTAAGCCAGAAAGCTTTAATGGCTTCTTGTAACTGAAAACTTGAGGGATAGGGCTTACTTCAGGTATAGCTGGATTCAGGCGTAAACAACCCCAGGCCTCAGGCTTTGCTCTCTGGCCTCTGTGATTGCCTTTATTGTCCAAAAGGCCCTCCTCTCCTAGTGGCAACGTGGCTGCAGCAATTCTGGCCTCCCATTCTCCCAGGCTTAATTCCAACAAACAATGACCTCACTTACCTAATGGCTTCAACAAAAGTCTGAGAACTGAGTCTCTTGATTCAGATTGGCCTGACTTTTGTTGAGTGTCCACTCCTGAGCCCATCTCACCTGGCAACATGGTGGACTGGCGAGGCCTGGGTCACCTGGGGCTGAGGGTAGAGTCAGCCTAACCTAGATGACGTGGACGGAGGGTGAGGGCAGAGGGGTCTACAGACAAAATCAGGCTCTGCTACTAGCAGCTGGGTGAATGGGTGCTGGGCAGCCCTCAGAAAGCACGGTGAAGCCACAGGGAGATGGAATGAGGTCCTGCGGAGGTGGGGCACGAGGGGTACAGAGCATAGCTTGCAGGATCAGCTGCAGACAAGAGGAGAGACTCCTCGGACAGACATTGTGATGAGCAGACAATTGCCCTTCTGCATGACCCAATGGCCAGGTCGTTAAACACCACTCATGAGTTGGTAAAAACTCAAACACAGGGTCAAACATCACAAGTTCAGCCTACTGACCTGGATTGATTTTACTTTCTTCAGTCAGCGTGGTGGTCTTCCAAACAGGATGATATCTGTTCATCTTGAAACTGCCACTTGTCATCTTGGAAGCTCTTTGCTGGCCAATAGAGAGCTGCGCAAGGGCCTGCCCACATGGCCCAAGTGGCTATAGGATCCAGCAGCTCTTGGGGTACTTCCGTAGTTGGCCCTGCGGGGAAAGAGACTACCTGCTGGTGAGTATCTTCTTGCACCCCCCTGGTAGCATGTTCCCATATAAACCATTTCCATTTTGTTATGAAACTCTTCTGGGCTCTGCCCTCCCCGCTGGAGTGTTTCTTTAACATTACCCAGGACATTGTGGGTATTTCAGGTTTGAGATTATTTTATATCCTTTAGTCATAGGCACAGTTTCAATTAATGTCCAATAGCAAGCTAGTAATTGTCTCTCAAATGGAAATTTTCTGGTCCCAAATCCCAGTGGTCATTGTTGGGTGGTATTTTGCTATAGCCCAAGTCTGCACTGTACACAAGGCTGTTGTACAGACAACTGTCCACACCAGGACTGTAGCTTCTACTGGGGCATTAATTAAAGTGGTAATTTCCTTCTGTCCACCAGGTATTCCACACTGTTTCAAATTAACAACCTGTGTGGACTAAGGCAGATTTGTTGGTTCTCCTTTAGCACGGCCAGTCATATTGGCAGAAGGGCAGAATTTCATGCCTTCGGTTTTACAATGCTAGATAAGGGAAGACGCAATATCCATCCCCCAAATACATTCAGGTAAAGGGGACAAAACCACTTCACATAAAGTCTGTTCAAACCTTACAATTTTTATCCAAATTTTCACCTTAATTCCATCAACTGGAATTACATTGCCATATCCTCCCAATCTAACTGTAGCCCCCGTTATGACTCACCAACAGGTTTTGGAACCACAGTGTATGGGGCCTTGATGTCAAGGAGTCCCAGAAAAATCTCTTCTCTAGCTGCTGACCATTTTCCCCATGCACGTGGCTGTGAGTCCCCAGCCAGGGGTGGGGCGGAGGGACTCAGGCTTTTCCAGAAGTCCTTATTGGACTGTGAGGGTCTCAGGCATCTGAAGTAAGGTTTCTCATTGTCATCTTTGCCTTCTGGCTTTTTAAATTCCTCCAAACTATGGTGACTAAAGCAGATCTATTTAGGGTCCCTCATTGTTGGTGGACCAGCAGGGGCTCCAATACTACTCATCCATAAAAAAGAATGAAATTTTGCCATTTGTAGCAATGTGGACGGACTTGGAAGGCATTATGCTAAGTGAAATGAGTCAGGCAGAGAAAAACAAATACTGTATGATATCACTTACGTGTGAAATCTGAAAAATACAACAAACTAGTGAATATAACAAAAAATAAGCAGACTCACAGATACAGAGAACAAGCTAGTGATTACCAGTGGGGAGAGGGAAGGGGGGAGGGGCAATATAGGGGTAGGAGATTAAGCGGTACAAACTATTAGGTATAAAATAAGCTACAAGGATATATTATACAACACAGGGAATATAACCAATATTTTATAATAACTATAAATGGAGTATAACCTTTAAAAATTGTGAATCACTATTACACACCTGTAACTTTACATAATGTTGTACATCAACTATACTTCAATTTTTTTTTTTTCCTTTGGTACGCGGGCCTCTCACTGTTGTGGCCTCTCCCGTTGCGGAGCACAGGCTCACGGACGTGCAGGCTCAGCCGCCATGACTCACGGGCCCAGCCGCTCCACGGCATGGGGGATCTTCCGGGACCGGGGCATGAACCCGTGTCCCCTGCATCGGCAGGCGGACTCTCAACCACTGCGCCACCAGGGAAGCTCGGAACTAGATGATTTTTAAGGTTGTGTACTTCCCTAACATCTAACCACGGATCCCTGAGCTCCTGCACACGTGTGTCGTTCCAAGGAATGGATGACGAGTTCCATTCTACCCTGCTCTGCTGAACATCTCTACGTCTTGGGAATTTTGTTGTTGTTGTTGTTAATGGGTAATATATTTACAGAATTAAAAGCCACAACTATACAAAAAGGCATCACCGAGAAGCCTTACTTCCACCCTCCCTCCATCCCCTAGAGGCACCATTTTTACAAATATGTGTTCTGATTCCACCTCCTTCCCTAAGAGGTAGCATACACTTTAGACTGAACATTTCTTTCTTCACTTAGCAATAAACCAGGAATTGTCTGTATAAGTACAGAGAGAGCTTCCTCCTTCTCTCTTACGGTTTATATTATATGGAGTCTATTAGGTAGCTGGACTATAACTTATTCAACCAGCTGCCCATTATGGGGCATTTTGATTGCTTCCAGTCTTTGGCTATGAGAGCGTCTCAATGAGTATCCTGTGCTAGTATCATTTCATTTTTGTGCATGGATCTGTACCTAATGCACACACCTTATATATATATCCCAGACATGGCATTGCTGGTTAAAGAGCAAATACAAAGAGTACTGTTTCCCTAAAGCTTTACCAACAGCCTGTGTTGCCCACCTTTTGGATCTGGGGATTTTTGCCAAAGTATTAGAAAAAAATGGTGTCTCCCTATGGTTTTCATCTGAATTTCTCTTCTGAGGAAGTTGGAGCTTCTTTTCATGGATTTGAAGACTTTGTATATCTCTTTTTTGTGAACTATCTCTTAATGTCCTTGCTCATTTTTTTTTGGTTGACTGGTTGGTTTTCATTTTTTCTATTGGATTGGTGGTTTTTTTCTTCTCAATTTCTAGACGCTCTTTGTATATCAGAGTTAGCCTTTGGTCCGTAATATGAGTTGCAACTGTTTACCACAGCTTTTTGTATATCTTTTGACTTTATCTGTAATTTTTAAAAATTTATTTATTTTTGGCTGCGTTGGGTCTTCGTTGCTGTGCATGGGCTTTCTCTAGTTGCGTTGAGCGGGGGCTACTCTTTGTTGTGGTACACAGGCTTCTTACTGCGGTGGCTTCTCTTTTTTTTTTTTTTTTTTTTT